>NC_136681.1:2771952-2924264 GCF_903797595.1 Erithacus rubecula | reverse complement strand
TGCACACAAAGAGGCAGCAACGCTTTGCTTTCTGAATTTTTCCTTTTTTTTTTTTTTTTTCCCTTTTCTGTTTTTTTGGATTTTTTTGTCCCTTTAAACTCTTGTTTTAAAACAAGGCTTCCTGCTGTCCCCAGAGCTGGCAGAGCTCCTGCCCAGGATGGGAAGAAGACAGCCCTGGGAAGGGAGGAAAGGGCTCTGATTCAGCAGGGCTGTGACTCAAAAGCTGCCACGCTGGGAAAGGGCACTGACAATGTTGGCATTCTTGGGGTGAGGCAGGGGAGGAAATCACTGCTGGGAGAAGGATGGAATGCAGAGGGACAGAGCAGGCAGTGAAACCTCACAGCAGCACGAAAACAGGGAATCATTGGGGCTGGAAAAGGTTTTTTTTGGGATCGTGGAGTCCCAAAAATCGTGACCCCATGTGCCACCCCTCACAGCTTTTGGGCATTCCCTTTCATGGGCAGCTCCATCACCTCTAGGAAAAGTCCTCACCCCCCCCCTTTGCAGTGATCCCAGAGGTTTGGGATGAGAACCATCCCTGTATCCCAGAGTTTCTCCCAGCCTGGCAGAGCCATCAGCTCCCCCAGCTCCCACCATGGCACAGGAAGAACACAAACTGGAACATTTGTAAAGCCTGAAATCATGGAAAAGGCTCCCCAAACCAGCCACAATTCCAACTTTCCAGTCATCCAGTATTTACCAGAGAGCCTTCAAATGTCACTCTGAGCGGGGTTGGGAAGGAAGAAGCCTTTGGGATAATCAGCACAGCTTAGGCAGTGACCTATGAATCACTTTGCAGGAAGTCCATCCTCCTTCCCAAGAAAAACGTGCACTGAAGCAGCTGAGCAGGCTGGATCAGAATGAATGGAATAATGAGCTGAAATTGTGAATGTCCCAAGGATTTTGTCAGGAATTGAAACCCTGTACGTGTCAAGGTGAAGGGAGCTTGGAGGGAGAGGGAGAAGCAGAATGGAGCAGCAAAAATTCCATGGATGAGTCTGTGCAGGCATAGATTACAAAGGGGGGTGTTTGAGCCCACTCTAAACTCAGAAATCCAGCACTCAACACTCAGAAATCCAGCACCCAGAAATCCAACATTCAGCACTCAGAAAACCAACACTCAGAAATCCAACACTCAGAAATCCAGCACTCACAAATCCAAAACTCAGAAATCCAACACTCAACACTCACAAATCCAACACTCGCAAATCCATCACTCAGAAAACCAACACTCAGAAATCCAAAACTCACGAATCCAAAACTCAACATTCACAAATCCCACTCAGAAATCCAAAACTCAGAAATCCAACACTCAACACTCACAAATCCAACACCCACAAATCCAACATTCGGCACTCAGAAAACCAACACTCACAAATCCAAAACTCACAAATCCAACACTCACAAATCCAGCACTCAACACTCACAAATCCAGCACTCACAAATCCAAAACTCAGAAATCCAGCACTAAACACTCAGAAATCCAAAACTCAGAAATCCAACACTCAGAAATCTAGCACTCAACACTCACAAATTCAAAACTCAGAAATCCAACACTCACAAATCCAAAACTCACAAATCCAAAACTCAGAAATTCAGCACTCAACACTCACAAATCCAACACTCAGAAATCCAACACTCAGAAATCCAACACTCACAAATCCAAAACTCAACATTCACAAATCCCACTCGCAAATCCAAAACTCACAGATCCAACACTCACAAATCCAACACTCACAGATCCAACACTCACAGATCCAACACTCACAAATCCAAAACTCACAGATCCAACACTCACAGATCCAACACTCACAGATCCAACACTCACAGATCCAACACTCACAGATCCAACACTCAGCACAGCCACAGCAATACCTGCTCATGTATTTCCAAGGAAACAATAAAACCTGACTGTTTCTCACCCTCTGTCCCCTCTCAAGTTTGGTTCTCCTCACACCCCATCACCTGAGGGCACAGAATTCGAGGCTCTGATCTCTGTGGAAGCACTGAGCTGGGATTTGGGGGATCTGGTTCTCACCCCAGTTACACACAGGGATTTTTGGAGAACTACTTCCACCTCCTCTGCCCGTTTTTCCGTTTGTGGACAGGAACTAACAATTCCTGCTCTGTCCAACTCCTTCCCTGGCCTTTTTTAATCTCCTTGGAGAAGATTCAGGCTCTTGCAAAATGGGCTTGGCAGGAGGGAGCCAAGGTTTTGTCTGGGACCTATGGAAATCCCAGAAGGAGAAGATATTCCCTATGGAATATCCTAGAAACAGAAGATATTTCCTATGAAATATCCCAGCAGCAGAAGATATTCCCTATGGAACATCCCAAAATGGGAAGATAATCCCTATGGATTATTCCAAAACCCAAAAGATATTCCCTATAGAATATTCCAGAAAATATTCCCTATGGGATATCCCAGAAACAGAAGATATTCCCTATGGAATATCCCAGGAGCAGATATTCCCTATAGAATATCCCAGAAAATATTCCCTATGGAATGTTCCAGAAGGAGAAGATATTACCTATGGAATATCCCAGAAGATATTCCCTGTAGAATATCCCAGAAAATATTTTCTATGGAATGTCCCAAAAGCAAAAGGTATTCCCTATAGAATATTCCAGAAAATATTCCCTATGGAATATCCCAGAAACAGAAGATATTCCCTATGGAATATCCCAGAAAATATTCCCTATGGAATGTTCCAGAAGGAGAAGATATTCCCTATAGAATATCCCAGAAAATATTCCCTATGGAATATCCCAAAAGCAGAAGGTATTCCATATAGAATATCCCAGAAGATATTCCCTATGGAATGTTCCAGAAACAAAAGATATTCCCTATAGAAAATCTCAGGAGATATTCCCTATGGGATATCTCAGGAATATCCCAGCTGCTTGTCCTGCAGGGAAACCATTGATATCCAGGTTATGGCTCAGTGCTTTAAAACTGGGACCAGCTTGGCCTCCCAGTTCTCTCCTGCAATTCCTGCCCCAATTCCCATTACCCTGAGGATGGAATATTAAGCCTGGCCTGGAGTGTGCCCAGCAGAGCCTGCAGTGGATCTCCGTGCCCTGGAGCTGGGCTGGGTTGGGACAGAGCTGCTGAGTCATTCCTAGGGACAATCCTGATGCTTTTCCTCAGTTTCCCACCCCCGGTGATGCACATTGTGATGATCCAAAAGGCCATTTCTCCCCTGATCCTCTGACATTTAAACAAAAGGCAAAATCATCCCACGGCTTCTGCTGGGAAGAGCTGGAGCCTTGCCAAGCACAATATCCCCTCCTCTTTCCAATGACGTGGGAACAATGGCCTGGGTGCCTCAAGGCAGGGTCTGAGCAGGGCCAGGCCTCCGTGCTGAGGGTTTAAACCAAGCTTAACTTCAGGCAGAGGCTGGCACAGGGGTGGTGGAGTTGCTTCACCTCCAGCTTCTGGCTAATAATAATTCCAGATGTTAAAATGGTGCATTAAAAATTAAAAGTCCTAATGGGAGCCACTCAGCTGCATGGAATCCCCTTCTTAAACAAGTTCAGAAAAGCAGGGTATGGTTTATAAAAAATTGCATTTAAATATTGAATATGCAAGAGCTCTGTTGGGACTGTGTTAAAACAACCCCAACAAATTAGAAAATTCTGACATCAGAACATTCAAACATGAGAATATCCAAATATGAGAACATTCAAATATGAGAACATTCAAATAGTAGAGCATTCAAACCTTAGAAGATTCAAACATTGGAACATTCAAACATGAGAATATTCAAACATTAGAACGCTCAAACATCAGAACATTGAAATATCAGAAGATTCAAACATTGGAATATACAAATATGAGAATATTCAAATATTAGAACATTCAAACATTAGAACACTCAAACATCAGAACATTCAGAGATGAGAACATTCAAACTTTAGAACATCCAAACATTAGAACATTCAATTATCAGAAGATTCAAACATCATAACATTAAAACATGAGAACATTCAAATATGAGAATATTCAAATATGAGCCCATTCAAACATCAGAACACTCAAATATCAGAACATTCAAACATGAGAATGTTCAAATATTAGAACATTCAAACATCAGAAGATTCAAACTCACCCACGGAAAGAGAAGAGCTCCCCAAATTCCTTGAGGGAATTCCTCAGGCCCAACTTTGTGTCTCACCTTGGGAGAGGAAAGAAGCCCCATCTCCCCAAATCCCCATTTTCCTTCTGCTTTAGCCATTCTCAAATGTCAGTGCTGGGGCAGGAGAGGGTGGAGGCACATTCCATAAATCCCATTTCTCTGGAATATTGATGGGGATTTGTGGGATTCACCCAACCTGGTGTTGGGGATTCAGGGTGAACTTGGCCTCCCAAAGTTGGGTTAAAGGTTGGCTTGATGATCTTAAAGGTCTTTTCCATCCAAAATCATTCCATGACCCTACAGCTGCTCTCCCTCCCCTCCCCTATCCCAGGGGATCCTCACTGCCAGTGATTAATGATTAATTCCATTCCAAATTTTCATTTGTCCAAAGGAGAACAAAGGCCGTGGCGGGGCACTCACAGGAAAGGAAGGAATACATTGTCATCATCCAACAATCAGGAATAATGGGAAAGGTCAGGAAAACACACAGGAGGCCAAGATTTCAGCTGGTGGGAGCAGCAGAGCTCCACTGGTGACACTGGGTCAGAAATTTTATTGCTCTTAACCCATCTGAAAGCTTGGAGCAGAACTTGCAGAGGAACAATTTGGAAATGAAAAAAAAAAAAAAGAAAAAAAAACCCCAAAAAACCAAAAAACTAATTTCAAAGTCCAGCCAAATGTAGCAGATCCATGATTCCCACAGCTCTCTGTGCTGTATTCTGATTTAATTCCCTTTCAGTGCTTTCCTATTTCTTTATTGCACAACTGCTTTAAAGCTTTGCAAATTCCAAGGAATGCCAGGGGAAAAATGCCTGGAATTCTTTATCCCAAAATCCTGCAGCTTTAAACTGGCAGCTCCAGATGGCACAGCTGCTAAAGGGAGATCCTCACAATCCTATGGATTAAAAAAGGGAAATTCCTGCTGGAAATTCTTCACTGGAAGAGTGGCCAAGCATTGGAACAGGGAAATGATGGAGTCACCACCCCTGGAAAGGATGAAGGAAAAATGAGCAGTGGTAATTTGGGATTAGTGGGAATGGTGGGATTTGGTCATTGGGTTTGATGATCTTGGGGGTCTTTTCCACCCTTAATGATTTTATAATTTTGTGGAGATGTCAAAAACCCCTCTTGGAGATCTTTTTAACTCTTAATAATTCTTTAATTCTATGCAGATATCAATAACCCCTCTTGGAGGCCTTTTCTAATCTCAATAATTCTGTAATTCAATGGAGATACCAATAACCCCTCTTGGAGTTTTTTTCCCAATCTTAATAATTTTTTAATTCAATGCAGATATCAATAACCCCTCTTGGAGGCTTTTTCCAATCTTAATAACTCTTTAATTTTATGGACACATCAATGGCCCCTCTTTCCTTCCCTTCTCTTTCCATGGGATCCCTCGTGCTCAGCCATCAATGTCCTCACCCTGCTTTTAAAGCCTTGGCATCTCCATTGAAGGAACCCCAAATCTCAGGACATTTTCTCTTCCAAACCCTTCCCAATCCCTTCCTCCACCCCCTCCACTGAGAGTTTTCCATGTGTAAAGACAAAAATCCAAAGTAGAGAGGCTGGAGCAGCTGGCTCTGGATGCACAGAGAATTCTCCTGTCAGCAGCAGCACGCTCTCATTATTAATATTTTGATTTTTCCAGGCCAAATTGCAGCTTTCAGAGTTCTTCCCCTGGCATGAATCTGTCCCCTTTTATTTCTTGCATAACTTGGGGCTCCAGAAAAGCTTCCCAAAGGTTGAGAGGGAGGCAGCCGGTGCCGCTCACACGCATGGGATGTTCCCGTGCCATGAGTCACAGAGCAGATGTGCCTCGTCATGCAATGCCTGCAGTGGCACTGGGGAGGAAAAGAACATTAACTCATCCCTAGGAAATGGAGAATTTGCTCACCCAGGCAAACACGAGATAGATTGATTGATTGATTGATCTCTCTGTTGTTAAAATCGCAGAGGCAGAAATGAAATCGAAGGTAAAGGGTCCAAGCAGGTTGGAGATCATCTGGAAATCTTTGGGGAAAAGGATAAAATGTTGTTTTTTTTTCTGAAAGGGGATGTGCTGGGAGTTATTTTGCAGGATCATGGAATGGTTTGGGTGGGAAGGGACCATAAAGACACCCAGTGCTACCCTGCCCCAGGTGCTCCAGCCTGGCCTTGGACACTCTCAGGATTCAAGGCAGCCACAGCTCCTCTGGGAATTCCACCCCATCCCCTCCTCTCTCTCCAGAGAAGGATTTTTCCCTAATATCCCATTTAAACCTCTCTTTCAGCAGGAATCCTTTCCCCCTTGTCCTGGCACTCCAGGCCCTTGTAAATATTTGTTTCACTTCTCATTTCCCAGAAATCTTTTGGGATGCAGGCAGTTGAATGCAGGTGTTTCTTTCCCAGAATGCTGAGCCAGTTTGGGAGGAGTCACAGTAACATCAACACCATAAATTTATTTTAAACTGATGAATTTTGTCAATCCCAAAAGCCATTTGTTGACAGGTATGTCCTAAATTCACCTTTCCCACTTAGGCAAGGCTTACCCTGAGTGTTCCTGGCTCTCCCCAACCTTCTCCAGGCTGAACTCAGGGAGGGATGGTTGTGATTCCTGGCAGAAAGGGAAATGAGAAACAGCCCCTGGTTAGTCTGGAGCAGTTGTCAATGTTGACAGTGAATGTCTCAATTTGCAGATTGAGTGTTGAAGCAGTTGGATATTTAACTGCACTTGGATATTTAACTGCATTTGGATATTTAACTACAGTGGAAATTTAACTGCAGTTGGAAGTTTAACTGCAGTTGGAAGTTTAACTGCAGTTGGATATTTATTTAACTGCAGTTGGATATTTATTTAACTGCAGTTGGATATTTCCCTGCAGCTGGATATTTATTTCCCTGCAGTGAATATTTCCCTGCAGCTGGATATTTCCCTGTTCAAAGACAGGTGCTGTGCTAATATTTAAAAATGAGAAATTGAAAAACTGATTCATTTCCACTGAGGGAAAAAACAGGACCTCTACCTAGTACAGGTCTAAACATACCTATACACAGATATATACATTTTAAATCCTGTTCTTCCCCCTTTTTCCTTCCAAATGATCATTTCATGAGCTCCTGGGGTGTTTATTTGTCCCAGAGGAGAAAGTGGGCACTGAACTCCTGAAGGAATGGAAAAATTCTCAGAGGTCATTTATTGAAGTCACTCTTTCTTTCTCCACCCCAATATTTGTCCCTTTCCCAGCACAGCAAAAGCAAATTCAGCACCTCTACGCTGGGGTTTCATGCTGAAGCACAGGGCAGGATCCCAAAATCTTGGTGGAAACCAGGAAGGAAGCCCAGCTTTACTCCTGTGCCATCAGCTCTGCATGTTCTGTCCCTCCCTCCTCCCTGAAGCAGCTCCCAGCCCAATTAAAGCCAGATAAGTGCAAGATGTTGCTGACAGATTCCCAGAATCACAGATTAGGCTGGAAAAGACCTCTGAGATCATCAGAGCAGGGCCCTGTCCCATTTAACTGCAGACCCATGAAAGTTTATCTCGTTATCCCAAATTAGGCAGAGCATCCATGTCCTTATCAGGTGAAAACCCATCTTCAGTAGTTTTTAACTCAATAACCCCAGATCCTTGATGAGTTCCAGGGGCTGCTCTGCTGGCCTCAGCCACTGTCACACCAGCAGCTCCTCTGGGGAGAATTCGTTCCAGATTGCTTAATTAGCTTCTCATGCCCCTAACGAAGCTCCAGCCAGGCTGTGGCTGCTCTGTGTCACTGCTGATGTCCCACTCCATCCTTCCCTCAGGATCTCAATAATGCCCTGCCTGGTTCCTTATTCCAAGGTGTAATTTAAAGATAAATTGAAAGCCCAGCCATTAAACCCCAGTGCAGATGGGGCTGCTGGGGTTAATTAGGAGGTGTAGGAGAACTGCAGGACTCCAATGAGTTCTATGTGAAGGAGACTCTGCTCACAAGGGCTGTGAGCTGGCACAAATCCCAGAAAAATGACCCTTCCAGTCTAGAAAAACAGGGATTATTCTCTTTCCAGCATGGCCCTCAAAGCTCTGGAGCAGCGTCTTGGGCTGCAACACAGGATGTGACCAGAAATGTGAATTCTGTCCCCATCTGCTGAATACAGGTGTGGCAGTGACCCTGATCTCCTGGCACATATTATCTGCTAATGGGCCATTGTTAAAAAACAGCTGGGCAATCATCTTTATCTTTCCCATGACCCACCCTTCATCCAGGAGGTATCACCTGTTAATGGGCCATTGTTAAAAACTGGGTGTGGCAGCGATTCCTATCCCTGTGGGAGATATCTCCTGTTAATGGGCCATTGTTAAAAACTGGGTGTGGCAGTGACCCTGATCTCCTGGCACACATTATCTGCTAATGGGCCATCTTTAAACCAGCTGGGCAATCATCTTTATCTTTCCACAGCCCATCCTCCCTCCAGGAGATATCTCCTGTTCATGGCCAGTGAGTCCCAGTGCATGACTGATAAAATTCCATCATCCCACTGGGAGATGCTCCACCCAGGGGAGGAGCCAAACATTTCCTACCCAGATAAAAACTGAGATTTGGAACAGCAGAGCAGCCTTTCCCACTGGATTCCAGAGGAAAACCAGACCCTTCCACATCATCCCTGCACCTTCAGAGGAAATTGCACCTTCTCCAGGAGCACTGCTCCAGCTGAGCCACATCTGCTACTGCAGGAGGATGCAGCCACCATGGAATGGGACTGTGCCACCACCCTGACTGACTGACTGTGTCAGCTTGGATTCTGACTCTGGCAGGGTTTGGGATTGTTCTGTGTAATACTGCATTTCTATTTTAATTTTGCTAGTAAAGAACTGTTATTCCTAATTTCCATATCTTTGCCTGAGAGCCCCTTAATTTCAAAATTATGATAGCAATTTGGAGGGAGGGGGTTTCCATTCTCCATTTCAAAGAGAAGCTTCTGTCTTTCTCAGCAGACATCTGTCCTTCAAACCAGGACAAGCAGCCCCACCACATCCTCCAGGGGGGACAGCAAAGCACACACCACTCGTGTCCCCAAACTCCACAGACAGCTGGCTCTGCACAGCTTCACCCAGGGGATGGAATTTGGCATTTGGAGGCTGCTGGGGCTCCGAGTGCAGCCACAAGAAGAGTTTCTCAATGGGAAACCACTCCTGGGAAAGAGCAGTGCAGCTCATTAAGGGTGTGACTTCATCCTAGCACGTCATGCCCACCTCAGTGACCCTGTCTGGTGACCACTGACTTCTGTCACCGGGGCCTGATTTGTCCTGGGAGCTCTTGGAGACATTTATAAACAATATTAAAGTGGCACAAGTGTGTTTTGAATAGCTTGGCGTTCTGCAAATTCCTAAATATCGCGGTGGTTAATAATTCCCTTGATGTGTTTGGTTACACAGCCAAACTTCAAAGCAACTCACAGCTCATTTCATTAAACTTTCCAGCAAACAGGAAAATGATGGAGGGCACCCTGATCCCTGCTCAGCTTGGCTGGAGAGGGCAGAAAAAACGCCACCAGGGATCCCCTGGTGTTTTTAACCACACACCCAGGGAGCAAGAATGAAGGTGATTTGGGCTGAGTTAAACCCATACTAGTTCTGTGTCCCTTTTAAAAATAGGAGAAGGTTACAAAACAAGCATCACCAAAACCTCCCATCCCCACTCCTGGGATGAATAATCCTCTGGAAGAGGAGTGGGCGAAGCATTAGGAGCTGACGTTTCTGCCAGCCCTGACTATAAACAACAACAGGACACAAATGGAAGAGCTCTTGGTTCATTTTTCCAATTTAAAAAAAAACAAAAACATTTGGCATTTCAAAGGAATCTGCCAGGGAAAGGCTGGTTTGAAAGTTCCACGGATGGAGCTACAAATCAGCTGATTGATAAACCATCTCTGTGAATGGTGGGTGGTGGGAAGGGGACAGGGCAGGAAGGCAAGAGGCTGTTTGCTCTCTGTGCTGCACATCCCAGGCTCTGGAGGGGTGGATTCCATCCTGACCCTGTGCCAGGAGCGCTGGGAAAGGGTCCCAGGGACCCCCAGATGGATCTGGCTCTGCTGGGCCTGTGGGTGTCTGTGTGAGTTTGCTGCTGAAGAGAGGAAAACCCTCGTTAACCTCAATAACACTCTGGGAATGTTCAATCCAAAGGGATGTGAAGGGACAGGAATGGGTATTTATTTGTTTTAGGCTTTTGTAAAATGCCTATGGTCAAACAAACATCTGGATTGTGGAATAGAAGCAGCCAGACACAGCCTGAAGTGGGCTGGAGACACCAACCACTCTCACATCCCACTGGAAAACGGGCCAAGGAAAATGTGATCCACAAACAACAATTACCAAAGGGCAGGGGTTAAAATGACCGAGGACTGGCTGATCCCTTGGGGAAGGCACGCCTGGAGCTCCATTCCAGGGCACTTTGGGATAGGCTGTGGCATCTGGAGCCTCTCAAATGCACAACATCTGTATCCCGGATCCAGAGGCAGGGACGTGCAGGGGGTTTGGCAGAATTCCCATAACTCCTCCTATCCCCAACGATCCAACCTGAACATTCCTGCTCCTGCAAGGGGAAAGGCTCTGCCAGCTGGTTTGATGTGACCTGGAGGAAATTCCTTGTGCATCAAAACTGCAATGAGGTGTTGCAGGACACAGAGGAGAATGTTCTGGAATTTGAGATCCGCTGGGAATCTGCTGCCATTGATCTGTGTAGAGATTCCAACTCCAAGTGGAGCTGATCCAAGCTCCCTGTCTCCAGGCTGGGGTGCTCATCCCAGAAAACACAAGGTTTCCTTTTCCTTTCTCCTCCTGATAATGGATTCTGCATCCAGGAGGAATTGGGAGTTTAACCAATCCCATAAAATTAATCCCATTCTCTGATTAACAGGCAATAGGGAAAGTCAGAGAGAATTTGAGTTTTTAAATTCAGACCAAAGGATTCCAAACAAGACCAAGATTAGGGAGAGGTGCAGGTCTCGTTCCTTCCCTGCTCCCCTGCTTTGGGGGTGCCAATATTGCCCCAGGGGAATCACAAAGGACTGATCCCTGAAAAACAGGGATGGTTGCACCATGGAATCCTGGAATGGTTTGTTTGAAGGGATTTAAATCCCATCAGTGCCACGACAGGGACACCTCCCACTGTCCCAGCTGCTCCAGCCTGGCCTTGGGCACTGCCAGGGATCCACAGCTCCTCTGGGAATTCCATCCCAGCCCCTCCTCATCCTCACAGGAATACAAATGTTCAATGTTTAAAAGGCTCTGGCTGGGTCCAGGAGCAGCCTGAGGGGGAAGGAGGATGCAGAACAGGTCAGCCAGTCCCAGAGAGGAATTTGGACAGGGAGTTTGGGGTCTGCAGAGCATTTATTAAAAAATTAATTCACAATTTTCCACTGGCCACGCTGGAATACATTGAAATACTCAGATCTTTTAGCAGGTACCTGTGAAAACATCCTGCACCTCAATGACAGAAAGGCAAGGCTGCAGGAGATTTAAAATAAACAAGAGAGTGAGAGAACATCTCTCCCAGACTTTGCTCTGATTCTTTTTTTAAAAATCAGATTTTTTTTTTTTTTTTTTTTAAGAAATGCAGGAAAAAAGGGACAAATAATCCATTTCAGCACATAGCTGTGATCCTGGGGGACATAACAGGTTTGGAATTAATCCAAATTAATTCTCTGCACAGGTAAGGATGTGAAGAAACATCTCCAGTTCTTCAGGACACCAAATCCTCCCTTCAGAATCCAAGGAAAGATTCAAAAAAGACTTAAAATGGAATTTAATGCCTGAAATTCCTGTCTGACACCAACTTTTCCAGCCCTCAAATAACCGAACCCAAGGTGCCACAAATTTACAATGATGCCAAAAAGGTTCAGAGATTTTCCCCAAATCTGGAGATTTGACCCCCCTGTCATTCCCAGGGTTGGAGGCAGCCAAGTGCTTTGTTCTCTCGTGCTCTGGGGTTATTTTTAGTCCTCTGGGCTCCTTTTAGTTTGAATTAAATGTCACTGGTAATTAGCTAAGAGAGGACGTCAGCTGTGGGCAGCACATGAGCAAACACACGTTGGGTTGGGAAAGAATGGAAAGATTTCTCCTTTTCAGGAACATTTTTTCTTTAAGGTAGTATTTTTAATTTTTTAATTTTTTTTTTAATTTTTTTTGTGCTCCTGTTGTAGCAGAGAAGCTTTGAAATATAAATTTATTTTGTGTTTTTTCTTCTCTGCTCTCACTCCACTCCCCTAAGGAAGAAATAGATGCAAAGTGGATGTAAAAACAATCACAATAACTCCACACCAATTTTTTTTTTTTTAACCTCCAGTAAATGTTTTATAAGCTCCAGAGCTGAACAGCTCCAAAATCCAATTTACAACTTCCCTTCCTCCCAGCCAAGGGAAGTGGGGAATTCTTTAAAAGCTCCATTTCAGAGAATATTCCAGCTCATCCCAGGACAAATGACAGGAGATGATTTTGACTGGAAATCAAAATCAGCCCTATTTTATATCACAGTTGCATGGAGAAGTGATTTGCAAAAGGTTAAAAACTGAGGAAGAGAATGTTAAAAATAGAAATACTCATCCCCTGATTTGAACACATCCTTCCATAAGTCATTAATTGCTGGAAGCACTGCCAGGTAAGGAATTGCCTGAATATTTAAAATTAATTGATCAATTGTTGGCATTTCTTTATAACCCCAATATAATTGATATTACAATAACAAACACACACTGGGAGCAGTGAGGATCACAAAGGTATGACATGAATTACATTTTTAAACCAAAATACAAATGTTAAATGTTTAAAAGGCTCTGGCTGGGTCCAGGAGCAGCCTGAGGGGGAAGGAGGATGCAGAACAGGTCAGCCAGTCCCAGAGAGGAATTTGGACAGGGAGTTTGGGGTCTGCAGAGCATTTATTAAAAAATCCATTCACAAATTTCCACTGGCCACGCTGGAATACATTGAAATACTCAGATCTTTTAGCAGGTACCTGTGAAAACATCCTGCACCTCAATGACAGAAAGGCAAGGCTGCAGGAGATTTAAAATAAACAAGAGAACAAGGGAACATCTCCCAGACTTTGTCCCAGCTCCACATCTCTGCCACCAGCCCAAGCCACTGAAATGAGATGAAGTTTTACAGGAACCCCAATAAATGCTGGAAAAATTTTACAAATAAATGTTGGACAAATTGTACAAATTTTACTGTGTCCCTTTAGGATCTGTGAGAAATCTCCACACTCAGCCTGGGCTGTCTGGAGCCCTTTCCATTTAAGATATTCCAAAATAACCAAAATTCTGTATCAGGGATGTTTCAGCCCATCCTAAAGAGTCAAGAGCTGCCCTGAGGATGGTTTATCCCCTGGTTTATCCCTGCTGGTTTTAGGGGAATGAATATTTGGGCAGTTTGGAGAGCAGAACATGCACAGAGTGTTGAGGGAATGTTGTTTAATTCCAGCTGATGCCTTGGGATGGGATTTTTTTGGTGTTGTTTGGGTCTAAACCCATCCCAGTGGAGCATGAGGATCTCACTGGCATCTTTTTCCTGCACCAAAATGAATTTGTTTGAGTTGCAGAACCCAGTGGAGAAACTGAGGATTCCCTCACAGAGCCCTTTTAAACCAGAAATCAAATTTCAGCTTTTCTCTCACCCACAGGCATCAAAAATAATCCCATCCTTTGGATGTTGAGACCTTTTGAAAGAGAAACCAACTCCTTTCCATAGATTCCAGCCTTCCGGGCCCGTGGGCTTTGAAGGAGAGTCTGGTTTCAGAATTAGAGCTGGTTTTAATTCCATGGGGGGACTACACCTGGTGACACCTTCCTTTGAACTTCTGCACTCTGGGAGGGGGAGGATTAACATTTCCTGATGGAATCTCCTGTGCCCAGCCCTCCCAAAGCCCCCAGCCTGTGCTTTGACCAGGAAAAAAAGAAGAGGAATTATTAATTAAACCTGTATTATGAATTAAACCTGTGTTAATTAAACCTGCTGTAGGTGACTGGGAGTCGCCAAGGTTAAAGAGAGAGATTCAAACCTTGTGAACACAAAGCTGTTAAATAGAATTGGAGATTTAAAAAATCAGAGATTTAGAGAATCAGAGGATCAGAGAATCAGAGATTTAGAGATTTAGAGAATCAGAGGTTCAGAGAATCAGAAAATCCCAGAATCAGAGAATCAGAAAATCCCAGAAAGATTTGGGCTGGACCTTAAAAACCATCCCTTGCCATGGTCAGAGACACTTTCTCCTATCCCAGATTTCTCCAAGCCCTGTCCAGCCAGGCCTTGGACACTTCCAGCATTATAATTAGCACCATAATTATAATTAGCATTATCCCACTGTTCTCAAAGGAACTGGGATTCAGGGATGTGCTGCTGCTTTTGCAGGGAACAAATTTCAACCCCTCCTCAGCTTCAGGAAAGGAAACCATTCCTGAATACCCTCATTTTTCCTGAAAGAAGGTGCATTCATGCAATTATTAATAGCAGTCACCGCTTGGCAATCAGAAATTACTTCAGATGATGTTAAAAAGCTCATTAATCTCATTCCTGAAAGGTCTGGCTGCAGCAGTTTCCTGGCAGAGCCCACAGCAATCCTGACACACACGTTTACAGTAAAGCTGGGCCTGCTCTAGGCCTAATCTAAAACTGATGGGCAGGATTATTTTTAGTTTAACCTTGGTATTTGGCTAAAAGGAATGCAAATGCCATTGCTGAAGGAGAAAGGGGGGGAAGAAAAAAAAGAGACAGAAATAACAGCTGGGTGGAAAATGAAGGCCCAGCACTGAGGGTGACCCCTGCAATTAGCACACACAGGTAATTAAATGATATTTAGCTGTCACAAAGGGGACATTTTTGACTGTCCCAAAGGGAAGCCCAGATAGGAATCACCAGGTTTAAACCCAACTCCATTTTCTCTGTCTGGATTTTAAATCTATTCCTCCAATGCTTTATTTTATTTCCTTCCTCCCACCCAGACCTTCCCCAGAACTGTTCTGAGCTCATTTCACTTCCATGAGGGAAAGGGCAAACAGCAAATTCCTGCCCTGGGATGGTGTTGCCAGAGAGGCTGATCCAGGTGTCCTGGTTTGGAAGACAGGTGTCTGCTGAGAAAGGCAGAAGCTTCTCTTTGAAATGGAGAATGCAAACCCCCTAAATCCAAATTATTATCATTTTGAAATTAAGGGGCTCTCAGGCAAAGATATGGGAATAGGAATAACAGTTCTTTACTAGGAAAATTAAAATAGAAATGCAGTATTACACAGAACAATCACAAACCCTGCCAGAGTCAGAATCCAAGCTGGCACAGTCAGTCAGTCAGGGTGGTGGCACAGTCCCATTCCATGGTGCTGCATCCTCCTGCAGGGGCAGATGTGGCTCAGCTGGAGCAGTGCTCCTGGAGAAGGTGCAGGGATGATGTGGAAGGGTCTGGCTTTCCTCTGGAATCCAGTGGGAAAGGCTGCTCTGCTGTTCCAAATCTCAGTTTTTATCTGGATAGGAAATGTTTGGCTCCTCCCCCTGGGTGGAGCATCTCCCAGTGGGATGATGGAATTTTATCAGTCATGCACTGGGACTCACTGGCCATGAACAGAAGATATCTCCTGGAGGGAGGATGGGCTGTGGGAAGATAAAGATGATTGCCCAGCTGGTTTAAAGATGGCCCATTAGCAGATAATGTGTGTCAGGAGATCAGGGTCACTGCCACACCCAGTTTTTAACAATGGCCCATTAACAGGAGATATCTCCCACAGGGATAGGAATTGCTGCCACACCCAGTTTTTAACAATGGCCCATTAACAGGTGATACCTCCTGGATGAAGGGTGGGTCATGGGAAGGATAAAGATGATTGCCCAGCTGGTTTAAAGATGGTGACAGAATTCACATTTATTCACATTTCTGGTCACATCCTGTATTGCAACCCAGGACCCCAGGATCAGCCAGAATAGTTGGAAATGATAATTCCATGGGTTGATTTCATTTTTTCCCTCCCCTTTTCTTTTTTCTATGGATTAATGGAATAGCTGCCCCATCCCTGGAAGTGTCCAAGGCCAGGCTGGAGCAGCCTGGGATAGTGGGGAGTGTCCCTGCCCATGGCAGGGGTGGGAATGGGATGATCTTTAATTCCATGATCCCATAATGATCCCACCCCATTGATTTCTGACATCTGTGCTCATTTACCTGGTGTAACAGGATTGAAATTCCTGGTTTATACAGCCAGGAGGATCCTTGGGAATTCTCCTCTGTCCTTCCTTTTTATTAATCTAGAATGAGAAACCCTCTGTTTAATAGGGATTGAGGCAGATAAATCACATTAATGTGAATATACTGACTCCACTATAAGTTAAAGTCAGAGCAGAGAGCACATGGATCACAGAAAACAAGGAAAAAAATAAAATTTTTACTTGAACTTGGAATTCCACCTGACCAACTCTTCAGTTTTGTTTTTTTTTTTGTAATGTGAGATTAGAGCCCTGCACATGTCCCTTCCCACCTGGATTCCTCTGGTAGCCTCAGCCTAGAAAACTCTAAGGAATTTGATAACCTTTAAATTATAAAAAAAAAAAGCTTTGATCTCTCATTAACGTTCTGAGCTCACCAACATCCCACCCCCAGATTTCACCCAAACCAAGCATTTTTTCCCTTAATTTTAAATGTCTCTCTTTGTTGTTTTTTTTTTTTATTTTTCCAAAGGGAACTTAATAAAAACCAGGTTTTGTTGACTGAACAGAGAAGCCGGGTGTGTAAACAAAGGAGATTCTTGTGTGAAAGTCAATTCTCTCTGGCTTCTAGGAATTCCACAGGGATAAAATTAGAAAGACCTGGAACCAACCTCAGGGGGAAAATCCTACAGGGAATGTTGGGAACAACCAGCCTGGGATGGGAATCACAGCAAATTCCTGGATTCCTCAAGGATCCCAAGCTCTGGAGGTCCCACCCGAGGTGGATTTACTCCCAGGGAAGAATTAAATAGAATTTAAATGATTTTACAGCAATACCTGAACCACCAACAGGATGCTTCAGCCTCTGTGCCCACAATTCACTCTAAGAACTTTGAACATTACAATTAAATGAACTCCCTCCTTATTAATTGCTCTAATTTGGACTCTTAATTAAAAACATTTTGCTTTTTCGTGGCAGCAGCTCCACTGAACACGTGGCAAAGTTCTCCTGCTGCTGTACCTGAGCTCTGAGCATCTCCCACTTTTCCATCCTTTTCCTTTGCTCTCTGCCTGATCCTTGGCTCTTCCCTCCTTTCCCTACTGCGTCTCCAGGATTGTATTTCCCTCCCCATTTTCCTTTCTGTCACTTCCACCAGCTTCATTTTTTGACTTGGAAGAGCCCAAGTGCCCTGGAATTGAGCTGAGGTCCCTTTGGGTTTGGTGATTCCAAAGAAATGCAGATTTACTGAGCTGATCATGGGACATGGGAAAGAAATTCCTCCCTGTGAGGGTTTGAGGGGCTGGGATGGAATTCCCAGAGGAGCTGTGGCTGCCCCTGGATCCCTGGGACTGTTCAAGGCCAGGTTGGAGCAGCCTGGGATGGTGGGAGGTGGAACTGGAGGAGTTTAAGGTCCCTTCCCACCCAAACCTGGGATTCCACAACCTCACTGCACAACCTGAATTTTCATTTATCCAGGAAATCTCTTCATTCTGCTTTCAACTTCCCATTCCTTATTCCTCCCACCTCAGCTGCCTCTTCCAGGTTGGGAATAGCATGGACCCAACCTTCTGTTGTGTTTTTAGCACCAGAAATTTCCTGGTGTTAAAGCACATCAGGAATTTCTGTGCTGGGAGGGAAGTGCTGGACAGAGGCACAGCCAGGAGCTCCTGTTCCAGCTCTGCTTATGGGGAAGGGAATGGCAGAGCCCCTTCCAGATGTTCCCAATCAATGGTTTTAATTTTAATTTTAATCTCCAGGTCCAGCTCTGGATTCTCTCCTCCTCCCTCAATCCTCCTGCTCAGAACTTGCTACAATTCCCTCCAAATTTAGCAGAGGATTGGTTCTGGGTCTGGAAATGCAGAGTTTGGTCATTTCTTTGCAAGAAGGAGGGGAGGGTCCTTCCCAGCCAACCCCCAATGTTCTCTCTCCTCATTTTTACATCCCCCAGCCACAGGCAGGAGTTCCCTGCACACAAGGAACCAAAGGAATAATCCCAATTATTTGTGTGGGAGCCACTCCCAGCCTCAGCAGGGACTCAGACAGACACTGGGGATGTCTCTAAACTCTTCAATCCACCAGGAATTTCCCCCCTGAGCCCTGGACTCAAGTCCTTCTCCACCCCAGCTCTCCCTTCTGAGCTGCCCAGGTTATTTTTTGTGCTGGACCATCCCCTCCACGAGCTGAGTTTGATCTCCATCCCCACTCTGCCAGAGCTCTGCCCCAGATCATTTCATAATTCCAAATCCCAATTCCTCCCCTTCCTCTGGGAAAAATGCATTTTTTGCAATACCTATGTTGTAACTTTCTGGAGCACATGCTTCCAATTTGAGCATGATTTTCCAAAGCTCCTAGCACGTAACCACAAAAGTCCCTCATTTCTTCCCCTTTTCATTCTCCATTTAATCCATCCTCTCTTTTGATGCTTTGGATCATTTTTCTATCTCCCATCTCGGCCTCCAGTAGAAAAGCTTTTAGTTGTAACCATGAATTTAAACCCCACTGAGAAACCCAACAATCAATCCAGGGGATTTAGGCAGAACTCTTTCCTCTCCTTGCTGATTTCCCATTTTTCCACCTCCTCCCAACCCCAAATTCTAAATCAGAGGAGAAACTTCTGAAGAGCTCCACCACTTTGAAACCAAAAAAGGGAGAAAATCCACCCGAATTTAATTGCTGTCAGCAATTTTCTGAGTGACTTTGGCTGTGTTTTATTCCCAACAGATGATGGGGGGGACCAGAAGCTTTTCTGCCTCCCCCTCATCCCTGGAACATCTGAGATTCCCAGGATCCCCCACTTTGGAAGCACAAACCCCATTTCCAGCCAACTCCTTTCCCTCTCTAGCTACAGCTCAGATCTCTTCTTCAGCTGTGACCACTTTAGGGCCAATTCTTGAGCTCTTGGGGCATTTTGCCATCAGCCAAAAGTTGGTTTTAACGTCCTTTATCATCCCCACTTCTTCCATGGGGATGTTCCATAAAAAATTTGGATTCTGCACTGTCCAATATCCAAAATATCCAAACCTGGGCCAGCCATGGTTCTACTGGGAGAGCCTCAAACCCAAAGAAAGAAGGATTGAACCTGGTTTTGTGCTCTAGAACTGCAATAAAAGAGTTATTTTAGGTCTGGACACACCTTGTTATTCCTTAAACTGGGAAAAAAGCCCAGTGTGGCTCCCCAGCTGATGCCTTTTGGGATTCTGGCTCTGTAGAATCGGGATAAAAATTAATCTTGGTCTTATTGGTGCCTCCAGGGGACAGGATGTTCCCAGTCCCTCACTAAGCAGTGCAAGTGTTTGCTTTTGCTTTGGGGGGGAGAGATTAAAATTTATAAAAAAATAAAAGAGGGCAAACAAACCCCAGAACAATGAAACAAATGAATTACAGCACATTCTAGCTGGCTTAAATAACAAACATGACCCTGCTGACAGGGATAGGATTCCCTCAGCAATTTGTGTGTCTCAGATTCCTGGACCTGGGATTCACTATAAACCTGTGCTCAGCTATCCCAGAGCTTGGGATGGGGTTTCATCACTGGTTTAATTCCCAGTTGAGGGATTTGAGCTGGTTTTGGGCCAGAAGGTGCCATTTCCCTGAACCTTTCTGCTCCAGAGCATTGTTTGGACAAACCAACCCAGCCAAAAAGTTCCCAAATTCCTCACACAAGCTCTTCCTTGTGAGGCTTTATCTGCTGTCAGAGCACAGGCTCAGGGTTATAAATTCTGCCTCAGGCAGATGATTAATAACAAGAGAAGGGCAGCACAGCACAGATTTCTCTCCAGAGAGGGTTTTAGCAAAGCCAAGCCCCCAGACCTTGCTGGAAAATGTGAATTTCCCCCTCCAGCAGCACAAGGTTGGGGATGGCTGGAAGCACCTGCAGCTCAACCTCACCTGGTGCCACCCTCAGCACCAGGAAGCAAAATATTTATTTCTTTTTGGCAGCAAAATAAGTGAGTTATGATCAGGAAAAAAAGTGCAACTAAACCATGCAGGGGTTTTAACAACCTTTTTCCTCCCTGCCAGTCAGAGGGAAAGAAATTTGGGCTCACAAGGGTTTGGTGAAGAGGGTTTAATTCAGGTTAATTCAAACAGGGAGCACAGGGGGCTGAGCAAGCTGGGAGGTCTGGCCTTCATGGAGATCCCCAAAGAACCCTCATCTTCCAAAAAATTGTCTTAATGCCCATTGGGAATGTTAAAAAAATATAAATCAGTGGTGTCAGAGTGGAATATAAAGAGTGGGGATGGAGCTCCAAGGCAAAGGAGCTGCCCTGGTTGAATCAGTAGGATTGAGGCTTTTGGGGCAGGATGGGGCTTTGCAGCCTGGACCTTTTTTTAGTGTCAGCAAAGGAACCTCAAGCACAGCAAATCAGCCACCACTGAATTGGTAAAATCTGGTTAATTTAGGGCTTTTCCTGGACCTGGCTTTTATACAGCTGCCTTTTCACAAAAATCCTCA
The DNA here is from genome assembly GCF_903797595.1 of Erithacus rubecula. Taxonomy (NCBI): domain Eukaryota; kingdom Metazoa; phylum Chordata; class Aves; order Passeriformes; family Muscicapidae; genus Erithacus; species Erithacus rubecula. The sequence goes on along the minus strand of NC_136681.1, from coordinate 2,903,538 downwards.
TTAATAATAAAAATAAACTGGAGTTTATATTTATGGAGGATTTGGAGATGCAGAATTCCCTTCCCTGACCTGAGAGCAGGGGGAAGGAGAGAAGAGAAAAAATACAAAATGAAACCATTGCTGCCCCAGCTGTGGCTTGGAACTGAGGCTGGTTTGGGACCTCATCCCTTATTTGTGGCATTTCTCATCTGGTCCCATTCAGGGGGATTGAATCCTCACCCCAGAACCTGGGGAAGAGCAGAGAGATTCACCTGGGATTGAATCCTCACCCAAAATCTGGAAGCAGAGCAGAAGGATCCATCAGGTCCAATTTTGAGGATTAAATCCTCACCCAGAACCTGGGGAAGAGCAGAAGGATCCTTCTGGGATTGAATCCTCACCCAAAATCTGGAAGCAGAGCAGAGGGATCCATCAGGTCCAATTTTGGGGGGATTGAATCTTTACCCAGAACCTGAGAGAAGAGCAAAGGGATCCATCAGGTCCAATTTTGGGGATTAAATCCTCCCCCAGAAGCTGGGGCAGAGCAGAGGGATCCCTCTGGGATGGAATCCTTGGCCACGTGGGTTTGCTGGATTAGAGCACAGACACAGCCAGGAGCTTTTAGAGCCCAATGACCTTTAAGGATGAGAAATAACAAGAGGAAAAACGTGAACCCTGACAAATTCATAACTCCAGCACAGGGGAAAGGAATGTATTCCTTGTACTTATGAAAAAACATTGCCCAGGACATGTCTATTTTCTTTTCCATCCCCTGGCTGTTCTGAATTATGTACAGAATATTCCCTTGCTGTTTGTTCTGGTGCATTTTTGTGTGTGTGGGTACTTTGGCTGTCCCAAATGAGTTCATTATCACTGATCAAATGGATGAAACACCCTTTGTTTTGTCTCCCCAGCATCCTGGGGCTGTGCTGTGTTCCTGGAGGAGCTGGGATGCTTTTGCTGTTCTCCAGCATCATCCATGAGATGAGGCACAATCCCATTTTCCATCCACTTCAGGAAATATGGATTAGGAATTAAATCCCACTGGCATTACTCAGGGAGGTGGGAGGTTATAAATATTCCCTGAGGAAGAGAAGGGTGAGATTTGCCAAATTCCATCTCTATCCACCTCTTTAATGGTGACAACAAACCAGAACAGGTCATTCCCTGGTTATCCTGGTGGGTGGGTTGTGCCTTGGTGTTATCATTTTGGGATGCAGATAAAAGGGAAAGGTTCCTCCATCCCAAAGCAAAAGCAAATGTGTGCCCAAGCTCTTGTACAAGGCAGATGTCAAAAACTCACGGAATTCAGCAAATTAAAAAAAAAAAAAAAAGAAAAGAAAGAAAAAGAAAAAGATGGATTTATTTTAATATGGAAAAGTTGTGCCCGGTGTTTCCAGTGAAGCTGAAGAAATCCCATCCTTCTGTGAAATATTAATAAAAAATGACAATAACAGAGTTTATTTTTAGCCTGTTGAAAGCTTTCCTTGCTTTGTACTTTCCTCATCCAGCAACAGCCACAAACCAAACTGAAGCTTTGTTCAGAGGGGGAAAAAAAATTAAAAACCAGGCACAGGAGGAGGTTCCTTTTCTTTCCCTGCCTCTGGCACAGCCCAGCTGGGATGCAGGAGGTGGCCCTGCCATGCCCGGGGTGCCACTGGGTGGTTTAAGGTCCCTTCCCACCCAAACCCTTCTGGGATTCCACAATTCCATGATGTGATTGTATAAAATAACTCGGGGTGATCTTTGGTCCCTGAATTCTTTCAGGTAATCTCTTGGATAAATCTGAATCTGTTTAAAGCTCCACTGATGTATTTAAATGTTGCCATTGTGTTTTTTCCTCCTTTTCACCTCTGGGCATCCCATGAAGACACTGAACACAAAAGTGATTTTCTTCTTCCTTGAGAACAAAGCATTTGGCTCCCTCCTGTGGCCTCTGGAGTTGTGAATTCCACAAAAAAAAATTAAAAAAAAAAAAATATTAGACACAGCAGGAGCATCAGTTAATCCTGACTCCAGCATCCCTGGATGCTCACAGAGATTCCCTGATCTCCAGGATTAGCAGGAAAGCCACAGGAACGTGCACAAGGCACCGTGGGGACATTTAATATTTATTTAAATATTAAATGGGGATGTTTTATTAAATATTAAGGGGGGATATTTAATAATAATTTGATAATGAGACAATAAAAATGCAAATCAATGAGCAGGGATCTTCTATTTGATGAGATCATGTTCCTTTGATTGAAACTAAACTGGGTCTGGTGGTTTGTAAAGATTTCCTGAAATTTTACCTGCCAATATCTGGGGAGGAGGAGTGTTCTAAAAGTTTTATTCTGAGTTTTTATTCTTTTTTCTTATAGTTTCTAATTATAAAGTTTATCTTTTGCACCATTTAAGGTTGATCCTGCTTTGCCTTCCTCCCAATCCTATCTCAGTGGGGAAATTTCAAATTGGTGAAACCAAACACTGGGGAGGAGAGAAGAGAAAAAAAAAATACAAAATGAAACTATTGCTGCCCCAGGCGTGGCTGGAGCTGGAGCTGCTTCGGGCCCTCATCCCGTATTCAGGGAATTTAGGGAATTTAGGGAATTTGTCACTCCAGAATTCGGCCGGCAGAGGAACAGCCCCGAGTGCAGCTCGACCCAGAGGGCTCTGGATGGCAGCAGCGGCCAGGGCAGAGAGAGGGGACAGGGGACAGGGGACAGGGGACAGGGGACAGGGGACAGCAGGGACAGGGGACAGGGGACAGGGGACAGGGGACAGGGGACAGCGGGGACAGCGGGGACAGGGGACAGGGGACAGGGGACAGGGGACAGGGGACAGGGGACAGAGGACAGGGGACAGCAGGGACAGGGGACAGGGGACAGGGGACAGGGGACAGCAGGGACAGCGGGGACAGGGGACAGCGGGGACAGGGGACAGGGGACAGGGGACAGGGGACAGCGGGGACAGCGGGGACAGGGGACAGCGGGGACAGGGGACAGCGGGGACAGCGGGGACAGGGGACAGCGGGGACAGGGGACAGCGGGGACAGGGGACAGGGGACAGGGGACAGCGGGGACAGCGGGGACAGCGGGGACAGGGGACAGCGGGGACAGGGGGGACAGGGGACAGAGGACAGGGGACAGCGGGGACAGGGGACAGCGGGGACAAAGGGGACAGAGCGGGGACAGCGAGGGGACAAAGCTGGGGACAGTGCCGGGACCGGGGACAGGGAGGGGACAATGAGGGGACAGGGACCGGGCACGGGGACAATGAGGGGACAGCGCTGGGACCGGGGACAGGGAGGGGACAGTGCTGGGGACAGTGCTGGGCACGGGGACAATGAGGGGACAGTGCTGGGACAATGCTGGGACAGGTACCTGGCATGGGGACAAGGAGGAGACAGCAAGGGGACAGTGCTGGGACAAATATCTGGCATGGGGACAGCGAGGGGACAACCTGGGGACAATGCTGGGACAGGGACTGGGCATGGGGACAATGAGGGGACAGTAAGGGGACAATGCTGGGACAGGGACTGGGCATGGGGACAGCGAGGGGACAATAAGGGGACAATACTGGGACAGGGACTGGCATGGGGGCAGCGAGGGGACAGTAAGGGGACAATGCTGGGACAGGGACTGGCATGGGGACAGCGAGGGGACAGTAAGGGGACAATGCTGGGACAGGGACTGGCATGGGGACAGCGAGGGGACAGTAAGGGGACAATACTGGGACAGGGACTGGCATGGGGACAGCGAGGGGACACTGCTGTGCCCTGCCCTGCACACACCCTGAGCCACCTCGCTGACCCCAAAGGACAATGGACAGAGCAGGTTTCACTTCGTTATTTTTCCTGTTTTTCCAGAGCTGCTGAAAGACACCACCCCTCATTAATTAATCCATCCCCTCATTAATTAATCCATCCCCTCACTAGTTAATCCATATACTCATTTATTAATCCACACCCTCATCAATTAATCCACACAATATCAAAACCAGACCTTAATGGCATTTTTGAGCCACCTCCAAAAGCACCAGCTCCAATCCTCCCCTCCTGAGCACATCACCTGCCCCAACCTACCCAAAAACCTGAGCAATAACATGGAAAAACGGAATTATTTCAATTGGAAAAGACCTTTGAGGGTAACCACACACTAATTGCTCAAAGGGGATTTTCTCTGCTCCAATATCCCATTCCTTGAGGCAGCAGAACCAAACCTGAATAAGGAATGCCACAATTCCAAACGTTATTCCCACACCTTTCCCAAGGGCAGCCCAACTGCTGCTCCAGGGAGGGATCTGGGAACGTGGGAACAGCAGGAACCAGCAGTTCCTGTCGAGCCCTAATCAGCAGGCAATAAAAACCCAGCAGTGACAGTGACACAGGACACTGTCACACCTGAGCAGGGGTGGGGTCCTGATCTCTGCCCTGCAGCCTCCTGTATCTCTGATTTATGGCACAGCTTCCCAGAGGATCCCAAGGCCGGGCTGGGACACTGGGAGGTGTCTGCAGGGGTGGCTGGGATGAGATTTAAGGTCCCTCTGTCACAGGGTGGTGATTAATCCCTGCCTTGTCTTCGTTTTATTCTGCCTTCACTCAGATTAAAAACACGAAGGAAATGGATTTTCTCCTGTTTGGGCTTGGTTGTTTATTAAATTTATCTAAAGTACAGGCAGTTCTGCAGCACTTCCAGCTAAAAGTGAGCAGAATGGAGGAATATCCAGCTGCTACAAGGTCTAATTAACACCTCTAAGAATTAACACCTCTATTATTTATACTTTTGACCCAATAACCAAACTCCTGTGACCCTCAGTGTGACACTGACTGTCCAACGAGAAACTACAACCTGAAAGCAGGAAGAAGGAAGAAGACAGAAAGAGACAACACCCCAAATCTCCATCTTGTCCCACACCTATTTCTATATTGTAAAAATGTCCAATTTAAAACCCTTCACCATGTGAAATCACACATTTTTATTTAACCACACACCCATGAGTTTAACTCCATCACTCAATTTTTGGAAGCTTTCTCCAAGGCCTCAGGTCAAAAGCAGTGATCCCCTGGGGGGTCAGTGTCAGAAAGCTCAAAAAACCAACTTTCTGTGATCCAGCACCTTCCAACTCAAACCATTCCAGGAATTCAAGATTTTATACTTTAAGATAAACCCACCTTCCACAAAACCACTGCAGTTTGGAAATTCAACTTTCTCTTCTTAAGTTTGATGCTGTTATGAAATAACCCAAACTTTGCCCTCAGCCAATGAATCCCTCCCTGAAATATCCCAGTGAGGATATTCCAGAGGGCTTTTAATCCCCCCAAAATCCTGAAATCAGGAGCAGCTGGGAAATTGGGAAGTGACTTCTGTCCCTGCTCAGCTCCCAAACCTGCCACAGGGGATCTGAGCTTGGTGATGGCTTTGGGGGCTGCCTAAAAACAGAGCCAGACAGAATTGAGGGAATAAAAAGCAGTTTTACTTATTATTTATATTTATTGAAGGTACATTTCAGGTAGATGAAGCCTCCCAGGGGCTACATCCAAAAATGGACAAATGGTCATGGGGGTTTCACATTTTTATAAGTTTGGTCCATTTTGCATATTGGGGTTAATTTCCCAATTACAGCTCCAGGTAATGAAGTCATTTACCCCAAATTTGCTGCCCCAACTCACTTTTATTCCCTTTTCTCTGGGCCTGGGGCAGTGAGGTGTCCTTGACTCCCAGCCTGGAGAGGAATTGTTGTGTCTGCCCAAACTGGGAGAGCAGCAGCTCCCACTGGGTGTGGAGTTTGTGAAGAATTGCAGGATTTCAAACAGATTTAAAAAAAAAAAAAAAAAAGAATGAAATCTGAAATCCTAAAGAATCATTCAGTTGTTTTTTTTTTTGTTTGTTTTTTGTTTTTTGGGTTTTTTTTTTTTTTTGTTGGTTTTTTGTTTTTTTTTTTACTCAGGGAACTGATTCACCTCTCTCCAGACCTGAGGGCACAAATCTCCCTTGGGCTGACTCATCCCCAGGAGATGCTGTCACCTTCTCTTGGGCAGGACTTTGACAGCTCCTTCTCAAAAGAAAAGCTAAAAAAAAAAAAAAAAAAGCTAAAAAGAAAAATAATCTCTCTTTCATCTCCTTTCCTCCCACATCCTTCCTCTCTCCCGACCTTTCTGTTTTTAGCAGTCATTTCTCAGTGTTCCTGGTTTGTTCTCTCAGCCTTGCAATGCGTTTGGTGTCAGAAAATTTGCAATATTTGAGGGTGGGATGTGCATGAAATCTGCTTTTCAGGAAGGAAAAATAAGAATCAAGGGTCAAAAATATGACATCTATTGAGAATTGTGGATACAGAGAAGAAGAATTTTATTCTCTCATCCTTGAAATAGGTGACAATTTTAGGGTTTGCTAAAAATCTGCAATATTTGAGAGTGAGATGCTCATGAAATCTGGAAGGAAAAATATGAATCAAGGGTTAAAACCCTGGCATCCCTTGAGAATTGTGGCTACAGAGGAGCACAATTTTGTTCTCTCTTCCTTGAAATAGGTGACAATTTTAGGGTTTGCTAAAAATCTTCAATATTTGAGAGTGAGATGTGCATGAAATCTGAAAGAAAAAGTGAATCAAGGGTTAAAAATTTGGCACCTGTTGAAAATTAAGGATAAAATTGAGCAAACAACAGCAGTGGGATCTCCTGCATAAATAACAGCACAGGTGAGTTGTCAGCAGGAGAATTTCCCACTGGAGGACAGGAGGATAACAAAAAAGAGAATTAATTGTCCTGCACCTCTTTCCTGTTCCCCCAGCATTGTCAGACACCCCAAAACCAGAAAATCAGAACCCAAAAGGGCAAAGAAAACAAAATTCTTGCTGATTTCCAAGGGAATTAGAGGAGTTATTCCAGCCCAGTTCCACGGGCTCCTCTGAGCTGGGATGATCCGTGGGTGTGGGAATGGGAGCAGATAAACCCGGGAGCAGCTAAGCCTGGCTTAAGCACGAGGCTTTTCCAGGGAATGTTTCCCTTTGGACTCGGGTGACGCAAATCTGGAGGCAGCGGCTCGGAACCGCCGAGGGGTGTTAGTCAGCAATGTGAAACCTGGCACAGCCAGAAATCCTTATCTTAAAGACTTTTTCAAAGTGTTTGGGATCAATTCTCACCCTCTGCTTTTTCCTCTGTTTTCCCTTGTCCTGGTGCCTGGTGAGCAAAGGTCTGAAAGGGAAGTTCAGAATATTTCCAAGGGTATTTTTTTTTGTTTTGGAAAACTTCTCTGATGTGCTTTGGGCACACTGAAACCTCCAAATTACATGAATTTCTGAATTTTTAACAGCATGATGTGTTGAGAAGGCTGAAAGGGGCAGGAAAACGGTGATGTGGCTTTTTAATCACTCCTAATTCTCTTAATTAATACTCAATAAAACTTGGCTTTTTCTCCCTGGCTTGGTATTCCAGGGAATTTGGTGAGTGATCCCTGCTGATCCTGGAATTCAGCACCAATCCCAACATTATCCCTGCAGCTCTGTCAGTGCTTGGCTCTTCTGCTTCCCACCTTGTAAAACACATTTATTAATATTCATGCATCGTTTAAAAAGGCTTGGCCAGCCCCTTGCAATTAATCATTTACTAAATTGCTAATTGAGGCAGCTCAGCCTGAGCGTTCTGGTGTCACAGGGAAAATTTCAATGTCTCCAAAAGTGCTTTAAATGTCTTTAAAAGCTGCAGCCTGGTAGCAAATAACCTCACATTTGGAGTCTCCTGGGTAAAACGTGGAGTTTCATCCTCAGCTGGTTGTTCTTGATGAAAAAAGAAGTTCAGGAATGATCACAGAAAGGATTAAATCCACATTCCTGATCTGTAGGAAAATGCTGTTTATTTGATTTTTGCCCTAGAAGTGAGAGGTTTCTGATGGAAAATGATGAATCCTTTTTCTGAGTGCAACTCCAAGCACAGGTGTGTCCCTCTGTCTGTCTCTCTGTGTGTCGCCAAGGCACCAATGCACAGAAATGGGGAAAAAAATGTTGTAATTCAGATATTTCCTGTCACAGAGTGATGAAAAAAAGCTCAGTTTGTGTGAGAAACAGAGCAGGGGGTGAGTGAGGAAGGGAGGGAAGGTGCCTTTGTGTCCCTGCCATGTGTGGGAGCAAGGAGTGGAAAGGAAACATTCAGGAAATGCATCCCAGCCCCCCCAAAAAATGGATTTTTAGGGACCTGCTGTTGTTATCTGGGGGGATGTGCCCATGGTTGGGAGGACAAGGCAGGAGCACAGGACACCAGACTGAACAAAAAGTCCTTTAGTGCTTCATCCCCTGCAATAACAAGTTTTGGAAGGATAAAATCCTGAGGTTCTGTTTGAAAAGGGCACAGAATTGAGAGTTAAAGTTAAGATTTTAACAAAAAAGAATGACAGATATCGACCTCCACGACCTCACTGTTTCCTGACAAAACTTTTCCAGGGGAATTATGAACCCAAAGAAACTCCAAAGAGTGCCAATAACAACGAGGTGGCAGAGAATTTTTGGCCAGCTCTGCTGTGGTGGCAATTAGCTCTCAGCACTGATTTTTCTGAGCTGTGCTGAACAAATTTCAGATTTTTCAAATGACACCTCCCGAGGCTGAGGTTTGCTCTGGTTCAAGCAGGGGCACAGGCTGCAAGCTGCGATCCACATGGAGCATTTCCCATCAGACAGGGAAATTCAGCAGATAAACTGCAGGACAAACAGAGCTGTTTGGAGAAGCTGTTATCTTGGCAGCTCTCTGAGTGAGCTGGCTGCTGATTGCCCTCCCATCAGAGGCTGGCTGCCCTTCCAAGGGTGTTTTGTCAGGGAAAGCTGACAGTGGGAATGAGGTTAAACCTCCGGTGCTCTGGGCACCAACTTTTCTTAAAAAAGCAAAACAGCTGAGAGCTGCTAACAAGTTATTGCAGAAGCACATCAGTCTCAAAAGCAGAGTCAGACATTAAAATTCATGTTAACTTTTGGGATAAAGTCCCAGGTAGGAGCAGAAGCTGCTCCCAGAGGTGCTGGTGGGGCTGAGGTTGCTGCAGAAGTTCCTGTCTTCTTCTTGGGTGTTGGAGATGGCAGTGAGCCAAGCAAAGCAAAAGAAATGGAAAAAGGAATGGCAAAAAGTGATGGCAAAAAGGGATGAAAAAAGTAATGGTAAAAAGGAATGAAAAAAAGGAATGAAAAAAGAAATGGTAAAAAGGAATGAAAAAAGCAATGGTAAAAAACAATGGTAAAAGGAGTGGCAAAAAGGAATAGAAAAGCAATGGCAAAAGGAATGAAAAAAGGAATGAAAAAACAATGCAAAAAGCAATGGCAAAAAGGAATGGAAAAAAGGAATGAAAAAAGCAGTGGCAAAAAGGAATGAAAAAAGCAATGGTAAAAAGGAATGAAAAAAGCAATGGCAAAGAGGAATGAAAAAAGCAATGTATAAACCACACATACAACCTATCTTGTTCTATCTGAAAAATGTCAGCAATATTCTGCTATAGCTCTATTATGTCTAAAACTCTCCTGGAGCCTCCACTGAAAATATTCACATGTTTTTTAACCTTCACCAGAACTTGCACGTCTGTTCTGGCATCTGAACCTTCCACTCACTAAGATCATTTAAGCTCATTCTAAACCAAACTTACTGACTCACTTATTCTAAAACTTAAACTCCCACCTCTGCTTTATGGGTGAGTGGCTTAACACACTTCAATCCATGCAAAGCTTTAATTCAACCCCTGCACTCTGATTTCTCCCTGAAGGATTCAGGGACACTCCTGGCTCACTGACTCCAACAGGTGGGATGAGGTTTCTGGGATAACTCCTGGTCTGGTGAGCCAGTCCAGGGCCCAGGACAGGCACTGGTGTGACTGGTGCCTGCTGGGGCAGGGCTTGTTCATGCACAGAGATGACCCTGCAGGTCACTGAGAGCTGCAGAATCCCCTGGAATTCCAGATGCAGCTGCACAAAGTCAAAAATGGGGGGAAATGATCAATAATGCCCAACTTGCCCCAAATCTGAGATGTTCTGGAGCTTGCAGCACCCTGAACCAGTGGGAGGTGTCCCTGCCCATTCAGGGGTGGGATTTAAAGTCCCAAACCATTCCAGAATTCCATGGAAACTCCTAATGAACACAAAAAGGAGCAGCTGATGTCACTGCAGGGATGTTCCTGCTTTGTTTATAGGACAAACCGCCCCGGCTTCACCGAGAGCATGGAGTTTTCTCACACCCCTCACACAAAAGCTTTTGTTGGGATTTCCCACCTCTTAGGGAGATGCTGAGCACAGACAGCGCTCAGCATTGTTCACTCTCTTCCAAGAAAAGGCTTTTCCTTCTTTTCCTTTCCTCAGGATAAAGGTGGGGTGCCAGGGCAGGAGATTACTCAGGACATGACACCAACAAAAAGTTCATTATGCGAGGTTCGAGGGAAGTGTTTAACCCTGGGCTCTTCCTCCTCTGTGTCCCATCAACTCATAATTCAGGTTTATTCAGCATTCCCTGGAGGCAGGAATGTCCTGAGAGCTCTGCTTTGATCCTGGATCCTCTCTGCAAGAAGATTTTGTGCTGAGGGGGGATCAGGCTCTTTAAAGCCTCCAGCTGTGCCAGAGGAGTTCAGGTTGGATAATAGGAAAAATATCCCCACTGAGGAGGGGTTAAGCCTGGTCCAGGGTGGTGCTGGAGTCACCAGAATGAGCAGATGTGGAGCTTTGGACCAGGGATTTTGTTGTAATCCGATACCAGAGGTATAAGGGAAGTCTTACCTCTTCTCTCCTGTCCCTATCCTATTGGCAGAGAGCCAAATATCCCCTCTCTGACCCTTTCCTAGAAAAAGCCAAGACCTGAGATCCTCTTCTTCTTTTGCCTGGGACCAGCATGAAATAAAGAAAGGCAAGGAGCCTCTTTTGAACCTTGTGTTTATCTCCATGCTAAGCCTAGCTCCTTCTTATGGACACATAGGAAGAAGTTCCAGTATTTAGCAGTTGGCGCCCAACGTGGGGCACGAGCCCACGACCCTGAGATTAAGAGTTTCATGTTCTACTGACTGAGCTAGGATTTGGGGACAGCTTGGCCACCAAACTGCTTCTCCAGCAGTGACTAAAACACCTCCAAAGAGCAGAAATCAGAGATGTCAGAGAGCTCTGTGTTTGGGAATGACACATCTGGCTGTCACAGGAAGGAGTGGCAGCTGGGGATTAGAAATCCCATCACTTTCCCCATCAATCTCCTTTTCTCCACCATCCTTTGGCTTTTCCCACTTCAATTCCACCCTGACCCAGGTCCAGCCCCTTTCCCAACATGACCCAAATACAGTTCTTGGTGCTTGGGTCCACTCTGAGCTCAGCCACAACAATTCCCTTGAAGGATCCCAGTGCCACATCCCAGTTTCCAAGGAATTGCCACAACAAATCCCAAGCCCTGATTGCAAATTGTCCTGAATGTTCTCAGCCACGATGGTTAAACACAGGGAAGAATTTTTGCTGACACTGTTTCATCACATAGCAGTAGAATTTCAAACTCAGGAAATTTTAAAAGTGGGGATATTTTTTTTTTACTTTTAAAATGTAATAAAAATATAAAAATTTAAGTGCAAAATAAATCAAAGCCTATACTGAGGAATAAAGTCCTAGAAGTTATTTATGTATTAGAGAGTAAGAACCCATTGCAATTCAAGAAAACAGAATTTCCTCTGATATTTTTCCACTTTTATTCACATCCTCACCCTGGAATCTTTCATGCAATTGAGTGCCTGTAACATGAATAAACAATATAAAAATTTTATTTCTTTTTTTTTGTGTGTGTCTTGTATAGCTGACAAGGGTCCTTAAAAGTTACATTTAGTAAATACTTGGGCAACTGCATTTCCAAATATTTTATTCCTTAATATTTCTTTCTCATTAATTCTGTTTTACCACTTCACAGCACCAGCAAAAATCAGCTTTTCTTGGAGCATCCTGGCACCTTTTAGCCCAAGACTACCCAAGGCAAAGATGCTCAGAAGAAAACCAAATTATTAAAAAAAAAAAAAATTACCTGAAGTTATATGAAATTTAAAAAAAAATTAAAAATCTGACTTCAGATTTATAACTTTAAAAGCTTCCAAGGTCACTGTGCCCTTCTCACATTTTTATGATTGAAAACAAGTGGGTAAAAAAAAATAAAAACCACATTAATTTTGGAATCAGATCCGAGCTCAGAAATCTCTTCCTGATTTATTTTAAGAAAAGAACTTGGAAATGTTTAACCCAGGATGGCCACAGGCACAAAGGCAGAGATTGCCTGGGGTATTTGCTCAGGGGTTTAATCCTCTCTGGGCCATTCTCCTCCTCTCTTATCAACACAGACACACCAGGAAGGCTCCAAATGTTGGCTCTGGATTCCAATGAAATGAAGAACTCAAGTTCAAGCTCACAGCAGAATTTCAGAGTTTTCTTGGGGCTTTATTTTAATTTTTTTAGTTGGTTTTGATATTTTTGTGGGGTTTTTTTAATTAGTATTTCTGTGGTTTCTTTTGATATTTCATTCTGTCTTTCTATACAAGTCAAAGCCCATTGAATCTGGAATTGTTGAGGCTGGGAAAGAGCTTTGAGACCATCAAGTCCAGCACCACATCCACAAATTTTGGGAATTTTCCCAAGGATGGGGACTATACCACCCATTCCAGGGCTTTCCAACCCTTTCCATGAAGAAATTTCCCCCAATATTCCAATCTAAGCCTCTCTTGAGGCCATTTCCTCTCATCCTGACACTGTTTCCCTGGAAAAGAACCTGATCCCCCCTGGCCCCTCCCTTTTTCTGGAATGTTCTCCATCATCCCTTGCCCTGAGGGTGGCAGTGCCAACAGGACCAGTTCATGGGATGTGAAAAATGTTCTTTGTGGGTGTAAGAAATCCATCCTTGGCAGCAGGAAACCCTTCAAACCTCAGTTTAGGGATGGTGGTGCCAGGAGTTGGTGGCACCAAGGGGACAAGTGTCCAAAAAAACCATCCAAAAAGTGTCCAGAATTCAAGGAAATTTGGCAGGAATGGTGGGATTTGGTTGAAGGTTGGATTTGAAGATCTCAGAGGTGTTTTCCAACTTTTTTTATTTGATTCAAAGTTCCAAATCCAGGAGAGCTACTGCTGTTCCTCCTCCAAATTTAAAACCATCCCTGCTTCGGGCTGGAAGCAGCAGGAAAGGAATTCCTGAGGTTTTCTCTTTGGTTTTTATTAATGTTTTTATGGCTGTGTTTGAACAAACATCCCAAGAGCTCTGCCACTGTTTGCCAAGCCCAGTGATTGCTGACAGCACCTTCAGCCAGAGCAGGGATTTGGGAATCTTCCCTGCTGCTGTCAGAACCTCAAAAAATCAGCTGAGGGACAGTGGTGGCTTTATGAATCCATAACCATGAGCTGGAATAAAAAAAAGGAAAGGCCACGACAGCACGAGCCACTGACCTTGGAATTGCTGCTCAGGGAACATCTCCTGCAGTGCTGGAGTGGAATTCCTGCTCTGTCTATGAAATCCTTCATTAACTCTGCCCTCTAAAAATAATGTTCGTTGTTTTCTCCAATTAAACAGCAAAAATAACAGGGAAAAAAAAAAAGGTTTGCAGCTCAAGAGCAGCCAGATCATAAATGTGGTGTTTTGTACACCTGACCAAATTCAATTAAATGCTTCTGGAAGTTTGTTTTAGTCCATTTAATTTACAGAATTTTGCCTTCTGGAGGTAATAACTGGGGAGGAGATTTTCTTTGGAATGTCCCTGTGCACACTTGGGCTGGCTCTCAGCACAGGCACTTTGGACAGGCTGTTAAAAACTGCTCCTGCACCCACAGCACTTTAAAGCACTCTTTGCTTTGCCTCCAGTTAAAATACTCCAACAGGCCAAAAGTCACAGGGAAAGCAGGAAAAGCTGGTAAATATATTTTGGCTAAATGACATCCATTAAATCCTGGCTTTGTTCCAGCTTAGAAAGCAAAATAAAGGCAAGCTGGGAAGTTTTTTATTCTCTGACAGGGCAGGCCAGTGGAACAACCTCCTGCTCCTCTCTGGATTTTGTCACCTGCCAGTCCCCAGCCCCCTCAGTGTCCCCCCAGGGCTGGCTCCTGTCACCTGCAGCCCTTTCATGTTTCCCCTCACAGCAGTTCCAGAGTCACAACCCAGCCAAAATGGGGCAGGGACAGATTTTCCTCCCAGCACTTGATTCCTTCAACCCCCTTGGCCAGTTTCACAGAGTCACAGAATCAGTCACAGAATCACAGAATCAGTCACAGAATTACAGAATTACAATCACAGAATCACAGAACAGAATGACAGAACAGAATCACAGAATCACAATCACAGAATCACAGAGCTCAGAATCACAGAATCAAAATCACCAGATTGGAAAAGACCTTTAAGATCATTGAGTCCAACCCAGCCCTAACACTCAACTAACCCATGGCACAAACCAGTGCCATGGATTGAAATTATTCAATGTTTTTTAAACCCATCCAGGAATGGTGACTCTACCACTTCCCTGGGCAGACAATTCCAGTCCTTTATCACTCTTTCAGCAAAAAACTTTTTCCTAACATCCAGCCTAGATTTCCCTTGCTTGTGGTGTTTCACAGGTAAAATCCTGATACAGGAAAATCAGCAAGAGGCACAGCCCGGAGCAGGATGGAACCAGAAGGCTCCCAGTGCCTGGGATTGGCAGCCTGGTCCCCATCATATGACAGGAACATTCCTCAGACAGATGAAACTCGAGAGCTCTGCTGTTTGTCTCCAAGTCTGGCTTCTTTTCTGGCTGATTTGAATCTGGAAATATTCCATCCTCTGGCCAGGGGCTTATCTGATGGAAGACAACCGTGCGTGGAGTGAGCAAACAGGGCTGAGCTTGGCCTTTGTTCCTGCTGCAGTGCCCAGGGCCTGTCCTTCTTCCAGGAACCTGAGCCACACCAAACCAGTTCTGATCACACAGAGAGGGATCATTTCTGGTGCTGTTTGGAGGGCAGGAGCTGTCCCTGTCCACGGCCAAATCACTGGACTCTACTCATTTATCTCCATTTCTCATCTATTCCAAAAATCTATTCTATTTCAAGGATTCTTCTCTTCTCTTCTCTTCTCTTCTCTTCTCTTCTCTTCTCTTCTCTTCTCTTCTCTTCTCTTCTCTTCTCTTCTCTTCTCTTCTCTTCTCTTCTCTTCTCTTCTCTTCTCTTCTCTTCTCTTCTCTTCTCTTCTCTTCTCTTCTCTTCTCTTTCTCTTCTCTTCCCCAGGGCCACTCAGGTGCTGTCCCACCCCTCCATGGACACCTCGACAAAGTTTCAGACCCAGATGTACAGATCCAGATGTGCAGACCCAGATGTGCAGCTTGAGGAAGGTGTTTCCCTCAAGCACCTTCTCTCAGCTGGTCCCAAACAGAGCCTGGCTGGTGGCTCTGTGTCCACACAGGGAGATTTTGGTGGCTGATTCCAGTTCCAGGACCAGCCTGGTGCTGCAGAGGAGATTTTGGTCAGTGATTCCAGTTCTAGGAAAAAGCCTGGTGCTGCAGAGGAGATTTTGGTCAGTGATTCCAGTTCTAGGAAAAGCCTGGTGCTGCAGAGGAGATTTTGGTCAGTGATTCCAGTTCTAGAACAATCCTGGTGCTACAGAGGAAATTTTGGTGGCTGATTCCAGTTCTAGGAAAAGGCTGGTGCTGCAGAGGAGATTTTTGGTGGCTGATTCCAGTTCTAGGACAAGCCTGGTGCTGCAGAGGAGATTTTGGTGGCTGATTCCAGTTCCAGGACCAGCCTGGTGCTGCAGAGGAGATTTTTGGTGGGTGATTCCAGTTCTAGGAAAAGGCTGGTGCTGCAGAGAAGATTGTGGTCAGTGATTTCTGTTCCAGGATGAGCCTGCAGAGGAAGCTGAGGCTGGACAGTTGCTCCTTTGTTCATCCCTTGCTGGGGTGACTCAATGGGATGATCTCTGTTTGTTCTCATGTGGGGAGAGCAGAGTCCATCAGGCTGGGGACTGGGATTATCCAGGTGAGAGGGTTCTGCTTCCCTTTTCTTCTTTACCAACACAAAAAACACGGCGAGCCCTCGGCTGCTGTGAGGGATCAGAGAGGAGCTCAGGGCCTGGCTGGGCGAAAAATCAGGAACAAAACCCTCCATGGGCAATGTGGTGCTGAAGGATGGGCAGAATTATGGGATAATTTGGGATTAAATCCCAACCAGTGCCATTCCCTGCAGGGAAATGTCTCGGGGGCTCCAGACCCAGGTTCAGTCATGGAGGCCGAGGGCTGGATCTGCCCAGGTGAGGCCTCACCTGCAGAGCTGCTCCAGCAGGTGAGCAAGAGGCTCCAGGATAAGCAGAGGGATGGAGCAGCTCTGCTGGGAGGAGAGGATGGCACAGCTGGGATTGTCCAGCCCGGAGAGGAGAAGCTTTGGGATCACCTCAGTGGTTTCCACCATTAACCATTGAGGCCTACAGGGGCAGGAGAGGCCTTGACAGGAGGGCAGGAGAAGGGGAAATGACTTCAAACTGATAGAAAGTAGGTTTAGATGGGATATTTGGGATAAATTCCTCGCTGTGAGGGTGGGGAGGGGCTGGGATGGAATTCCCAGAGGAGCTGGGGGTGTCCCAGGCCAGGTTGGGGCAGTGAAAGGTGTCCCTGCCATGTCAGGGGTGACACTTGATGTAATTTCAGCTCCTTCCATCCTAAACCATCCCATTTTTACCAGCAGCTCCTTCCCCACCTCTCCTGCTGTCCAACTCCCTTCCCTGCCTCTCGTTAAACTTTCAGCCACATCCCCATTTCTCCAAGGAAAATCCTCCTTTTCTCACCATTCCATGGCCACATGGCAGGGTTTGGAGTAAGATCATGTTTAAATCCAATCCCATTCCAAGATTTTATTCCGAGTTTTTATTCATTAAACCATTCTCTGAACCCAGAGAACAGAGCCCTGGTGGATTCCAGCCAGCACAGAATTGTGCTCAACCCCACGTAGCAGCAGGCAGAATTCCCTGTCCCTTGGGAAAAGGGAGCCAGCCCTCACGTAGGACCAGCACAAACAATACCAAAAACAACACCTGAAAAAAAAAGAAAAAAAAAAAAAGAAAAAAGCTCCTTAATTCACAATGATCTGCTTTGTCACTCGTGCTGTGGAGAACATTAAACAGCTGGGACGTGTGCACACAATTACACAACAGGGCAACGGCCAGAAATGGGCTGCAGGTGTGTTCTGAGGGGAATTAACCTTCCAAAAAAATCACTTTAATTGAGTTGAGAGCTTAGGAGAAGTTCACAGCTCTTGAGAAATCCATGGCAAGGTGCTGTGCCTTCAGTTAACTCCCTGCAGCCTGCACAGCTCCATCACCCTGGGGCAGGGTAATTAAACAAAACTAACCAAGGGGGAAGATGAAGTAACTGGTTTTTGACCCTTACATTTCAAAGAAAAGGGAAGGAAGGAAGGAAGCCACACACTTGTAACACCAAATATGTCTATGATCTTCTTCAGGGCAAAAAGTGCTGCTGAGATGTAAAATATTTGTGATGAGGTTTCATTAGTCAGGCTCAGATGACAGACTGATTAAATACACAACAAAAATAACTCAGCTGGTGCTTACTAAGGTAGTTTCAATCATCATTTCAGTGAGAAAAAAAAATTATATTTACTTTATATTAAAGCGTGGTAGTACAAACAGAGCCAGTGCTGCACTTAAGCTGAGGAGCAGGTAATGAACAACTGGAAGGGAAAGAACTTTTCCAAACACTCTGGTTTAAAGCAACCATTGGACCATTTCCTTCAACAAAACCCCAGAAAGTAAAACATTGAGGGCAGGTGGTGGAGGAAAAGGAGGATTATTCACTTTGGGAATGTGTGAGACAACAGAGGTGAGCACAATGAAAAGCTTTATGTGAAGAAGAGATTTTAAAGAGGAACAGAGCTTGTCCAAGAGCGGATCCGAGGTCCTGGAAGGTTCTGTTGACTCCAGTGGGTTTTGGATGACTCTGGAAGTGGAGAGGAAGGGATGGGGCTCCAGGGAGAGGCAGGATGGGATGCAGCTGGGAATAGGTGGAGGAAGCCAAGGGGAGCAAACACAGAGGTGAAGCAGTGTGATTTTATTTGTGTTCCTGAGAAAAATAACCCGCAGGAGGGCTTGGGATGGAGCTGGGACAGGGAGGGGAAGGCAGGTGACTGGGCAGTGATGCAACGGAGCTGTGGCTGGCTGAGCAATCCCACATCCCTTCCCTCGATCCCCGGGCAGCAGGATGTGGTGTCGGGGCAGAGCAGCTCGGCTGTGCCAGGGTGGATGGGGCAGCAGAACCAGGGACAGAACCAGGGACAGGAGCAGAACCAGAGCAGAACCAGGAACAGAACAGAGCAGAACCAGAACAGAACCAGAAATAGAACAGAGCAGAACCAGGAATGGAGCCAGGACAGAACCAGGACAGAACCAGGAACAGAACCAGGACAGAATCAGAAAAGAGCCAGTACTGAACCAGAACAGAACCAGGAATAGAGCCAGGAGCAGAACCAGAACAGAACCAGGAATAGAGCCAGAACAGAACCAGAACAGAATCAGAATAGAGCCAGGAGCAGAAACAGAACAAAACCAGGAATAGAGCCAGAACAGAACCAGAACAGAATCAGAATAGAGCCAGGAGCAGAACCAGAACAAAACCAGGAATAGAGCCAGGAGCAGAACCAGAACAGAACCAGAACAGAATCAGGAACAGAACCAGGACAGAACCAGGAATAGAGACAGAACAGAACCAGAACCAGAACAGAACCAGAACAGAACCAGGCACAATCCTGCCCTCACCTGCTCAGCTCTGTCTCAGGGGTTCAGGAGTGGCAGAATGTGGGTCTGCTGGAGGATTTGTTTGCTCCTGGAGATCCCTGTTTGGTGCTTCAGTACCTTTCCAATCCTCCTTGAACATGAACTTTGGGACAAGGCAGAAGCAGAGAAGTGATTCACACCTGGATTTTCCCTGAACTTTGCCAAGTGCTTCCCATGCAACTCTCCTTTAACTTCCAATCCAGGCAATTGTTCAGATCCTCAGTGTAAGGGTGAAATTCACATTATGCTTCTTTTAATTGCTCAGGGAGCACTTAGGTTAAACCCACCAACATTCAGTTACTAAACATTGAGACAAATTTTACCCTCCTAAGAACACGAAAATTGCTCATTTGGACTTTGTCCAATTGTTTCGACGAATGTAAAAAAATCCCAAATCAGCGGAGAGCTCAGGGACACCTCTGAGCACCTCCAGGGGGAAGAAGCCACGCTCAGATTATTCCGGAGCCGCTGAACCGAGGGCAGGAACATCAAAAGCTTTCCCAGTCACTAAAGGAAATTACATTCCATTCCCTTTCAAGTCTCCCCAAAAGCTTCATCGCTTCACATTCCCTCCTTCCTGCCAGCCCTTTGTTGGGATGGAACTCTGCCTTCCATCCATTATTAAGAGCGTTAACTCTGGAGATGGAGGGGTCACACATCATTTTCACCTGCGTCATGCAGAGAGAATGAGATGAGATCAATGCTTGGCCAGCAGCCACTTGTTTTTTAAACCAGTTGTTCACAGTTATTTCTCTTCATTAATTAATTAATTTTTTTTTTCTTGCGAGGTAAGGATGTAGTCTAAGAATGCCCAGCTTCTTTTTATTCATGGAATGTTTGAAACACTGAATTGTCCAGCTTTCAAAAGGCACCAACCCAAATTTAATAACACAGCTCCTGTCTGATTTTCAGCAACTCTTGATGAGCACCTGGGCAGGGACACATCCAAATCCTTCCTGAATTCTTTCCCTGCAGGTCTCTTTCCTAACCTGGGATGGCAACACGAGTTGAAATATTTGATTGCCAAAAATTGTTATCAATTAACACCATCCTACACTTAATAAAAGGCCAAACCCATCTGTTTGCAGCTCCCAATCTGTCCCAGAACGTCTGGAGATCCAGCAAAGATATGAGGGGAAAATTTGGCTTTAAAATGTTCCAAAAAATCAGAACTTTTCAACAGAGAAATAGTTATTTACCAATGCTTATATGAGGAGGGTAATGGCACTAAAATTCCCCCTGTAGATTTATATAGATATATTTAGTAATTTATAAATTAACATAAATTATGAATATATAAGTTACTGTGCAGTGTGTATTGCTTACACTGCCCTATATGAATATAAATTTATATTAAAAATATATATATTTAGTAATTTATAAATTAACATAAATTATGAATATAAAAATTATATATATACATATATATATACACTGTGTCATGTGTATTGCTGACACTGCCATATATGAATATAAATTCATATCCAGATGATCCATAACCACTATTTTAACCCAGGAAAAATTCACTTTCTCTAAAGCCCTTCTGCACTGACACCTGTGGCCTGCAGTAATAAAGATATTACACTTTTATTACAGCTGACTGACTCAACGGGCTCCTTTTTTGGCAGAGATTTTTGTAATATTATTGGACAGAACTCACCTGGATCATTCATTGCTCTGCCTCCTTTATTTAATCACCTGAGCCTGGAACAAACATTACTAACAGGGATGACAGGGCAGCAAAACTCTGCTCAGTGTTTGTTCTGCCAGTGATTCACTGAGGAGATTCAGGGGTAAATATCCAGAATTTAAGCTCAGCTTCACCCCCAGCCCCGCTGACCTATTTTACCCCAAACTTCCTGGGAATTCTCCCATTCCTTGACATCCCACTGGTTTTATTTCAGCTTTTATCAACCAAAACACGAATAGATGGAATTAGCACCAACCCAATTATAATTCAACAACATCTCCAATCTCCATAATCATTAATTTATTGACGCCATTAATTTTCCTTCCCCCCATTTTTAGGGAATCCCAAGCATCGATCCATCCCAACCCCGATGTTTTGGGGCACGGAGCAGCAGGAACTCCCCTGTCTGAAACACTCTGTGCCTTGGTGTTGTGCAACACCTTGAGCAAACACTTCCTCCTGCAGGAGCAGGAATAAAGCTGAACCCGTCCCTGCCTTTCAGTCACAGCCCAGAGCAGCTCCTGGGCTGAGCCACGCTGGGACCTGCGAACTGGGAGCAACTGGGAACAACTGGGAACAGCTGGGAACAACTGGGAGTGCCACATTCCCACCCCACAGACCCTCAGCCACCCCAAACATGAAAATCCTCCTCATTCCTGCTCTGCTGCTGCATTTCCTCCAACAAGGTACTGCACTTTTTGTTTCAGTCCTCTCTCTCAGTTTTGCTGTGGGTAATGAGTTTTTAATTAACTGGTGGATAATAGGGAGGGACGGCGAGTTAAAAATTGGGAAATGGAGTTGGGGAGATTTGGGATTTTCTGTGCAAAGCAATTCTCTGCAATTCTTTAGTTAGAGGAGAATTGACTTGTTTGAAAAGTGGCCATAAATTGCCTAAAGACCCACCACTGGCTGGGTTTGTGAGCCAATAAAGCAACACTTGCCCTGCAAGTGAGAGGCCAATCGACCCAATCACAGCAATTTATCAGCATTTAGAAATAAAACAACAGATTTCTGTATCAATTCAATTACATTATCTGATTTAAAGTATTGAACACTATTTATCTGCATGATAATTCAGGTTATAATCAGGTGACTCCACCTGAGCAGACCCCACTTTTTTTTTTTTTTTTTTTTCCCCCACAATTTCTTTCAATTTCTGTCAACAGGGAATGGAATTTTTCAGGGCTTGGCCTGCACAAACATGCACAGGATTTATACACAAAATTAAACATAAAATTAGCATTCAGGCACAAATCTATAATTTTTATTTAATTTTTTTGCACAGAATATCTAAAAATGTGCACACCATTGAAATGTTATCTTTGTTACCTCAACAAAACAACTTCACTGTCAATAAAATCCTCCCTAATGATTTTTTGCTGGTTGAGACTCTTGAAAAAACACACAATTATTTGTTCCTTATTACAAATTGCTGCACGAGGCCCAAGGAATTTCTTTCCTCCTTCAAGCTCTAGACAAAGCCTGAAGGTAGAAAAGACAATGGATAAAAATACTCCCTCAAAGAAAGAATTCATTCCAAACAAAACCAACCAGTTTTCCTCGAAATTCTGTTTAGTTCACATTGCAGGGAAGGGATGAGTTTAGTCCTGAGCCTATCTTTAAGCCATGCCTAAACTTGAACTCTAGGCTGGAATTACACAAAGGGTGTGGAGAGATAAAATTGGAGATCTGTGTTCCAACAGGCCTGAAATATTCCTGGGATTGCTCCACCTGAGGCCTGTGGAGAGAAATCTGAAAAAATAGCAGATTTTTTTTTAAAAAATAAACATAATTAATTAGTTAAAAAAACCCCTAAACCACCATGGTGAGTGGCAGTAGTAAATTACACCTGGTAGCTGCTCCCAGCACGTGTTTGGTGCAACAGCTGAGCTGACACAGGATCCTTCTGCACCATTAAATCAATTTCTTTATCAAGATACAACCAGCTTTGCTCTGCAATTACTTTTGGAAAGGGTTGAATCAAATAAATCAGTGATAAAAGAATGGATCTGTTTTGTTTTACTGGGACAATTTGCATGAGGATGGGCTCTCCTGTTCCAGAGAGAAAATTACAGTAATTGGAGGCTCTCTCCTGGAAAAACCTGGCCCTGGGGCAGGGATTTCCATGGGAGGTGATCTGTTCCTGTGTTTTTGTGGGGTTTCTGGGCAGTTTAAGGGTTTTTTTTGTTGTTGTGTTGGTTAATTTTTCAAATACAGAGCCTTAAGAATTCACCAATTCAGCTGAAATTCCATTTTGTAGGAGATTAAAGAGTTCAGGGGTAGCTAAAACCTGATGAGCTCCAGGGTGTGCCCACCCTTGCAGGGCAAACCCCAAATTCACTCTGCTCCACTTTTGTTTTCTTCAGAGCAGAAAACACAAAGAAATTCTCTTTATCAGCCTTGTATTTCCTCACCCAGCTCTTTACAGTCACTCAAAAGGGCTCTGGGAGTTAAGGAACCTCCTGATTCCTTTTACATTTAAAATTTTTCTAATTTTCTGCCTATCTCCCATTATTTTACCAGGCCATGTCCAAATGCCTCCCCCACCTTTCTGCTGTCCCTTTTATTTCTTTATTACCACCCTCTCTTGAGGTTCTGCCACAATTATTTATGTGCCAGAGCCTTCCAGAGCAGGAGTGTTGTTGCAGAGCTGGCATTGTGTGATTGCTGCTGGTGCAGGGGCAGTCTGGACCTGTCTGACACGTGATAAGGTTGGGAGATCACTCATTCCACAAACCCAAATTAATTCCTGTCACTAATTCAGGCCATTAATTCAAAATGCAGAGGGAAAGGCAGTGCTGGAATGGCTGGGCTGGCCTGTTGGGGCTTGAACTGCTCAGATCTGGGGGAAAAAAAAAAACATAAAAAGGGAATTGCAGGAAATGTTTGGACACCTGGAAGTAAAACTCCTCCAAAATCCTGGATGTGAAAACCTTTGGTGTTGGGTCATACAATGGAGGCAAAGCTGCAAGAACCTCAAAGAACCAGCCATGAAATTAAATATTTCATAAATGACAATTGTGTTTTCACCAATCCCCATCTGTTTCTCCCCAGGGAGCAGCAGAGGGAAGTTCTCTGGAGCTGAGCAATACGAAATTGTTTATCCCCAAAAACTACACGGGCTGCACAGGAGAAGTGTGGGAGCAAACTCAGAGGTAGGAAAGGAGATCATCACTCCTTGGTGTCATTTTTTGGGGTGATTCTGGGACATGGGGAAGGATTTCTGGGGCTAAACCACCCTTTGTCCACCAATTTGGACAAATATTTGCTCATCCAAAATTAAAAGTGTGGAGAAGTGATGTGGCTGAGCTCGGTGAGAGGATCCCTCAGGTTCTTCTCAACTTGTGTCTCTGCACAGACGTGGAGTTTGATACCCCTCAGAATTTTAAAAACCTCTGGACACTTTAATTTGGATTAAATTAAACGAATAATTAAAAGCAGCCATGGTCTGTGCAATTCCAGAGGGTGTTCTGAACCCAAACATCCCCTCAGCCCTTCCCCAAGCATGCAGGATTTGTGTTTGTGGAGGCAGAAATAAATTTGCAAAGTCCAATTTGCTCCTTTAATTAAAATCCCTCAAACACAGCAACCTCCTGCTTACCGTGCTCCTGCCAGAATCCTTATTTTTGGTGAGAAGAGGAGGAAAAAAAACATGGCTGGTGTTCCAAAAAACACCATTGGTGAGGCCAGAAGCTGCAGCAGGGAATTTTCTGACACTTAAATCTGTTTGCAGAGAAAATATGAAGACACAGTGAAGTTTGGGATCAAAGCCAATGGAGAGGAAGTGGTGCTGCAGCTCCAAAAAAATCGGTGGGTTCAGCTCAGCTCCTCCTTTATTCCTCACTGGGAGCCACTGCAGGGGGTTCAGGATGCCAAAATCCAGGAATTAGAGCAGAAGTGTTTTGGTAAATGCAGAATTTCAGTGGCAAGGGGAGAAAAGGGGAGAGAAAAAATCCTGTCAGTGTTTTGGGGATGTGGAATAAAGGTTTGGGATGGGGTGTTGCCATGATGGAGGGACTGCCCCTCCTGCTACCTCTAAATTGTTAAATTCAATGCATATTTCATTTTTTTTCTGTTATTTCACAAGTTTTCTTTGACATGAAGAGTCTGTGAGTTCCAGAATTGTAGCCTGGAGTGACAGGACAAGGGAGATGGTTTTAAACTGAGCCTTTGAAAGAGGGTTGAAATTAGAGATTAGGAAGAAATTCCTCTCTGTGAGGGTGGAGAGAAGCTGGGATGGGATTCCCAAAGGAGCTCCTGGATCCCTGGCAGTGTCCAAGGCCAGGTTGGGACAACCTGGGACAGTGAAAGGTCTCCCTGCCCATGGAAGAGTTTTTAGGTCCTTTCCCACCCAAACCATTCCATGATTCTAGGGCAGACATGATGATCTTGGAGGTGTTTTCCAACTTTCATCATTCTGTGGTTCTGTACTTATATATCCCTAATTTATAGGCAGATAGAGATAAATGACAAATAGATAGATAGAGAAACAGAAAAATAGATAAATGGAGAAATAGATAGAGACATAGAGCAATAGAGAAATAGAGAAATAGAGAAATAGAGAAATAGAGAAATAGAAAAATAGAGAAATAGATAAATAGAGCAATAGGTAAATTGAGAAATAGAGAAATAGAAAAATAGAGAAATAGAGAAATGGAGCAATAGGTAAATAGAGAAATAGAGCAATAGAGAAATAGAGCAATAGAGAAATAGAGAAATAGAGCAATAGATAAATAGAGAAAGAGAGAAATAGGGAAATAAGTAAACTGATAACAGATGTTTAGCACTACTTTAACCTGGAGTGACCAAATATAACCTGGCATTGACAAAATCTCCCTGGAAATGGAAATTCTGGCTCCAGCAGATCATGAGCACACACTCCAGCAGGTCTGGGTTAATGGGTGCTTTTCCAGAGGCTGTGCAAATACAGTAGTGCCATAATCAATTCATGTTAAATATAGACTTTAATTAACTGCTTGGCCCTGTTTTAATCTGATCCAAATATTTGGAATGGGGGCAGGGAAATGGTGCTGTGCTAAATCCTGTTCTTTGAAGAGAAATGGGATTTGTGGCAGTGGAAGAGAGTTGCCCAAACAGGAGTTGCTGCAGGTGTGCTGCTTTTGGGAAGATTTAAAAAGCACCCAAAAAAAAAAAAAATTACAAATCATTATATAATTATACATTTGCACCCAGATCTGCCAGGAGATGAGTTCATCCCAATGAAATCAGCAGGTTTTAATTGCTTTCTTTTAGGAAAGTCTTTTTGTTTGAGCAGGGATTATGAACAAGCAGAATTCCCCTCCCTGCAGCTTTTGCTTCCCACACTAAGAATAACCTGAGTAATTGTTTGAATTCCCCACATACTCAGGGTGCTGTGTCATCACCTCATTTCTACATGGCAACAACTTCCTTGGAATAATGACTGTGCTTGGCTCCTTGCAGGGATCTCCTGGCTGGGGATTATTCTGAAACTCTTTATTCTGCTGACGGCCGGCGAATAACAACAACTCCTCACATCAAGGTAAGAGAGGAAATGATTTTCCCTTTTGCTTCCAGCCTTGAGGTTCACATGGGATTCATGGATTTGTGAAATGATGGGACATAATGGGACATAATAATTGTGAAATATGAGACAGGTTTGAAATCCTGGTTTGAAATGCAGGTTTGAAATCTGTGTTTGGGATGCATGTTTGAAGTCCAGGTTTGAATCCAGGTTTGAATCTATGTTTGAAAATAATGTTTGAAATGCAGGTTTGAAATGCAGGTGTGAAATGCAGGTGTGAAATACAGGTTTGAATCTAGATTTGAAGTCCAGGTTTGAATCTAGATTTGAAATCCAGGTTTGGATCTAGGTTTGAAATGCACGTTTTGAAATGCAGGTTTGAAGTCCAGTTTGAAATGCAGGTTTGAATCCAGGTTTGAAATCCATGTTTGAATCCAGGTTTGAATGCAGGTTTAAAGTTCAGGTTTGAATGCAGGTTTGAATCCAGGTTTGAATGCAGGTTTGAATGCAGGTTTGAATGCAGGTTTGATTCCAGGTTTGAATGCAGGTTTGATTCCAGGTTTGAATCCAGGTTTGAAATCCATGTTTGAATGCAGGTTTGAATGCAGGTTTGAATGCAGGTTTGAAGTCCAGTTTGAATCCAGGTTTGAATGCAGGTTTGAAGTCCAATTTGAATCCAGGTTTCAATCCAGGTTTGAAGTCCAGTTTGAATCCAGGTTTCATTCCAGGTTTGAATCCAGGTTTGAATCCATGTTTGAATGCAGGTTTGAATGCAGGTTTGTATACAGGTTTGAATGCAGATTTGAAGTCCAATTTGAATCCAGGTTTCAATCCAGGTTTGAAGTCCAGTTTGAATCCAGGTTTCATTCCAGGTTTGAATCCAGGTTTGCATCCAGGTTTGAATGCAGGTTTGAAGCCATCCAGGGTGGCCCTGGAGGGATGGGGAAATTGGGATTGTCACTTGTGCCTGTTGGGAATCACCTCAGTGTCTTCCAGGAAGGCACCACCCCTGAAGCGTTTGTGGGTCGAATTCCATCCTTTTGTCTGGAGCCAGGGCCATCCCAAAGCTTTCACCCTCCCCACTGTGCTGTGCAGACTTTGCTCCTCGTGCCCAGCCCCGTGACTGGGTTTGGGCCCTGATCCCAGGGAGATCTGAGCCTGATAAATCCCCATTTCCTCCCAGATCACATTTCCAGCCACGCTCTGTGCAGCTGAGCCCTGACAGATCAGCTCTGCACAGGGATTTTATTTAAATTCACTGGGCACTGATCTTCCCCAGAGTTCCCACCTGAAGTTCTCCTCCAAGCTCATGAGATGTGTTTCAACAACACAATCTGGAATTTGAAGCCAAACTTTCATAATTACGGGCAAATTTCTTGGTTAGGAGCAATTAAGAGGATTCTGAATGAAACAAATGTGTATAAATAACTCAGGGTTGGTTATTTTTGTTGGTTTTGTTTTTTGTTTTTTGTTTTTTTTTTTTTCTGATTGCTCCAATTATTTCCACTCCCTGAATGAATCCTGTCAAAAACTTGAATAAAGACAAACTCAAACAGCCCTGCCTGTGCTGAGCAGGGAATTCTTACCCTGAGGATACTGGATTGAGATCAGGAGTTTTTCCTCTTGTATTCCCAAAGGATGGAGATAAATCCTCCAATTTTCCCCAGTTACTTTTCCTTTGTGGATGTCTTTTTCCCTGTAACAAAGTTGGCATTTCATGATAGAAAACAAAAAAATGATAAAGCTAAATAAAAATCCACAAGAAAACAAAAGGCACAGAAAATGAAGGTTTGGGTACAGATTCTTAATAATTCCATTCAGGAAAACCCTGTGGGTAAAATTTTCCACAACCCCTCAGTGGCTTTGAAGTCTCTTAAATCCTTAAGCCAATTAAATCCCAAAACAATTTCCCCTACCCATGTTTAATATAATACCTGTATTTTAATCTCACTGAAATTAATGCTTTTAATTGTTGGGTAATTAAAGAGCCTTTGCTTGGAATTTGGGCTCAAGGAAACCATTTGGTGTGGACTTTAATTAGCAGAACCCAGCAGTGTGTGCTTAATTTGGAGCAAGGAATGGGAATATTCTTATTTTTCTCTGCTGTGCATTGACCAGAACTCAGAATTGTTGGCTTTTGTCACAATTTATGTGTTGAAAGATAAAACTAATGGATCCACAGCAAACATGGAAATGCTCCTGAACTTTTAAAATCCCTTTTAAGCATCTCCTAATTGAGACTAATTAAGACTACCTCGAGTAGTGCATTTTAATGTAATTTGTAGAAAGCTTAATTTGTTTTTTTTGAAATTCCTGGTTCCAATGGAGTCACCCTGACCTGAAACTGGATTTTTTTTTTTTTTTTTCCCCCAGGATCACTGTTACTATGGAGGCCACGTGGAGGGTGATGCTGAGTCTGTGGCGAGCATCAGCACCTGCTCAGGGCTCAGGTGAGACAGGCTTGGGTGCCAAGAGCAGAATCCTGGGACAAATGTTCCAGTCACACCTTGGGTTTCTGCTTTTTTACTTTCCAGAATCTCTGCTGCTTAGTGAGTAACTCTGAAACTTCTTATTAGGTGTTAGTAATGTGTTAGTAAATTCTCTTCTCCAGGGAGTTGAACAAAACAATCCTTCCCAGCCAGAGAATCAAGGACAACTGGTACCCAAAAATCAGAAACAATGGCCAAGGAAAGGGGTTGAGACTTCATAACCTGGGCTGTGGTTGGATAATTGACCCCAAAATGAACCCAAATTTATAAAAGTGTAAAACTCATGACCAGGATCCATCTGGGATTTGATTTGTTGTGGCCCCAGCCAGGCTCTGGCACTGCCCAAGGTGAATAAATTCCAATTTTATCCCTTTTGCTCTGCCCAGTCTCTGTTGCAGCTCAGCCTTTCCAGGCAGCACCAATAGGAAAGAATCAGGATGGAAAGAAATCATGGGATCTTTTATTCAGGATTTGGAACTTGTTTCCCAAAGAAAAACATAGGGAGAAGGGAGAGTTACTCTTACAATATTTCAGCTTTTCACCTCAAATCAGGATGAAAACATCTTTGAGTTTCCCACTTTTCAACCACTTCTGTCAGCACAAACCCCTCAGAATTTCGACCAAATGAATTCCTAACCCAGCTTCACTTTGACTGAGAGCACCCAAATCATCCAATTTATTCACTAATTAACCAATTTCTCTTCTAGAGTGTTGCATGCTGCCTCAGGCTGCTGGGATATCCCAAAGATCTTTACGTTTGGGATAAATGACCCAAAATCTCCCATTCCAACCCATTTTTTCAGTGGCTACTTTGAGACCCGTGGGCAGAAGTTCCTCATTGAACCCCTGGGAGCCTCGGACAGGGCTGAGCACGTGGTTTATAAATATGAAGCCCTGAAAGAAGAGCCCATCAAAACCTGTGGGCTGGTCAACAACTCCTGGGACCAGGACTCCAGCAACCCCACCAACGACATCTTCAAATCCAGCAACAGCCCAGAGGTAAGGCATGGCTGCCCCATCCAAAAAAAAAAGGGAATTTGTGGGTTTGGGGAAACTCTAAATAGCACAAATCCCACTTGGTGTGCTGGCACCTCCACAAAGCTGTTTAAACACAGGGAAGTGGGGTCAGATCTTAAAAAACTGAACAAAATCTTCCAGATCTGAGATTTCAGAGTCACCAGCTGAGTTAAACCCTCCTGCCTTTAACAGGTTAATGAGTGCCCAGTGCACCTTTAACACCTAAATATTCATTAATGTCTATTTTACCTTCCATCTCTGAATAAAAATTTAAATATCCAGCCTATTTCTTATAATTTCAACTCAAACCAGTCCCTTCTGAATGACTTGGCCAAAGAAATCCCCTCAATGATTAATAAACAGCTTTGAAACTGCAGAGGTTGGGATTGGAAAAGTTCTCAAAAGTAATTTTAAATAAATTATTCCTTTAGATGAAAGCCTACCTGAAAGCAAAGAAATACCTGGAGCTGTACATCGTTGCAGATAATGCTTTGGTGAGTTTTGAAATTATTATTATTTTTTTTTTTATCAGCTCCAGGCAATCCCAGCTTGTGTTCCTGGGCTCCTACAAGAGCTACAAGTTTAGTCTGAGCCTGGCTGGGAAATGTGATTTCTAAAAGGGATTTTATTTCAAATTCCTACTTGGAGATGACAAGAATTCAGAAAAGACCTTGCAGTGCTTGTCCTGTTGGAATATCCTGGTTTGAAGGGAATGTCCTGATTTGCAATATCCTGAATTGGAATATCCTGATTTGGAAGGGAAAATCCTGAATTGGAAGGGAATAGTCTGAGCTGGAGGGAAAATCCTGATTTGGAAGGAATATCCTGATTTGAAGGGATAATCCTGATTTGGAATATCCCAATTTGGATTATCCTGATTTGGAATATCCTGATTTGAAGGGACAATCCTGATTTGGAATATCCTGATTTGAAGGGATAATCCTGATCTGGAATATCCCAATTTGGAATATCCTGATTTGAAAGGAAAATCCTGATTTGGAATATCCTGATTTGGAATATCCCAATTTGGAATATCCTGATTTGAAAGGAAAATCCTGATTTGGAATATCCCAATTTGGAATTTCCTGATTTGAAGGGATAATCCTGATCTGGACAGGACCCACAAGGATCATTGAGCCCAACTCCTTCTCTGCACCCAACACAGAAATTCACATTTTGGTAGGGGCTGATACTGAAACCCAACATCTGATAAAATCTTACATCAGACATATTTTTTTTATGTAAAGTGTGATTTTTTATACATGGTGTGGTTTGCAAACCAATCTTTATTTCCTGATAAATTCCCTTTTCCCTCTCCTTTTCCTGACATGCTGTATTTTCCTTTTCAGTACAAGAAATATGATGAAGATGTTAAAAAAATAAGACAAAGGATATTTAGAATAGTCAACTACATCAACACGGTGAGAGCAAACAAGTATCAATGACATTCAAGTGGTTTGTCATTTTTTCTATTGAAAATGATTGAAATCCAAATGATTTATAAATTATTTCTATTGTAAACATCATAAATTCTCATTTTTACATGTAGGAATGAATGAAAATTCAACTTCATGGTAATTTATTTTCCTGGTTTTTGCCTTCAGATATGAGATTTTGAATAAGAATTATTTTTACTCCTTGTTTAATTGTTTATGCTCATACTTTAATTATTTCTACCAGTACTTTAAGATATTTTCTGATCACTTGTCAAGTGAATGATTGTTCCAAAAAGAATAAATTGATTCTTGATTTCTTTGCCAAGTCAAATTTCTCCCAAAGTTGCTGGGATTTTCAAGTATTTTAAACCCATTTAAAATGTTTGAAATGTGGTGGGAAATCAGATTTCCTGGTTTATTTGGTGAGATTTTTTTTGGAATTCAGAGCTTGGGAAAGCTCTGATAATTGGAGTGAGAAAACAACCCAAGCGCCCACGGCGCTGTTTAATTTTCATTAATTTTTAATTGACTCGTGTTCAATGAATTCTCTGCTGCAGGTTTATAAATCCATCAACACCCACGTGGCTCTGGTGGGCCTGGAGGTGTGGACAGATGGGGACAAGTGTCCCCTGAGCAGGAGTGCAGGGTTCACCCTGGACACCTTCTCCAAGTGGCGCCTGGCGGAGCTGCTCAAGCGGAAAAGGAACGACAACGCTCAGCTCATCACGTGGGTCCCTCCCCTCCCCTCCCCTCCCCTTCCCTTCCCTTCCCTTCCCTTCCCTTCCCTTCCCTTCCCTTCCCTTCCCTTCCCTTCCCTTCCCTTCCCTTCCCTTCCCTTCCCTTCCCTTCCCTTCCCTTCCCTTCCCTTCCCTTCCCTTCCCTTCCCTTCCCTTCCCTTCCCTTCCCTTCCCTTCCCTTCCCTTCCCTTCCCTTCCCTTCCCTTCCCTTCCCTTCCCTTCCCTTCCCTTCCCTTCCCTTCCCTTCCCTTCCCTTCCCTCCCCTCCCCTCCCCTCCCCTCCCCTTCCCTCCCCTCCCCGCTCTTTACACTCCAACAGATGCTTTAAATCTGATAAACCACCACAGAATTTAAGTAAATATTAAAATGAAAAGTGCTTCAATTTTTTTTTTTTTTTTTTATTTGCAAGGATTGTAAAATTAAATATTTTATAAGATGTGAAATTCCATGCGGAGCTGGAGATGAAACCAACAGTTTGGTTTGGAAAAAATCCCTGAAATCAGAACCCATCCTGGGCAGTGCCTTGATCTCACTGTGCCCTTGTGCTTCCTTCCAGAGGCCTGGACTTCGAGGGAACCACGATTGGATTGGCCTTCCTCAAATCCATATGTAGTGATTTATACTCTGCAGGTATTATTCAGGTCTGATCCATTTTTATTTCATTTTTAAAGGCTTTCCTATGATTTTTCACTCTGGCAGTGAAGAACCTTTGTCAACACTGTTGGGTTTAGGGCACTTTAAATTTTAGAACTTTCAGTTTTTTTAGTTTTTCAG
The DNA here is from genome assembly GCF_903797595.1 of Erithacus rubecula. NCBI lineage: Eukaryota > Metazoa > Chordata > Aves > Passeriformes > Muscicapidae > Erithacus > Erithacus rubecula. The sequence goes on along the minus strand of NC_136681.1, from coordinate 2,871,175 downwards.
TTTTAGAACTTTCAGTTCTTTGGTTCGCTATTGGATTGTAAAAATTCCCAATTAAAGCCCTGGAAGTGTCCAAGGCCAGGCTGGGCAGGGCTTGCAGCAAACTGGGATAAGGGGGAGATGTCCAAGCCCTGGAACTGGATGGGATTTAAGGTCCCCTCCAACCCAAACCCTTCTGGGATTCTGGGGTTTTATTTTAAATGAAGTAGGGGGTAAAGAAAAAGTCAATGGTGTCTATTTTATAAATATCTTTATGAAATAATAAAATATAATCCAAATAGATACACTGATGGATTGAGCACCACATGACCCATTGTACATCATGAAGATAACTCCACTAGAAGAAAAACTGTTGTGTTTTTTGTTTTGCTTGTTCTAAAACACACTTGGAAATAACCAACAGCTTTTCTTGGCTCCCCAGGACCACAACAGGAACGAGATTGCAGTTGCAGCCACCCTGGCCCACGAGATGGGGCACAACCTGGGCATGAGCCACGACACCGAGGCCTGCTCCTGCAGTGATGATGTTTGCATCATGACAGACACTGTCAGGTGGGAATGGGGGGAAAAAACTGGGCTGAAAATGGGTTTTGGACAAGCTGAAAGCTTCCAAACTGGGGTTTTGTTCAGTGAGATTATTCCATTTGAAATTCCAGGTCATTGTCAGATATTCCCAGACAGAAACTTTATAAAAAAACCAACCCAAAATTATTTTAGTCCTGTATGTTTATAAAAGCGTTTACACCCAAGAGTTATGGTGACAGTCACCTGTTCCAATTCTCTCCTAAAGTGTGTTTCTCATCCTTGCCTGTGTCAATCCATAACTCCTCCTGTTTTCCCAACACAGCTCCATGGTTCCCAAAGAATTCAGCTCCTGCAGCCTGCAGAGCTTTGAGAACTTCATGCTGGCTGACATGCCCAAGTGCCTGACCAACATCCCAGAGCTGAGCAGCATCATTGCCCCTGCATCCTGTGGGAATGGATTTGTGGAGAAGGGAGAGGAATGTGACTGTGGCACTCCTGAGGTACCTGGCAATGGGGGAATCCCTGATGTCCTGAGGACAGGCAGGAGCCTCTCTTTGAAATGAAGAATGGAAACCCCCTAAATCCAAATTATTATCATTTTGAAATTAAGGGGCTCTCAGGCAAAGATATGGGAATTAGGAATAACAGTTCTTTACTAGGAAAATTAAAATAGAAATGCAGTATTACACAGAACAATCCCAAACCCTGCCAGAGTCAGAATCCAAGCTGACACAGTCAGTCAGTCAGGGTGGTGGCACAGTCCCATTCCATGGTGCTGCATCCTCCTGCAGGGGCAGATGTGGCTCAGCTGGAGCAGTGCTCCTGGAGAAGGTGCAGTTTCCTCTGAAGCTCCAGGGATGATGTGGAAGGGTCTGGTTTTCCTCTGGAATCCAGTGGGAAAGGCTGCTCTGCTGTTCCAAATCTCAGTTTTTATCTGGGTAGGAAATGTTTGTCTCCTCCCCCTGGCTGGAGCATCTCCCAGTGGGATGATGTAATTTTATCAGCCATGCACTGGGACTCAGTGGCCATGAACAGGAGATATCTCCTGGAGGGAGGATGGGCTGTGGGAAGATAAAGATGATTGCCCAGCTGGTTTAAAGATGGCCCATTAGCAGATAATGTGTGCCAGGAGATCAGGGACACTGCCACACCCAGTTTTTAACAATGGCCCATTAACAGGAGATATCTCCCACAGGGATAAAAATCGCTGCCACACCCAGTTTTTAACAATGGCCCATTAACAGGTGATACCTCCTGGATGAAGGGTGGGTCATGGGAAGGATAGAGATGATTGCACAGCTGGTTTAACAGTTGGCCCATTAACAGGACATATCTTCATGGAGATAAGGTCCACCTGGTTTAACAGCTGGTGACAGAATCCAGACTTTTGGTCACATCCTGTATTGCAACCCAAGACACTGGGAAAGGCAAAGGGGTTTGTTGGTTTTTTTGTTTGTTTGTTTGCACAACAGCTGCTCTCTGTTGGTCAGGTGGCACAGAACTTGCTGAAGTAGAAATTGTGGTGACCAAAGTGCTGAGCTGGGGTGGCTGGGGATGTGCTGAGTGCTGGGAAAGATGAAGCCCTGGTTTGTCAGGAGAGGGTGACAGGAACTGAGAGTGGGACAAAGCCATGCACAGGGCTCAGCTCTAACCCTGAGCTCCCTGCACAGCTGCCTCCTCCAGACACAGGGATTTTAGGGAAGCTGCTTCCCAACAAAGCCAAGACAGGCCCCAGATTTCTATCCCAGCCAGGGACAGAGGTTTGGTGTCGCTCCCCCCAGCCCTGACTGCTGCTTCTGTCCTAGGAGTGCACAAATGAGTGCTGTGACCCTGAGAGCTGCAAGCTGAGCTCAGGAGCTGCCTGTGCACACGGGGAGTGCTGTGAGAACTGCCAGGTGAGACAATTTCCCTTTAAACACTGCCAGGTGAGACAATTTCCCTTTAAACACTGCCAGGTGAGACCCTTCCCCTGTGAGAACTGCCAAGTGAGACCCTTTCCCTGTAAAAACTGCCAGGTGAGACCCTTCCCTGTAAAAAACTGCCAGGTGAGACAATTTCCTTGTAAAAGCTGCCAGGTGAGACCTTTCCCCACTGCAGCTCCTCATTCCTGCTGGGATAAGGCAGGAGCTCACCTTCCACCAGAACTGGCCCCCTGTGTTTAACAGCACTGCCAAGGCCACTGTTATGGGATCATGGAATGTCCTGAGCTGGAAGGGGCTTGTGGCATCACTGATCCAACCCAGGCCCTGCAGAGACACTCCAAAATCCCACCCTGGGCATCCCTGGAGTGGTGTCCAAACTCTCCTGGAGCTCTGGCAGCCTCAGGGCTGTGCCCATTGTTTGGGGAGTGCCCAGCACCCTCCGGGGGAAGAACCTTTCCCAAAATCCAGCCTTTCCCTGCTCTCCAGCCCAACCCTCCCTGCACAGCTCCAGCTGCTCCCTAGATCCTGTCACTGCCCCCCAGTCCATCCCAAACCAGCACCATCAACTCCCTCAATCCCCCCAGCCTGCAGAAACGAGCCCTTTGCTTGGCCTTTTTCTCCTGGCAATAAAATCTATGCCAGGAAAGGCCAAAACCCCGTGAGTGACACATCCAGGGTGAAGTGAAGCACAGATCTGGCTTCTCCCAGCCTCAGCTGTGTGTTTTTGGGCAGTGTGGAGGAGCTGGGTGCTGAGTGTGGCCTTTTCTCCCTCTGTCTCTCAGTACAAGAAGTCAGGCTCGGTGTGCCGGGCGGTGCAGCACGACTGTGACCTGGCTGAGATGTGCACAGGGAGCTCCCCCAGCTGCCCTGAGGATCGATTCCGGGTCAATGGGCACCCCTGCAGCTTTGGGGAGGGGTATTGCTACATGGGCACCTGTCCCACCCGGGACAGCCAGTGCAAAGCTGCCTTTGGGCCACGTGAGTACCCCGGGCACCCCAAAAATCAGCTGGGCCTGGTCACAGGGCAGGCAGAGAAGGGAATTCTGCATCTCCAAATCAGCTGGAGCAGCCCATCCATAAAAATAAACTCCTGTCTGTAGCATAATTAATGATTTTTATATTTTTGTGTTTCTCACTGCCAGTGGTTGTGACTCAGAGCGTGGGGTGCTCTGTGCCTTCCTGAGAAATGGGAAGTGGGGAGTGCATTCCTCTTTTGCAGAATGCACCAGAGGTAGCTGAAATGGAGCTGGAGAAGTGGTTTTGGCCAGACAGGAAGAGGAAATAGCTGTCCTTCAAATTAACAGCCAAATCTGGCACGTCTGATGCTTCTGAAAGCAGAGTTTTCTACAACTAGGCAATGGTTTGGGCTGAAAGGGAACTGAAATCCCACCCAGTGTCACGCACTGCCACGGGCAGGGACAGCTCCCACTGTCCCAGATTATCCCAGCCTGGCCTTGGGCACTGCCAGGGCTCCAGGGGCAGCCACAGCCCCTCTGGGAATCCCATCCCAATATCCCACCCAGCCCTGCCCTCTGGCACTGGGACCATTCCCTGTGTCCTGTCCCTCCATCCTTGTCCCTCTCCAGCTCTCCTGGAGCCCCTTCAGGCTCTGAGCTCTCCCTGGATCCTTCCAGGCTGAAATCCCAGACACTCATTTACACCCACAGGCACTTTTTTGGGAAAGGCCATTTCCTAAGCAAAGTCAGGAATGGAATATTCCCAGTTCTCCCAAACTCATCCTGCTGCTTTTCCCCCTGCAGAGGCCACAGAGGGCCCAGCCTCCTGCTACAACATGAACCAGAGGGGAACCTATTTTGGATACTGCAGGAAGGACCAGGGCACTCACCTCCCATGCAAGAAAAAGTAAGCACTGGGGTATGGGATGTGCTGGGGGCTGGGAAGAGAGGGATTCCTACTTAAATCAGGAGGCAGAAGCCAGGAATGCCCCATCTGAGTGGCACAGGGCTGTGCTCCTTCTTGTTCTGTCTGAAAACTGCAGGAAATAATTTCTAAGAAGAGTGGATTTAAATAATGGGGTGAGAGAGAAAAGGTGGGCACAGAGATCAGGGGAGGATGAATGTGTGGGGAAAACTCCAGAGATTTTGGGATGGGGAATTTCAGAAGTGAAGGAATATCAGTTAAACGCTCATTTCTGTGGATGGATTTGTGTTCCCCCTATAAGATTTAATAACCTGCTCCACACCAGCATTCCCTGCTGCAGGAATTCCATTTCCCTGGAATTCAGGCTGGAGCAGAGAGCAGCTCAGGGGCTTTTCTGGGCTGTGTCCTTGGGGTAACAGCTGCTGTTCCTGCAGGGACAGACTGTGTGGGAAGCTGTACTGCTCTGGAGGGAGGGAGATGCCTCGGGATGGGAGCCTGCTGTCCTTCAGCTCCTGCAAAGGGAGTTTCCCCAGGGGGGGAGAGGAGGACCCAGGCATGATCCTGGATGGAACCAAGTGTGGCAATGGGATGGTGAGTGGAGAATAACTTTTTTTTTTTTATTATTATTCCCCCTCTTTCAGTCTTGTTTATATAATTCTGCATTCTACATTTTAAAACAGGAGGGTTGAGTGGACCCCAGATTTCTGCTGTTCTATTTTCCCAACTTTTATCCCAAAGCAGCAGCAAAACAAACAAAATAAAAATGGGATTGGCACCATTCCCATTTCCTTAGGCTTGGCTGCTGCTTTATCCCCTTCAGTGACACAAAGATTTGTGTGAGGGGTTAGGAGATTGTTCATGTCTTATTGCATTTAATTATTTCCATAATATCACTGGGTGCTGCTTCCAGTCACTTCCCTGGATATTCCCACCTGGAAGGGAGGGATGAGGGATTGGAGTGGGGAGCAGTGATGTCTGCACATCTCTGCCACTCCCCTTTCTCCAAAATGGAAAATTAACCCCTCACCTCCCACTCTTAAATGTGGTCTGAGGGATTTCCAGAGCTGATCCTCTGTCTCCTGCTGCTCTCCATCCCCTCCCAGGATAAAATGGAAACTCTGCCTGTGCTGGAGTCTCCAAATCCCTGTGGTTTGCTCTCATTTCAGGTGTGCAGCCACGGGGAGTGTGTCTATGCTGAGGAGATCTTCAGATCCACCAACTGCTCTGCCAAGTGCTCTGGCCATGCTGTAAGACACCAGCATTTGATCTTATTCCCTTTCAAACCCCAAGGAAATGATGCAGATCAGCCTCAGACCTCCTTGCTGGCAGTGTTGAAGCCATTGATACAAATCTGTCAAATTTGGGGAGTCAGAAATTGGAAAAAAAAAATTATGAAAACACATCTCACCTGATGTAACATCATTATTTGTGCCCTGGAGATGGACACAGCCCCTGAGCCATGGTATCAGGGCTCTTCTTTTTTAGGTTATTTTGGTTTGGGGAAAAGAATTCTGCTCTTATTTGACTTTTCAGAGATCTACAGATAATCAGATTAACTCCATAGTGAAGCTTTCACTGCAGAATCAAAAGCTGCATGACCCAAAATTGCTCCTTTGTGTGCTAAATTTTAGCCCAAATAAACTGAGATTAAAAAAACTTCTCAGCATCCTCACCCAGAACCTCTGACCCCCCCAACTGAAGTGTCCCTGTTTGTGCCCCCAGGTGTGTGACCACAAGCTGCAGTGCCAGTGTGAGGAGGGCTGGGCACCCCCAAACTGTGACAGCTCCTCAGCCCTCACCAGTGAGTGCCACACCTGGGCAGGTGTCCCTGCCCCAGAGATCCTGCCCTTCAGGAACTGCTTCTGTCCCTGCTCTCAGTGATTTTAGGAAATGTTTCTGTCCCTGCTCTCAGTAATTCTGGTGCTCAGGAACTGCTTCTGTCCCTGCTCTCAGTGATTCCTGATGTTTAAGAACTGTTTCTGTCCCTGCCTCAGTGATTTTTAGGAAATATTTCTGTCCCTGCTCTCATTGATTTTAGGGAATGTTCCTGTCCCTGCCTTCAGTGATTCCCAGATATTTAAGAACTGTTTCTGTCCCTGCCCCAGGGATTCTCCTCTTCAGGAACTGTTTCTCTCCCTGCTCTCAGTAATTCCTGATATTTAAGAACTCTTTCTATCCCTGCCCTCAGTGATTTTAGGAAATGTTTCTGTCCCTGCCTTCAGTGGTTCCTGGTCTTTAGGAACTGTTTCTGTCCCTCAGTGACTCTGGGGTGTTTCAGTTCTGTCCCTCAGTGACTCTGGGGTGTTTCAGCTCTGTCCCTCAGTGACTCTGGGGTGTTTCAGCTCTGTCCCTCAGTGATTCTGGGGTGTTTCAGCTCTCTCTCTGTCCCTGCTCTCAGTGATTCTGGGGTGTTTCAGCTCTGTCTCTCAGTGACTCTGGGGTGTTTCAGCTCTGTCCCTCAGTGACTCTGGGGTGTTTCAGCTCTGTCTCTCAGTGACTCTGGGGTGTTTCAGCTCTGTCTCTCAGTGACTGGGGTGTTTCAGCTCTGTCTCTCAGTGACTCTGGGGTGTTTCAGTTCTGTCTCTCAGTGACTCTGGGGTGTTTCAGCTCTCTCTCTCAGTGACTCTGGGGTGTTTCAGCTCTGTTTCTGTCTCTCAGTGACTCTGGGGTGTTTCAGCTCTGTCTCTCAGTGACTCTGGGGTGTTTCAGCTCTGTCCCTCAGTGACTCTGGGGTGTTTCAGCTCTGTCCCTCAGTGACTCTGGGGTGTTTCAGCTCTGTCCCTCAGTGACTCTGGGGTGTTTCAGCTCTCTCTCTGTCCCTGCAGGCATTGCTGTGGCTGCTGGGGTGCTGGCTGTCCTGGCTGTCACTGCAGTTGCAGCCGTGCTGCTCACCCGCTTCCGAGGCTTCCACAAGAGGTAAATCCTCCCAATCCACCTGGAACCCACAGAGCAAAGCCAGGAAATCCCTGCAGGGATTTCAGATGAGTTTGCAATGGGGGTGGAGGGATTAGACTCTGGAAAGGAAGGAAGATGGGCCATGAGATTTGTGGAGGTGTTTCAGAAATCCCATGGTTGGGAGGGAAGGGAAGAGTTGAAGTGGAGCTCTTGGTAAATCCTTAATAATCCCAAATGAAAGAAAGAAAGAAGGAAATCAAGGATGTGGGTACAAAACACCAGCAGGAGTAAGGCAGGGCTTCAGCTGTGAGGTTTTTTCTTCAGTTAACTAAAATTTAAAAATATGAAAATCTTTGACAGCCACCAGACCAGGAGGGGACCCGGAGCCACCAACCAGGTGTTTGTGGATCAGGAGCAGAGCTGCAGGAAGCAGCCTGTGCTGGTGCCACCTGCCCAGAAGGTGAGAGGGACAGCTGGGGACTGTCCAAAGGGGCTGCACTGCCACCCCATTCCCAAAATGTGAGGGGACAGTGCTGGGGATCCCAGCAGGAGATTCCCAAAATACTGAGGGGACAGTGCTGGGGATCCCAGCAAGAGATATCCAAAATACTGAAGGGACAGTGCTGAGAATCCCAGCACAAAATTCCCAGAATTTTGAAGGGACAGTGCTGAGAATCCCAGCACAAAATTCCCAAAATTTTGAAGGGACAGTGCTGAGAATCTCAGCGTGAGATTCCCTAAATTCTCAAGGGACAGCACTGAGAATCCCAGCAGGAGATTCCAAAATATTGAGGGTACAATGCTGAGAATCCCAGCACGAAATTCCCATAATTCTGAAGACACAGTGCTGAGAATCCCAGCAAGAGATTCCCAAAATACTGGGGGAAGAGGCAGTGCTGAGAATCCCAGCATGAGACTCCCAAAATTTCTGAAGGGACAGTGTGCAGAACCTCAGTACGAGATTCCCAAAATTCTGAAAGGACAGTGCTGAGAACCCCAGTATAAAATTCCCCAAATTCTGAAGGGACAGCGCTGGGGATCCCAGCATGAAATTCCCAAAATTCTGAAGACACAGTGCTGAGAACCCAGTACAATATCCCCAAAATTTTTGAGGGGACAGCACTGGGGATCCCAGCACAATATTCCCAAATTTCCGAAGCTCCAGCGCCGGGAATCCCGGCAGGGGAGGCTCGGGGTGCCCGGGCAGGGCAGGGACACCCGCGGATAAACCCGGGATAAATCCGAGATAAATCCGGGATAAATCCCAGGTGAGAAACGGCCCCACCCCACCGCTCCCGCTCTGTTCACAGGTCATTGATAAGAAAATTCTTCCCGTGCCTCCACCTCAGGAGAACAAACCCCAGCGGCACAGCGTGAGTATTCCTGGGAATTTGGGGAGCATCACAAACCCCTGGGGACAGTCACAAAGGGACATCCCGGCCCCTTGCAGCGGTTGGGAACACACACACTGCACACAGAGGGTTAAAATGTTTTATATTCTGGTTTTTTTCCAGCCTGCCCTGAGACCCAAAGGTCTCCCACCTCCCGTTCCTGCCTCCAAACCTGGCTCCTTCCACCCCGAGGAGAAGTTTGTGAGTACAACAACACAGATTCCCACAGCCCCATCAGATTCCAATTAAAATCTGCAGTTTCTGACTGTGATTTAAAGTAAAAATTTAAAATCATTCAAAGCTCAGATTTTTAGGGTAGGAGGCTTAAACTGCACAAATATTCCTCATTAGCTGGGGAGTCCTCCAAGGCATCACAGTTTAAACCAAGAGGGATTTCAGGTGTAAACAGCACTTAAACAATGAGTAACTTTACTATTGTGAGGCATGGCAGAGATGTGGTGGGTCTTACATTTGTAAGAACCCAGGGGATGTTTTTTTTCCCTCATTAATAAACCCAAACCATCCTAATCAAAAGAAAATATCTGCCTCAAATATTCACCATCTTAACATTTGAGCTCCCCTCCTATGAGGCTGCAAAATCCATTTCACCCTGGTGACACAACTGTGGGTGCTGCTTGCACAAATAATGGGAAATGTAAAATATAAAGAGTATAAAATATCCCCATGTATTGATTATAAACCACATTTAAATCCCACTCTGTGAGCTTGAATATTGATATTTAAATACTGGGAGTAGCTCAGCGTCTCCTGGAACAAACCCAGACCCTTTGTATTTGTATTTTGTTGCCCCTTGCACACGGCCAGGTGATTCCACCTCCAGCATTCCCAGCAGGAAAACGCTGCAGGATGCGGGTGACTGGGGAGGAACCCCAGTGACACTTAAACCCTTTTATTTTTTATTCCAGGCTCCGGAGAGAAGAGCTCCTCCCGTGCCCGTTCCCAAAGGCAAACCCCCGCCTCCCCCCCAGGTAATTCCGCTGGGATAACGATTCCCTGGGATGGAATTCCCGGGTTTTGCTGCTGGGATTTCACTGCTCCTTCCCCACACAGGCTTTGAAGCCCCCGATGAACCCCAGAGTCTGAGGATTCCCGAAGTTTCCAGGGACAATTCTTCCCTCGATTCCTCCACTGTTTTTTTTTGGCAAAACATCCCAGACCATCTCCCCGTTCTCCTTAAGAACTGGCTGAGAGCTGCTTGGAAAGATTTGGGATTTCAGGCAGAGAGGAGCTCTGGTGGTGACACCGAGTCAGACTTACACTGAGGTGTAAACTGGGAGTAAGTTACAAAAGCTGCTGTGGGATGAGGCTGCTCCTCCTCTGCTCCTCTGGGACCAGTGGCTGCTGCAGGTTTGGCAAACTTTTTTTAATTTTTTTTTTTTTGGGGGCTCCATTTCTGGATTTTTTTTTCTCAGCATCACAAAGATTTCTCCTTCACGTGCAAATCCTGGAGAAAAACAAACCCTTCCTACCCTGGGGAGAGCAGTTGTGTCCTCAGGGTCTGAGCTGGACGTGGAATAAATAACAAGACTGGATTCTCTCCACAATCCTTAAATTCCTTCTTGAGGATTCCATTCCCAAATGGAAATTCCATTCCCAAAACAAGGATGAGATGGATTTTCAGCCCTCAGCTGGAGGAGTGAGGTTGTGTTGGATGAGGATGGATGTTACTGGAAGAGCTGAGTTCCTTCCTCTTTGGATAATTGCTGCTTTATTTGAGCCAGGGAGAGATTGGAATCTCCACCTGGGCTTGACTGGGGTTTTAAAAATCCAGAAGTTGTTTTTTTTTTTTTTTTTTTTATGAGCTGTAATTAATGTATTTACAGAGATTTCTGTATTAAAGTTCTGTCTGAACAGGAAATAATTGTTGAGTTCTTTTAAAACCCATCATGAAGCACAGGAAAAAACAGGGTGAGATGGGGTCAATTCTGCCATTGCCAGAGCCCTAAAACTCCAAATTTACAGCAAAAAAAAAAAAAAAAAACAAAAAACAAATAAAAAACCTTCCCAGGTGTTGTCAGAGCTGCTGAATTCTAATGAGGCTTCTCAGGATATTCCACCAAAAATTTTCTATTCCTTCAAATCTATTCCTGATTTCCAGCTTTGGGAACACTCCAGAATTTCTCAAGGATAGTGAGACTTGAAGCAAATTTAGAGATTTTTTTTTTTTTAATTATCTTTTGATACTCAGCTCCAAACTGGGATCCTTTTCCTGCAGAAAACCAGGTCCTGACCTGTTCATTCCTGAGCTCCTCCAATTCCAGCCCCAAGCAGAGGGTGAGCCCTGGACTGAGATCAAAAATCCTCCTGCACAGGGAGCAGGAGTAGAAAATTCAGAAAAATACACTGTTTTCTCTATAATTCATAGAGAAAATAAATGTATGAATAAATAATTTAAATTATATATAAATAAATCGTATACATTATATATAAATTATATATATAAATTCCATCATGTTAAACTATATATTGAATATTATATATTAGAATAGAGTAGAATATATAAAATATATATGATATTATATATATTATTATACTTATATATAATATATATAAATAAATAATATGCATCATATATAATGTAAGCTATATATAAATAATATAAATTATATATAATATATATTATATTATACTATATATTGTATATGATATAATATATATTGTAATATAATATAATATAGTGTAATATATATAATATAATATTTATAAAATAGATTACATTATATATATTATACATATTATACTATTATATTTTCTATATTATATATTATGTTATTATATTTTATATGTAATATATACAAATTATTTTCCATAAACAAATTATTTAAATTATATATAAAACATAATATATAAATCATATATAAAATTATATAGAGAGATTATATAATTATATATTTCTATATATTTATGTTATATATATTTTTATATATTATATTTATATATAATATATAAACACATACAAATAAAATGAATTTATATATAATTTAATATCTGATTTATTCCCACCCGGAGCAGGTTATGATTTCCATTCCTCCGTGTGTAGCTCCAACCTCTGGTTGTGTTGTACAAAGGTGACACCTGCTGCTCTGAATCCTCCACTGCAGCAGGAAAAATCCAAAATGATTGAAATTTGCTGTGCAGGAGCGTGGGCTGGACCTTTCCCTGCTCTCAGCCCCCCAAAAAAACCAATTTATTGCTGCTTTTTTTTTGGTGTGAGTGAATATTCCACTCCTCCTTCTTCTTCACTCCACTGGAAAACATTTTTTTTTTTTCCCCCCTGTCTCTTTTCAACCTCTGAATCTGCAGAATGATAAAATCCTGGAATGGTTTGGGTTGGAAGGGAAAAGGGAAAAGGGTGCAGGATGAAGCCACTGATGTGAAAATTCACAGGGAAGGAAATTCCCAGCTGCTGCTCCCCTGAACTCACACCTTGCTGGTCCAGTCTGCCACCAAACTGGGATTAATGGTCCCCCCAGTTCCGGAAAAAAATTGGTTCTTAGCATGGCAGCCTGTGCCACTGACTGGTAAAATCAGTAATAATATCAATAATAATGTCAGTAATATTATCAGTAATAATATCAATAATAGAATCAGTAATAATAGAACCAGTAATAATAGAACCAGTAATAATAGAACCAGTAATAATAGAATCAGTAATAATATTTTCAGTAATATCAATGACCAGGGAATCATGGAATATCCTGGCTTGGAAAGGACCCACCAGGACCATCAACCAACTCCTGGCCCAGCACAGACACCCCAAGAATCCCACCCTGTGCTGAAATGTGAACCTCAGCCACTTCAATTTCTTTAATAATGGCTGAGAAGTGCAATTAGTCATCAATTTAATGATAATTTCCCAAGTGTGGCATTGCTGGATGCTGCTGCCCCTCCTCTGGGGCTCCAGAATTTGTCAGGTCCCTGCATCCCTAAAATTCCCCCTGAAGCCTCCCTCAGGAAAGTGGCAGAGATTAACAGGCTGCTCCTGACACGAGATCCATCAATAATTCCACAAAAAGCCTGGCCCTGGCCTTTAAGAGGTCTCAGGGCAGAATGTTGGAGGCTGAAATATTGATGGATGTGTCTGCAGGAGCCATTAGGGAAGGGAAAGTGGTTCCATGGGCTGGGTCACACCCTGACCAAACAACCTGAGTGCTCAGCCCCAGGCAGCAGAGAAATGAGAAACCCCACACAACTCCAGCAGAAATTTGGAAATGGAGGCAAAAACTGCTCCTCCAGCAGGAAAAAAAAAAAAAAATGCTGGGAAATGCTGGAGGAGTTTTCCAGGCAGAACAGGTGAGGACAGAGCTCAGGTGGGTTTGCAGCCACACCAAACATCTCTTTTACAGCTGTTCCTACATGGGGACAGGGATCAGCTGCTCCACAATCCAGAGCTATTTTTGTCTGTCCTGGAGTGCACTGCAGTAATGTGTTTTCCATGTTCCATTTTGCAGCCAGCACAGAGAAAACATCCCAGGATCCCAGAGGTGGGAAAGGCACGGGAAAAGTGCTGCTGAGAATTCCTGAACGTGCTGCTAAATCAGAGCACCCCAAAAATCCCTCCTGCCCAGCCCCACAGTGTGATGGGGCTGCAAGGATGAGGTGATTTATGAATTCAAAATCCCTGTGGTGGGACAGGACAGGACAGGATACCTTCCAGGACAGGATTCCTTCCAGGACATTGTTCCATTGAGGACAGAATTCCCTTCAGGACAGAATTCCCTCCAGAACAGGATTTTTTTTCAAGACATGATTCCCTTCAGGACACAATTCCCTTGAGGACAGGATTCTTTTCAGGACATGATTACCTTGAGGACAGGATTCCTTCCAGGACACTCCCTTCAGGATATGATTCCCTTCAGAACATGTTTCCCTTGAGAACATGATTCCCTCCAGGACAGAATTCCCTCCAGAACAGGATTTTTTTCAGGACATGATTCCCTCCAAGACATGATTCCTTTCAGGACAGAATTCCCTCCAGGACACAATTCCCTTGAGGAAAGGATTCCCTCCAAGACACAATTCCTTTCAGGACATGATTCCCTTGAGGACAGGATTCTTTTCAGGACATGATTCCCTTGAAGAAAGGATTCCTTCCAGGACACAATTCCCTTCAGGATATGATTCCCTCCAGGATATGATTCCCTCCAGGACATGATTCCCTTCAGAACATGATTCCCTCCAGGACACAATTCCTTTCAGGCACTTTCCCTCCCCAAACACAACTGGGAACAGCAGGAACCCCCCCTGCCCAAGGGACATTGCTCATGGAGCCACATCCCAAGGCCACAGTCCCTTTTCCATGGGGGGAGCCGACTCCCACATTCCACCCAAACCCTGGAATTGCACATGAATCCAACATTTCCCACCCCCCCAGCACGTTCAGCTCACCTGGAATTTGGGAACTCCATCCCAGCCTCAGTTCCCTGGGTGCCCACAAGGACTCAGGTTCCTCTAGACCTGTCCCAAATCTCAGAGCTCTTGTTGGGCTGCTCAGCCCCTTTTTTGGGGGTTGATTTATTCAATCCTTGTTCTCTGTGTGCCTTCCCTGGGCAGTGACAGAATCTCTGGGGTGGGATGTGGTTTATGGGCTGGTGGGATTTGGCCAAATGTGGATTTGATGACCCTGGAAAGGTTTTCCAGCCTTGGTGATTCCATGGATGGGCCTGAAGCAAGAAGGACCCACAGGAGCAGCACCAAAACACATTTATTAACCCCTGATGCCCAACCAAAACACATTTATTAACCCCTGATGCCCACACTTTGCTGCTTTGCTGGGATGGATCTGTGGCCACCCCTGATCCCTGTGAAGGAAAACCAAGAACCTACACAGCTCCAAAGACTCTGCAGAGCCCCCAAAAAGGGAGAAAAAGAGAGAATTCTGAAATCATCGAGGCTGGAAAATCCCTCAAAACCCATCTGACCCATCTGCCACATCCACAGGAGTTAAATCCATCACTCCACTGCTAGGGCTGGACAAGGGATGAATTTCCCCCTAAAAATTGGCCCAGTTGGCACAGTTGGAGGTTTCCTCTGGTGCTGCTGCTCGTGAGAAGAGGAGCCTCGGTGGGGCCTGGGCTGGGCTCATTCCCATCACTTCCCTGTGAATTTTTCATGCTGGAATCAGCTGTGTGCTGCAGGATGGAAGAGAATCCTGAAATATTCATGAGTTATGCAGAGCACAGGAGCAGGAGAGCTGCAAATGAGGACAGGGAACCTCAGACAGCCTGGTGGACTGAGTAATTCCCCCCTCCCCTTTTTTTTTTTTTTGTTTTTTGGCCAAAATACAGGTGGGTTAAAATGAAAGAAAACCACTGGAGTCCAGATTTTGGGGTGTCCAGCAGTTGGAGCCTGGGTGAGCTGCTCCTTCAGGAGCTTCTGAGCTTGGATTAACACCCAAAATCAGTTTTATTCCTGAATTTCATTGCTGTGGGTCCGGACAGGACAATTCCCAGGGAATGGGATTTAATGGTGATTTTATCACTCAATCTCAGCATCACCCAGACACCACAAAGCAGCAGCCAGACTTCCTTCTCTCACTGATGAAACCTGATCCAAAACTCTTTAAATTTAACCTGAGCAGAGGACAGAAATGAGCAGAGCTCCAATTCTCACCAACACCACGGGTTTGGTTTCCTCGGAATGATCACATTTCCCACCTATTCCATATTCATGTCCCATTTCCTTGCTTTAAAAACCCGCCCTGACCCGGGTTTGGAGTTTCCTTAATCACTGCCATCATTAGAAACTGCAATCAGAAGAGTGGGGCCTCCTCATCACTTATTTAAGACGTTTGTGAAAGACATTCCAAATTATGCCCAAGTGGAAAAGAGGGGGAGGAAAAAAATAAAAAAAAAAAAGCAATAGTTCCATATTTTCATCTCCTGCCCCTCTGCAGAGCCCCCCACGGCACTGAGAGGAGAAGAGAAGCTTCAATATTGATTAAAAAACTTAATGGGGCTCTCTCCACCTGAAATAAACCCTAAATAAAGTTAGGAAGTGCTGCTCCAGATGAGGGAAGGTGAGTTGCTGCAGGATGGGATTTTTGGGTGTCTCTTACACTGCATTTTTAAATTTTTTTGCTCGGATGGGTTTTGACAGGTTGAGCAAATTATTCCTACAAATCCCAGCCCAGGAGCTGCAGCCCTGCAGGGAGTGGGAAATTCAGAGAAAAGCTGAGAATTTGGAGCACCTGAGCCCCAAAATGAGGTGGGAGGTGCTGGGGTTGGGAAGGGGCAGAGCCAGAACTGGGGTTTCTCCTTGGATGTTCTCCTTGGATTTTCTCCTGGGGTTTTCTTCTGGGATTTATCCTTGGGTTTTCTCCTGGGATTTTCCTGTCACTGGGAGCACCTCCCACACCTCCAGCCAGGCTCTGCTCTGTAAATCCATCCACACCTGGAGCAGCTCTCACCTGAGGCTGCCCCCACCCAAATTCCTGTCGGGAAGGGCTGAGAGAGCTGGGAATGTTCACCTGGAGAAGGGAAGGATCCAGGGAGGGCTCAGAGCCCCGTCCAGAGGAGCTCCAGGAGGGCTGGAGAGGGACAAGGATGGAGGGAAAAGACACAGGGAAGGGCAGGGCTGGGTGGGATTTTGGGGAGGAATTCTGCTGCCTCTGCTCAGGGAGTAAATCCATGGAATAAAACATTTCTCTGGGAAATCACAAGCCTTGCTCTGTCTGTGCTTGAAAGATTCAGAGGTGCTTTATGGATGGGTGTGGATTTTACTCCTCTTTGAGCAGGGATGTGTGGTGTGCTCTGGAATTCTGTGGTTCAGGGAGAGGAAGGTGCCACAACCAAGGATTGCCCAGCCAGGAAAACCTCGGGAGAGGAGGGAAAATCCACACCCAGCATCCCCATTTCCCCAGAATCAGGTGAGGAGCACCAGAGAAACACCAGGAATTTGTAACACACCAAACCTCCAGCCTGCACCAGGGATTTCTGCAGCACCACCCCCAGCCCAGCCCTGCTGCAGCCAGGCAATAATTCATGGATTTATGTGCCCTTCACAATCCCTGTTTGTCCCCCAGCCTGTTTTCTATTTTTACTGGAACACTAAAATTCCATTTTCTGCCCGAGCTTGTGTGGAGCTGCCTGATGGCCAATAAATCCAATCCCACTTAACTGGATGGGCAGGACACCAAACCCCAAAGCTTTTATTTTCATTAAGCATCGTTAGCAGTGGCATGTCTTTTATCAAATCTGCCTCTGATACTCACTTTATTAAAGAGTCCATCAGCCCCAGACTGCTTAATGCAATCTGCAAGGACAGACAGGGAATTTGTAATAAACCCCTGAGCAGGTGGGGACAGAACCTCCTGAAAAATAAATATATTCAACCCTTCTCAAGAAAGGAACTTGAAAGGACACGAGGAGGAATTAATAATTCAAAGTGTATGGGGATTATTTTGTGAACAATAAGAAGAAATGTCCTATTTTAGCTGAAAAACAAAATGCTAAAGTCTTACAAAATCCAAATCAAAGGAGTTTGGATGAATCAGAATATTTATGGTGGTGTTTAATCCTTGAGGGTTCAGGTTGGGAAAGCAGCACCCACAGCAGGCACATCCCAGGGAGCTCTGGGAATTATGGAAATATGGAAATTAAAAGGATTTGTTTACTTTAAACTCGTGTTTGGAGGGTTTAAACTGAGGATAGGAAATGAGTGAATTTGGGGTTGTGAGTGAAATTTGGATTGTGTGAATTTGGGATTGTGTGAATTTGGGATTGTACATTAATTTGGGGCTGTGTGTGAATTTGGGATTGCTCACAAACTGTGATTGCACATGACTTTTGGGTTTTACATGAATTGAGGTTGTGTGTGAATTTGGGATTGCTCATGAATTGAGATTGTGAATTTGGGAATGCGTGTGAATTTTGGATTATGAGTGGGTTTGGGGTTGGTCAAGTATTTGGGATTGTGTGTGAATTTGGAGTTTTTTTGTGAATTTGGGACTGTAGGTGAATTTGGGGCTGCATATGAATTTGGGATTTTGTGAATTTGGGATTGTGTGTGAATTTGAGACAGTGTGTGAATTTGGGATTGTGTGAATTTGGGGCTGCACATTTATTTCAGGATTGTGAGTGACTCTGGCAGGAGCAGGGAAGGCGCTCGCTGCTCTCCAGGTTTGATTCCCAGTTATTCCCAGTTATTCCCAGTAACCCTTGTGAAATCCCTCCCTTGGGGAGGCAGAAGTGCCGAGTTGGGCTTTGCCTGGTGTTGTGTTCACCTGCAAACCCAGGACAGGAGGTTTTTCCATAAGCTCAGCTTTTCTGGGAATTGCTGACCTGCAGCAGGGCCCTGTGTGACCTTTGCAGCCAAACAAAGAAAAGGGAGGAATTTCCTGAACCAGCAGCTCTTTGGTGAGATAAAAGTCTGGGAAGGGTTCTGGAGCTGCTCTAAAAATGCCTAAAATCCACCCAAAAGCTGCAGTGAGTTTTTGATTGGAGGAATGAGAAGGAAAAGAGCCCCGGCTCCAGTGTCATTTTCCAGCCAGTGACCCCAGGGAGCTGCAAGGATGGATTTCATTGGGATATCAGGGAGCAGATGGTATCTGCAGCACTGGTAAATATTGTGAGATCAATAATAGTTTTAGCATTGCTGTATTTAAGTTAAAGCACACAGCGAGGAGTCCTTTTGATCTGCAGCGAGAGGGAAATCCTGGGAATGCAAAGCTGTGAGTGTCACCCTCTGGCCCAGGAATCATCCCCGGATAATAACATCCAGCTCCGGGTTGGGGGAAGCAATTCCAGCCCCTTCCCACCCCACAGGTCTCCTTTCCACCAGTTCAGGGCTCTGTGATTGTGCCTGAGCTGGGCGAGGTTTGCAGCCAAATCGCTGCCAATTAGCGGCTCTGTTAAATGGGGATGTTGGGAAACATTTCCATTTGTCGGCTGAGTGTCCACACGCCTTTGATTAATGCAGAAAACAAAGCAAATATTAGGGCAGAACATTCCTGCTGGGTTTGCCTGGCTGCTTTTCCATCCATCTCCCCTGGAATCAAGTGCCATAAATTTTCCAAGGAGGTAATTGGAGTGTGCTTCCATTTAATCCTGCCATGATTTTTAACCTTGACATGAAGTTTCTTGATGATGCTTCCCCTCCCCTCCCATTTTTTTTTTTTTCTCTGTTGGTTTTTCTTAATTGCTTGTCTTGGCAGCAGGACATTTCACTGTCCCAGTGTAATCTCCAGCTCCCTCTGGGAACGTTCCAGCAGAGCTTTCTGCAGAGTCAGCCCTTCTGAAAATAAAGCAGATCCCGAGGTTGACACGACAGGAGCGTGCCTGGAGGTCACTTTGGAAGGGGGTTTTTGTTCTCTGCCTGCAGGAAGGACAAGATTGCCTTGAAATCCTGAATCCTTCCCTGTGTGCCCTGAAAAGAAAATTATCTTAAAGAATTGCTCGGTTATTTTAATCTAATTTACTTTCTTAAGTTATAATAGGGAATATTAATAATAATAGTGATAATAATAATAGTCTTGTGGAATAATCAAAGGTTTCACCTTAAATCCTGAATTTTATATGAAGAAGTAATGTTTTTATCCCATTTGGATACATTCAATCACTCTTCCTCGTGGAAATAATCCTGTTAGAAAGGTGAGCTGTGTTTAAAAAGGAATGGAGGGTGACCCAGCTCTGAGCAGCACCAACACCCCCAGCTCTGACACCAAACATGAAAAAATTCACAAAGATTCATCCTTTAAGGTGAAGCAGCTGCTGTGTCAGGGCTCTCATTTGAGAGATAAATAATAATATTAATAAAGGAAAGAAAAATAAAGAGGTTGGAGGGATTGGATTTAAGCTGGGAATGTTTTATGGGAGGCAGCCCCGGGCGTGGCAGGGCTTTTCTTGCTGCAGGAAAATCCTCCTGGGTGGATTTTGGGGACAGCACCTGGCCTGTTTGTCCCAGACCTGTGGGAGAAGAGGAATTCCCCTCTCTCATTGGGAATTAACTCCAGCCTGTCCCCACTCCAGCTGTCAAACCCTTGGTGTGGGGGAGTTCTGATTTAAAGATGGCCCATTAGCAGAGAATATGTGCCAGGAGATCAGGGTCACTGCCACACCCAGTTTTTAACAATGTCCCGTTAACAGGAGATATCTCCCACAGGGATAGGAATTGCTGCCACACCCAGTTTTTAACAATGGCCCATTAACAGGTGATACCTGCTGGATGAAGGGTGGGTCATGTGAAAGATAAAGATGATTGCCCAGCTGGTTTAAAGATGGCCCATTAACAGGAGATATCTCCATGGAGATAAGGGTCACTGCCCCACCTGGATTCAACAGATGGTGACAGAATTTACATTTCTGGTCGCATCAACCCAACACGGTGTGTCAAGGGGTGGGGCAGGGTGCCAGGTACAGATTTCAGTTTCTGGGGTGTGACTGACACAAGCTTGGTGGCACTTGATTCCAGGGAATGCTCTGTGGATAGAGATGGAAGTGAATTCTGAATAAAACACCAATCAGGGATCCCCCTCCACTGAATTTTCATCCTTCTGCCTTGCAGCTGAATCCTTGCTATGCTCATTACAACAACTCCAGCTGTTCCTTTAATTATTAATATCTTAATGGCATTTAGAGACAACATTTTAATTAGGAGTCAGCCACCAACAGCAAATATTAATTCTGAAACACACACAAAAGTATTTTAAAGTTCATGAATCAGCTGCATGACAAAGTATAGAAATAGAAATAACAGCGAGGCCTGCAGGGCAAAAATCAACATTTACCTTCAAAATGCTCTAAGTGAAGAATTGAACATTTTCCCTCTGAGCAGGGTGGGGTCCTGTCAAGTGTTTTGCACTGGCTGTGCACTTGAGTTTCTGTCACTGTGGAAAAAATAATTCCAAATTCTGTGTGTTCATTAAATCTTTACACATCCAGTCCCCACCCAAACATTTCCCCCAGCTCAGGCTCCTTTCCACGTGTGCGCCACTTTCACATCAATATTCACCACGCTGAAAACAAACGCTCCAGGGGATTGGATTCAAAGTGACAGCACTGGAGGCTTGGGAGAACTGGAGAGGAAAAGTGGGAAAAACAGAGGAGGAAAACTCGTTCTGGAAATTGTCTGGGTTGTGCTGAAGGCACCGGACACGCCTGGAAAGGGAAGGGATGTCACCACTTTTCCTACGTGGTTCTCATCAGGAAACTCAGAAAATCTTCTCCATTCCCCAGATTTCTCCTGCTGATTTGGAAACCCTGATTTCCCAAATCAGGAGTCAGGAGTGATAAACTCCATTTATTAACGAGCTGCAATTATTCAACTCTTCACCCATAAAGACTGCAAGAGATTTTTGCCTCTCACAACCAGGAACCTCCAGTTTTAACCAAATCAACCTGGGACATCACCAGGCCATGATTTTCCTCCCAAATCCCTCATTTTGCAGGAATTTGGGTGCTGCCACATCTGCAGAGAGGTTTTTACAGGATTTAGGCTGCCAGGGAAGGGAACCCAAAGGTTGCAGGGTGTTAGTAGGGCAGCACACAGCTCTGCCCTAATTTTGGGTGCTAATTTTGAAGTTTGAGGAGAGAGGGGAGGGGATGTGGAGGGCAGGGATGTTCTGGGCTGCAGGAGGAATCCAACAGCTGCTGCCCAACACTTGGAATTGCTCTCCAAGAGTTCTCCCCTCTTTTCACAGCCAGTCTGGGATTTGTTACAATCCCCAGGCAGAGCTCAGCCTGTGAAATCACACCCACTCCCCCCTTTAAATTCTGTTATTTTACACCATCATCTCTGTAAATCCATTTGTTGGCTAAATATCCACCTGCAAACCCCTCATGGTGTGAAAATTTGGGATTTCAGCAGGTAAAGGAGAGGTTCAGGCTCTGAGAACCTTTTCATTACAACACTCAAAAATGTTAATGAAATTGAAGTGGGTGTCACCAGACACAGCAGTGCCTCTTTTTTTGGCATCCAAAAATTCCCATTTTCCCAGCTCAGCCATCCCAAATCTGCTGCACAGACAAGAACCCCTTTGTCTGCAGAAATGCAGGGAAATCATTCCTGCTTGGCAGGGGGTTGGAGACTGAGCTCAAGGATGAGCTGAGCCCCAAGGATGGGTTGGTGGCAGCGAGCCACAGAAATCACTGAGAATTTTGTCACTTTATTGGCTTTTTTTCCCCTCTCATTTTTTCATTTAACAGATTGAGCAGCTCCTCTGGAAGAGGCAAAAGTACAAAGCCAGGCTTTGTTTGCATGAAGGATTTGGAGAGGTGGGCACATTAAACAATTTTCCCCCAGCATTTTTTTTTTTATTCCAAAAGGAATTTGAAAAAGAGAACGAATTGAAAATGGAGAATATTGAACCTGAGGCAGCTCAAATCCCCCAAATTGGGCAGCTGAAATCCCCCAAACCTGGCTGGCAGATTTTGCCTCTCAATGTCAGCATCCATTGATCCAGGCCCTGCTAATTTGAGGCTCCTGGAAATCAGCAGGGATATTTATAAAACAACATGCTCCAAACAAAGGCTCGGGTTTTTCTGTGCATTTACAGGGCAAAGGGGAGGACAGAGAATCAAACCCTGGCAGGAGATGCTGAACACAGAAGTTGCTGCATGGAAATGCTGAAAATCAAATTATAGCCAGGAATTCAAGTAAATTATTTCTTCTTTTCCCAGGATTGTATTTCTCCAAATTATTGCAGCACTGATGGATTCAGCATTTAGACCTGAAATTGGTCTTTTTGTTTTTATCCTGGTGTCAGCTTGGACACCCCAAGAATCCTTTCCCTTTCCTTCTCCTGTCTCCTCCCACAACTTTATTTTTTCATTATTAGAAATGAAATTGCAATCCTTCTGTTGCATTAAAACTCTTCCCATTGATACTTGAATTTCACAGAATCTTGAAGGCTGGGAAAAAAAACTTCAAGATCAAACCCAAATCCCACTTTTTTCAGCAGACCAGAGCCTTAAGTTCCACTTACAGAAGCTACTTAAACAAATCCACTAAAAAAAAAAAAAAAAAAAAAAATTACATCACAAACATTTGCACCAAACAATAATCCTCAATTACATCTCAGATTTCCCAGTTCTGCACCCACCAAGCCTCAGCCAAGATGATTTTCCCCCTCAGCTGCTGCTGGATTTTCAATTTGTACCCATTAAATCAGAGGACAGCGATCCAATAGGGACAGAGCTCAATTGCCTGCCTTTAGTTTTTTTATTGATTTAGCAGCAGGGATGAGGAATGAGGATTTTTGGCATTCCACTGGGCCATAAAATTGCTGTGATAATCGAACCTAACATCATCCTGTTCCTCAGTCAGTGGAGGCTCTTCCTTTGGTCAATGAGGAGTTTCAAAGGTGACAAATTCCAATTTATCCCCCAATTAGCAGCTGCCAGTGCTAAATGAGGGCATCCATGGATTTATAATTCCTGGGATGAGCAGAGGAATCGCTCCTGCTCTGCATGGAGAGAGCTGGGACTGCTCCTGTTTAATCAGGATCAATTTCTGATCAATCTCTGATCAATCTCTGATCAATCATTCCTCACCACAAACCTTCACTCGTCCATATTCCAAATGCTGGAACATAAAACCTGGGAATTCTGAATTTTCTGAGCTTTCTGGCACAAAAATCCAGAAAATTTCTGACCCCCCAGAAGAGCACTGCTTGTGCCCTGAGGCCTGGGAGAAGGGTCCCAAAATTGGAGAGGTGGAGTTGGGATCACTGGTGTGCAGTTGGAATAGAAATGTGTGATTTCACATGGGGAAATTTGGAATTTGGGGTTTAAAGTGAATTTGGGATTGTGTGTGAATTTGGGATTGTGTGTAAATTTGGAATTGTGTCAATTTGGGATTGATCATGAATTTGGGATTGATCATGAATTTGGGATTGATCATGAATTGGAACTGTGCATGAATTTGGGATTGTGTGAATTTGGAATTGTGTCAATTTGGGATTGATCATGAATTTGGGATTGATCATGAATTGGAACTGTGCATGAATTTGGGATTGTGTGTAAATTTGGAATTGTGTCAATTTGGGATTGATCATGAATTTGGGATTGATCATGAATTGGAACTGTGCATGAATTTGGGATTGTGTGAATTTGGAATTGTGTCAATTTGGGATTGATCATGAATTTGGGACTGTGCATGAATTTGGGATGGAACATGAATTTGGGACTGTGTGAATTTTTGAGACTGTGTGAATTTGGGACTGTGTGTGACTTTGGGATTATGTGTGAATTTGGGATTGCTCATGAATTGGAACTGTGCATGAATTTGGGATTGCACAGGAATTTGGATTGTGTGTGAATTTGGGATTGCACAGGAATTTGGATTGTGTGTGAATTTGGGATATTATTAATAGGTATGGGACAAGATGGAGGTTTTGGGGTTTTTGTCTTCTTCCTTCTTGTTCCTTCTTCTTAGTTTTAGGTGATGCTTTTTTAATTGGATAGTTCTGCAGTGCACATCTCAGGTGTTTGGTTATGGGGTCAAAAATATAAATAATATAAATATTAGTTTTTAATTGGTCAGTTATGCCTTAAAAGCCCTTGTAATGAGCAAGATCCAGCTCCACTTGGCCATTTTTAGCTTGTTAGCTGTAAGTGCAGTACTATAAATAACAATTAATAAACAATCCAGATATTTGTGAGCAGGGATGGAGTTCAAGGGTCAGAACCACGTAATCCTTCCCTGTAATTTTATTAATGTTAAAATTTGACAAGCATTAAACTGAAAGCACCAATTTTATTTTTTTTTCCAGATCTCCCAGACTTTGCCTTTCAAACAGAAAATTTATTTAGTGCTGAATGGAGCTCAGGTTGATTTGCCTCTCATGTGACAGTGGCTGGGAGATGATTTGATCCTGCCCTTGAATCCACCCTGCAGAGGCCAAGTTTTACATCCATTATTTCATTTTAACTCCCAACCCTGCAGTGATGAAATCAGAGTGTGATGCAATCACAAATTAATGTCACATTTCCCTCCTGGGGGTTTTTGCTGCTTTCTGTTAATTCTGGCCTCATTTTCAAAGCAATTTCAGAAATTTCCAGCTCTTTGCTCAGGGGCTCAGGCCAGAGAAGGGGGAAAAAAAAAATTCTTCCAAACTGCTTTATTTTCAGCTTTGAAAATGCAAATGGGCTTCACACTCAAAGTCTTCTTGGCTGCAATAAAAACATAAAAACCTCAACTCTGCTGTGGAGGGACAGAGCAGGTTCTGTGTCAAGGATGTCTGAGGCACCTTGGAGTGCTCTGAGCACAGCCCAGCTCCCTCCTGCAGGGCTGGGCAGCTTTTAATTGAATTTTGTGACCTCTGAGCCAAAGAAAGAACAGTCCCGTGGATCCCAGGCTCATCTCCTTCATGGGAAACTGCTCATCTTGAACAGTTCTTGAAGGGAAAGGGGGAGGCAGAGGGTGGAGGGGCAGCTCTGGACCTGCCTGGGGTCTGGGATTCCTCTGCTGGAATTTCCAGTCCCAAATCTGTGTTTGCACACCGGGAGCAGGGCTGGAAATCCAGGAAAAGCTCCCAAGGCTTTTCCTCCTTTTCCTTCTCTCTGGGGCTGAATTGATGCCCCTGGGGCTGAATTGATGCCCCTGGGATGGAATTGATGCCCCTGGGGTGGAATTGATGCCCCTGGGGCTGAATTGATGCCCCTGGGGTGGAATTGATGCCCCTGGGGTGGAATTGATACCCCTGGGGTGGAATTGATGCCCCTGGGGCTGAATTGATGCCCCTGGGGGGGAATTGATGACCCTGGGGTGGAATTGATGCCCCTGGGGTGGAATTGGTGCCCCTGGGGCTGAATTGATGCCCCTGGGGTGGAATTGATGCCCCTGGGGTGGAATTGATGCCCCTGGGGCTGAATTGATGCCCCTGGGATGGAATTGATGCCCCTGGGGTGGAATTGATGACCCTGGGGTGGAATTGATGCCCCTGGGTGGAATTGATGCCCCTGGGGTGGAATTGATGCCCCTGGGTGGAATTGATGCCCCTGGGGTGGCATTGGTGCCCCTGGGTGGAATTGATGCCCCTGGGGCTGAATTGATGCCCCTGGGGTGGAATTGATGCCCCTGGGATGGAATTGGTGCCCCTGGGGTGGAATTGATGCCCCTGGGGCTGAATTGATGCCCCTGGGGTGGAATTGGTGCCCCTGGGGTGGAATTGATGCCCCTGGGGCTGAATTGATGCCCCTGGAGTGCAATTGATGCCCCTGGGGTGGAATTGATGCCCCTGGGGCTGAATTGATGCCCCTGGGGGGGAATTGATGACCCTGGGGGGGAATTGATGCCCCTGGGGTGGAATTGCTGCTCCTTTGAGCAGATTCAATCCCTTAAGGGCACAAATTTCTTTGCATTCATACCAAAAAAATTGCTTTAATAAGGATTCAGGATGTGGGAATGGAAAAAGAATTAAAAATAAAATCAAATAAATGAGGAAAGCAAACACAAAGAGTTCCTAGCACAGCTCCAGGTGAGCTCAGGCACTTTATTCTAATTGCAACCATAAAGTTGATGCTGCAAAATTAAATAATCTGTTTTTATTGTGGGGCAAACTCACCCCAGGCCTGAGAGCCCCAGGATTCCTATTTAAATAAAAAAAAAAATCAAACCCATTTGCAATGATATTCAAAGCTTTTACTTCCCCCCCTTAAACTATAATTAAAAAAAGGAGGTGGAAGGTTTGGAATAATTTCCAACTGATCTTCACTTTTCTTCTTTCTCAATGCTGTAATTTCCAGAAGAGGAAAACAATAAAAACCAAACAAAACCAAAAATCAGTTTATTGCATTTATAGACACAGAGAAACTTTATAATACTTGTGCTCTCCCATCCAGCAAAATTTTATGGCTTTTAAAAGAACATTTAATAATTTCTCACTCTGCCCTTCCTTCTCTATTCCAGGCAACTTCAGAACCTCAGAGTTATGTCCCAATTTGCTTCCTAAATGTCATTTTTACTGCATTGGAGCACTGGAAGGGGTTCAAATAAGGGAAATAATAAAGGAAACACTTGGAGGCATCTCCAGGAGCAGAATGTCCTGCCCTGGAGCAAAAGGGGCCCTGCAGGTGCCTCTGGGGCCACCCAGATTTATTCCTGTGAATTTGATTTATTCCCTGGGGTTGAATTTTTCCTCTGAGTATGATTTTTTTTTTTCCTGTGGGTGTGATTTTTTCCTGTGAATTAGATTTTTTCCCTGGGGTTGATTTATTCCTGTGGGTGTGACTTTTTCCCTGGGGCTGATTTTTTCCCACGTTTGATTTTTTCCTGTTTTCCTGTAAGTTTGATTTTTTTTCCCCTGGGTTGATTTTTTCCTGTGAATTTGATTTTTTCCCTGGAGGTTGAATTGTTCCTCTGAGTATGATTTTTTTTCTATGGGTGTGATTTTTTCCTGGGGTTGATTTATTCCTGTGGGGTTGATTTTTTCCCTGTGAATTTGATTTTTTCCCTGGGGGTTGATTTTTTCCCCCTGGGGTTGATTTTTTCCTGCAAATTTGATTTTTTTCCCATGGGTTTGATTTTTCCTCTGGGGTTGAATTGTTCCTCTGAGTTTGATTTTTTTCCTGTGGGTGTGATTTTTTCCCTGGGTTTGATTTTTCCTCTGAGTTTGATTTTTTTCCTGTGAATTTGATTTTTTCCTGTGGGTTTGATTTTTTTCCTGTGGGTTTATTTTATTCCCATAGGGTTTGATTTATTCCCATGGGTTTGATTTTTCCTGTGAGTTTGATTTTTTTCCCCGGGGTTTATTTATTCCTGTGAGTTTAACTTTTTCCTGTGAGTTTGATTTTTTTCCTGTGGGTGTGATTTTTTCCCTGGGTTTGATTTTTCCTCTGAGTTTGATTTTTTTCCTGTGAATTTGGTTTTTTTCCCATGAATTTAATTTATTCCTGTGAGTTTGATTTATTTCCATGGGTTTGATTTTTTTCCTGAGGGTTGGATTTGTCCCTGTCCTTCCCCCACTGTCCCAGCACCTCACCTGGGCTCTGCTGGTGCCTTTTGGATCCACCAAAAACAGAGACAGACAGAATTAAGAGAATAAAAAGATGATTGTATTTATTATTTATATATTATTTATATTTATTGAAGGGTCTTCAGGTAGATTTAGGGCAGATGAAGCCCCCCAGGGGCTGCACCCAAAAAATGGACAATGGCTCAAATGGGATTTTTACACTTTTATAAATTTGGTTCATTTGCATATTGGGGTTAATCTTTGTCTTGGTTTAACTTAGGTTTGCCAATTTTAATATATTTAATTTTTGGTGTGAGATAGGATCAGGAGCAAGAACAAGGTAGGGAATTGGAATATCAAAATTACAGCTTCAAAACCTCCAAATTTTCAGCTCCAGCTAATGAAGTAATTTACCCCAAATTTGCTTTTTCAATAGAGAATCTTTGATTCAGCACAGCTTTGGTTCATGTTCACTCCTTTAATAGCACAAACTGCTTTGAATTCACAGCAAAAATAAAAGTGTTTTAATTAATGAGGATTAGGGAAAGGGAAAGGGAAAGGAAAGGAAAGGAAAGGAAAGGAAAGGAAAGGAAAGGAAAGGAAAGGAAAGGAAGGAAAGGAAAGGAAAGGAGGAAAGAAAGGAAAGGAAAGGAAAGGAAAGGAAAGGAAAGGAAAGGAAAGGAAAGGAAAGGAAAGGAAAGGAAAGGAAAGGAAAGGAAAGGAAAAGGAAAGGAAAGGAAAGGAAAGGAAAGGAAAGGAAAGGAAAGGAAAGGAAAGGAAAGGAAAGGAAAGGAAAGGAAAGGAAAGGAAAGGAAAGGAAAGGAAAGGAAAGGAAAGGAAAGGAAAGGAAAAAGAAAATAGTTCCCAGCATGGCTCAAAGCTTCATGTAGATCCAGGCACTTTGCTGTGATTGCAGTTCTAAATTGGATGCTGCAAAATAAAATAATCCACAATGAAATGAAATAAAATTTCTCCCCCACTCCCTTTTGGGGTAAGTCCCATCCTGAAGGCACAGCCCAATTCCCATCCACAGGCAGCACAGAAATCTGGGAAGTTCCCACATCACTCCAAAGCTCTGCAAAACCTTCCCCTGCTGCTCTGACACCATTCTGAGGGATAAACGCTGGGAAATTCAGGTTAATCCCAGGGAATGACACCAATGTCTAATTGGGGCTGGAATTGGGGAGCTCTACCCCAGGATAGAGCAGGAATTCCACTGGGAGCAGAGTAATTGGAGTGCTGCAAAAATAGCACAGGGAGGCAGGAGACAGCCCTGAGGTGGGGAGAGCACATGAAATTGGAGAATTCAGAATATATCTTAATATCCAGGCCTGGGGGGAGATGAAAATGCAAATGTAAGCAGGGCCTGCTTGGCAGGGAGGAGGCAGGAGCAGGGCTGGGGCAGGTTTAGGGATTCAGATTTTGGGGTTCAGGGTAAATTCTGTGCTGGAAGGAGACAGAGCAGGGCTGGAGCTGGGGGAGAATCTCAGGAGGTGCCAAAGCCACAAAACTCTGAGCCTGACCCTGTTCTGCTGCTCAGATTCTGATTTTCCTCTTTGTTCTTCCTCTCTGCATCATCCTCATCCTCAGCTTCCATCTCCCTTCTCTTTCACCCCTGAGTTATCATCCTTGTTTTTCCTCTCTGCATCCTCATCATCCTCATCCTCATCATCATCCTCATCTCCTCCTCCATCCCTGAGTTACCAACTTTGTTCTTCCTCTCTGCATCCTCTTCATCCTCATCCTCCGTTCCCATTTCTTTCTTCTTCCACCTTGAGTCATCACCTTTGCTCTTCCTCTCTGCATCCTCATCCTCATCCTCATCCTCATCCTCATCCTCATCTCCCTCCTCTTCCACCCCTGATTTATCAGCCTTGTCCTTCCTCTCTGCACCATCCTCATCCTCAGCTCCCACCTCCCCTCTCTTCCATCCCTGAATTATCACCTTTGTTCTTCCTCTCTGCATCTTCATCCTCAGCTTTTATCTCCTCCTCCACCCCTAATTTATCATTTTTGTTCTTCCTCTCTGCATCTTCTCCATCATCATCCTCATCTCCCATTTCTTTCCTTTTCCACCTCTGATTTATCAGCCTTGCCCTTCCTCTCTGCACCATCCTCATCCTCCCCCCCCCAGCCCCATTCCCAGGGGATGCTGAATTCCCCAAATTCCCCTTTGCAGCTCTGCCCCATCCCTACAGGAGGCAGGAACAGCCTTGGGCTCTCTCCAAAACTTTTTCAATTGCCATTTGACAATCAGGGCTTGGTTTCTTCTTTTTTCTTTTTTTTCTTTTTTTTTTTTTTTTCTTTTCCTGGTACAAAGAGGGGGAGGAAAGAAAGAAAAACAACTGCAGCACTGCTGGTCGTGGGCATCATCTGCAGGCTGATGTCAGATCTGCTCATGCTGACCTAGATGTCCCCATGGACTCTCTAATTCACGCTGCAGATACTGCAGAGAGATGGGTGGGGTTTCTGGATGGGGGAAAAAAAAAAAAAAAAATTCCTGGTGGAGAAGAAAGAGATTTAAAGATATAATCACACCCTGCCCAGCCCAGAGAGAGGCTGTGGGTTTGGGGAAATGTGCTTAAGTGAGAGAATATGCAGATTATTTTTGTATTTCTGTTATGCAGATGAATTTTAAAAGTCATTCTGGAGCCAGTTTTCTGCTTGTGTTTCACAGAGCTCCAAATGAACTGGTGGCATTCAGCAAACAAGAGCAGCAGGACGGGGCTCAGCAACCACAAATGTTCTTCCCACAGAAGAAAAACTTGTTTCCACTTTCAGCACAATTTGCTTCCAATTTTCCTGCATTTTTAGTAGGATTTTTGTTGGTCTTAGAACAAATGAGGCTTCTTGGTGGGCAGTGGCAAATTCCCATTTCTCATTCTGTGGTTTGGGGTGCCCAGAAGGATTTTGTCTCTTTTTGTGCTGCAAGTGGCACCACACCCCAAAAATGAGAAAATTTACCCCGATTTAAAGCAGAAATCCCCACCCTGCTGCAGCAGCAGCACCTGGCCCCAAACTGGGCTTTATTTCACCAAAACCCCCAAATTTCTTGCTGACAACCCACCAGGATTTAGTGGCAGGGCTCTGCAGTGCTAATTAGGATAATTAATGAGCTTGCACCACACTGCCCCTGTGCTCCTGTTCCATCCTACCCCCATGGAAATGCTCAGGCTGGAGTTTGGCTGCAGAAAACAAAATGTGAGCACAGCACCAGGCCCTGGTTGGGATCAGGGGACTCAGAGAGTGCAAATATTCATTCAGAGTGGCAGGAAAAGCTGCAAACTGCAGGAGCAGGGAGGGGATTGAGGGTTTTCTTGTTCCACTGCAGAAAAAAAAACACGCTGCTGGTGCTGCTGGAGTGATGCAGAACAGGATGGGCCAGGCTGCAGCTCCTCCTCTGCAGCTCCTCCTGCAGCCATCCTGCCCTCAGCAGGGCTGTGAAAAATCACAGCGTGCTCATTATGGCAATTAATGCAGCTGGAATGGGGGATTAGTGCAATTAATGCAGCTGGAATGGGGGATTAGTGCAATTAATGCAGCTGCAAGGGGGGATTATTGCAATTAATGCAGATGGAATGGAGGATTGTTGCAATTAATGCAACTGCAAGGGGGGATTTGTGCAATTAATGCAGCTGGAATGGGGATTAGTGCAATTAATGCAGCTGGGATGGGGATTAGTGCAATTAATGCAGCTGGAATGGAGGATTGTTGCAATTAATGCAACTGCAAGGGGGGATTTGTGCAATTAATGCAGCTGGAATGGGGGATTAGTGCAATTAATGCAGCTGGAATGGGGATTTGTGCAATTAATGCAGATGGAATGGGGATTAGTGCAATTAATGCAGCTGGGATGGGGATTTGTGCAATTAATGCAACTGGAATGTGTCATTAGTGCAATTAATGCAGCTGGAATGGAATGGGGGATTATTGCAATTAATGCAGCTGGAATGGGGGATTTCAGGGCCTGGATACCCAGATCCTTGTGGAGCTGAAGGAAGAGGGATTTTGGTGGGATTTTGGGAGGGAATTCTCCCCTCTGAGAGTGGGATGGGATTCCCAGAGAATCTGTGGCTGCCCCTGGATCCCTGGCAGTGCCCAAGGCCAGTTTGGAGCACTGGGACAGTGGGAGGTGTCCCTGCCATGGCACTGGGTGGAATTTCAGATCCCTTCCAGCCCAAACCATTCCATGATGAGTGTGTGAAAAAACTGAGCAGACACATGAAAAACACCAAGCTTGCTTTTTTGTTGGTTTTTTTGTTGGTTTTTTTGTTGTTGTTGTTGCATCTAAATCCCACTTGGCCAAGAAATTTTTTTTCTCCCAACCATCCCCACATTCTAAGCCAGTGTGCAAATTGCCATCCAAAACATATGGAGGGGAACAGATGGGAGGGAACTTCCTGTAAGCCATGGGAGAGAGGAGAGAAAATGAGAAAAAAAAGAAACCAAAAAAGACAACTGGAGAGGGAAAAAAAAAAATTTAAAACACTTAGTGACAACTTACACTTACAGAACAGTGGGGGGAAAATATAAAAAATATAAAAAAAATTAAAAATATATAGATAGATATAGATATAGATATAGATATAGATATAGATATAGATATAGATATAGATATAGATATAGATATAGATATAGATATAGATATAGATATAGATGTGCTTTCCACCTTCTCTTGCTTTTCCTCGTCCTAAACTTCAGCTGGATAAACAAACTCAAGGTTCTTGTGGCAGATTTACCACCCCTGCTGTTTGTGATCCCCTGAAACACCCAAAGCTCTGAGAACACAGAACAACCTGAATTCTGCAATTATGACCAAGAAACGTCTCCAGGACAAGGGCCAGGACTCAAGGACAGGCTCAGGATCACTGCTGGCTCTCCAGGGGGGTTTTATGACATCAGGGACAGGCAAAGAGCAGAAAATGAGGCAATCACAAACAAGGTGACTTCCCCAAACTCCAGGATTGGAACGAGCACAGATTCCCTTATCCCTGAGCCCCTGCTCCACTCAGAGCTCCCCAACCTCAGGCTCATTTTTTTGCCCACCCAAATTAGCAAAAAAAAACCCCTTTGAAACCAAGGGCTGGCAGATCTCCCAGCAATAACTGCATTTCACAAATTGGATTTCTGAAGATGCACACACGTGATGGATGGAGGGAGCCTGTCTTACCACAAAGTAAAGCCAGGCTTAAAACCTGCTCAGCAGTCTTTCCTGCCTGCTCCTATTTATTTTACATTTCTTACATTTTTTTCCCCTGCTGGTTTATAAGTGTAAATTGTCACTAAGTGTTTTTATTTCATTTTTTTCTCTTCAGTTGTTGGTTTTTTGGTTTTTTTTTTTTTTTCCATTGGCAGCTCTCAGCCAGCAGAGGATGAGCTCATCTGTCTGGATCCTGCAGCCATCAGGATGCACAAGCATCCCAAAGCCTGCAATGCCTCCCCAAAGTGCCTGAATGTGCATCCTGTTCCCTGGGACTGAGATTAATAAGATTTTATTGGCAGGATGACTCAGGGAGCTGGAGCTGGGCTCGTCTCAACTCCCTGCATTTGCAATGAGATTCCCCTGATTTATTTTATCTGCAGTAATTAAGGCAGCTTCTCCCTCACTGCCACGGCACCGGCAAGATTTAAAAATAACACGAGGAACAGCAGCAGGGATCAGCAAGAAAACTGCTCTGCGTGGGTAAAATTTCACTTGAATGTACATGGGGAGGATTTGTGCTGCTCAGGGGCTCTGCCAGAGCCAGGGCTGCAAGAGAAACCTGCTTTTATTCTGGGGTTCACCTTCAAGATCCCCTCAGAACAAGCCAGGAACACCAAAAGAGAAACCTGCTTTTATTTTGGGGGTTCACCTTCAATATCCCCTCAGAACAAGCCAGGAACACCAAAAGAGAAACCTGCTTTTATTTTGGGGGTTCACCTTCAATATTCCCCCAGAACAAGCCAGGAACACCAAAAGAGAAACCTGCTTTTATTTTGGGGGTTCACCTTCAATATTACCCCAGAACAAGCCAGGAACACCAAAAGAGAAACCTGCTTTTATTTTGGGGGTTCACCTTCAGTATCCTCTCAGAATGTGCCAGCAACACCCAATCCAAAAGAGAAACCTGTTTTAATTTTGGGGTTCACCTTCAGCATCCCCTCAGAACAAGCCAGGAACACCAAACCTGAAAGAGAAACCTGCTTTTATTTTGGGGTTTCACCCTGAGCACCCCCTCAGAACAAGCCAGGAACACCAAACCCAAATGAGAAACATCTCTTTATTTGGGGGTTTCACCTTCACCATCTCCTCAGCACGTCCCAAGACCCCCAAACCTGCAAGAGAAACCTGTTTTTATTTTGGGGTTTCACCCTGAGCACCCCCTCAGCCACACCAGACCCCGACCCCTGGAGCAACAATTGCAGAATCAGCGAGAAACTGCTCAGATTTGCCACTCCCAGGCTGGAATTCCTGCAGCTCTGCAGGAGTTTTGTCCTTGCACACCCTGAGGCAGCTGCAGGTGCTGCAGTCACTGCTCCGCCCTGGGATTTGGGGGATCCCTCTGGGACCCCCAGCCCTGCTTGGGATGCAGAATTCCCTGGAGATGAGGGGCTCAGGGGGAGCTTGGGATTTAATTTATAAATAAATTAAAACCAATGCCACTAAAACCAGTCGCTGCCTCTGGGACTGACTCCTTTTGTTGCATATTGCAATAATCACCTTTTTTTATTAATTTTTTTTTTTTTTTTAATGTCTGATCTGAGGGCACAAAAAGCAGAGGAGGAGCTGCAGCCTGGATTGTCCTGCCCATGTTCTGGAGCTGCTGCATCACCCCAGAGCACAAAACCCCCTCTGGCACCAGAAAACAGCCAGAGCTCCTCCAAGGTTTGGCTTTATCCAATAATTTATTGTACACTTCAAGATTATCCCATCACTTTAATTTCTCACTTGATGATTCTGGGGGTTTGTTAAATGAATTTTCTTTATATTTTTTTTTTCTCTTTTTCACACCTCAGTGTGGAGCCTTGGAAAAACCCATCCCACTGTTTCTGCCTGGAGATTGGGGTTGGTTTCTGTGCCTTTTCTCCTTCCACTCCTGCTTCCTGCTCCTTTCCCCTCCCCAAAAATCTCAGACACAACAACTCATTAAGGGCTGGCTCCACCCTGCAGCCTCGGTGCTGATGAAGGGCTCGGTAAATTCTGCAACTCTGAAAGAAGTGAAGAGTGAAAAATTCCCATTTTCTTGGGTAAGCAGAGCCCAGACTCGCCAAGGTCAGGCTGGAATGAAAACATCAGCAGCAGGAGCTGAGCAATGAGCACAAACTGCAGTGCTGCAGGGTCACAAATGACATTTTCTGGGGGTTTCATGTTCCAGAATAAACCACGGCCTGTCCTGCCAGGGAAAACAGCAGAGCTCTCACCCCAGTTCCCACCCTGGATTTATTCTCCAGGAATAAAGTGATTTATTAAGTTAATTACAAGTTCTCCAGGCTGTGGGGCTGATCCTTCACCACGTTGGCATTTACACCAGAGCCATCCTACAGATTTACTCCCACTTTGCTCCATCCCTGCTCAGGGCTGGCAGGGAGGAGGGACAGCAGCTCCACTTGGGGAATTTTATTTTATTTTATTTTATTTTATTTTATTTTATTTTATTTTATTTTATTTTATTTTATTTTATTTTATTTTATTTTATTTTATTTTATTTTATTTTATTTTATTTTATTTTATTTTATTTTATTTTAGCAGCTTGCTGGCCCCTCAGAAATTCACACTCCCTGTTTCTGTGATGAATGCAGCAAGAAAAGAGAGAATTTCACACCTGCCCTCTCCCCTGACTCAGCAGCTCTGTGCTCCATTGCTCCATTTCTCCTGCAGATTTAAATCGTGTTTTACTCACAGGGCCACCACTCCTCCCGCTCCAGGCAGGAAGGAAATGTCCATTTAATGGAATTACAGCCCAAATTACCTCCAGTAAACACAATTCCTCCTAAAGAACTGCATCACTCCAGAGCTGGAACTGATTTTTGGGTGCAGCAGTGGAGTTTGGGTGAATCCCTGGGGATTTCTGACTGGAGTTGTTTCTATTCCATGATTTCCATCTGTGCCTGGAGCCAGGATTCAAACCCTCATTTCTCCTCTCAACACACAAAGACAGCACAAAGGAATTGGAAAAAAAACCCAATAAAAACTAAAACAAACCAGGAACTGGGGAATAAATGGTTATGAGAGGGAAATTATCCCAATAAAAGCAAGAAAGAGCTGGGTTTGTCTCATTTGTCATCATCTGAATTTGGATTAAAGCAGAGAAAACTAAAGGATGTGGCAGCAAGCAACCTCACAGGCTGATCAGTATGAAGGATGATTATTATCATTATTTTTCATTACAGAAATTAGTGTGATAAGTTGATGTCTTAGGTTGCAATACAGGATGTGACCAAAAGTCTGGATTCCATCTCCAGCTGTTAAACCAGTTGGGGCAATCACCTTTATCTCTGTGAGAGATACCTCCTGCTAATGGGCCATTGTTAAAAACTGGGTGTGGCAGTGCCTCTGATCTCCTGGCACACATTATCTGCTAATGGGCCATCTTTAAACCAGCTGGGCAATCATCTTTATCCTTCCCATGACCCACCCTTCATCCAGGAGGTATCACCTGTTAATGGGCCATTGTTAAAAACTGGGTGTGGCAGCGATTCCTATCCCTATGGGAGATATCTCCTGTTAATGGGCCATTGTTTAAAACTGGGTGTGGCAGTGACCCTGATCTCCTGGCACACATTATCTGCTCATGGGCCATCTTTAAACCAGCTGGGACAATCATCTTTATCTTCCCACAGCCCATCCTCCCTCCAGGAGATATCTCCTGTTAATGGGCCAGGAGCAGGAATTCTCCCACTTCCAGAAAAACCCAAACCTGCAGCTCTGAAAGTTCTGATGGCAGCACCAGGCTCTCCGTGCTGAGACCTGAGGAGGAACCGATCCACAGGAAAATGAAAAAAAAAGGAAATACTCCCCTCAAATAAAGGAATTGTGGGGCCAGGCCTTGGGATCCTGGGATCCCTTTGAAATCCCATTATTCAAAAGGAATTCTGCATTTTTAAGGGTGGTTAATGTGATGGACACATCGTTCCACACTCTGGTGGGGACCTCTTTAAATCAGAATTATTGAAGTTAATATTGATAAGCAGAGCTCACCTGATTATTTTATCTAAATTAAGAGAAAATGTTAATTAATTGCACAATGCCAATTAACTCCAGCTGCTGGGCTTCACCCAGCAAATGGAAGAAATAAGAATTAATAATAAAAATGAAAGTTACCTGATCTCTGCTGTGCCTTTCACATGGAAAGTGGAGGTGCCTGGGACAAAGTCACACTGAACTTGTTAAAAGGCAAAATTTGTGTCTCCAATTTTCATGCATTTGGAAAAAAAAATGGCTTTGTTTATTCCTGGGATTCAAATAAACCAAGGAATAAAGAACAAAAGACATCCCTGGCATTTTGTTGTGTTTCTTTTCCCAGCCAAAATGAAATTACACCGAAATTCCTATTTATTTCCAGGATGTGCTTTATCTACAGCAGCTATTTATTATCCTAATTACAGCAGGGCTTGCAGAGCAACAAATCCTGTGCATTATTAAAGCCTGGAGGTTTGCAATTTCCGTGGGCAAACATCATCCCAAGGAACTGCAGGGATCCTTTGGGATTGCCACCAAAACCAGAAAACAACAAACCAGGGACAGCCCAGTGGATCAGCAGCCTTGAAAATAAGAGGGGAGAAGAAGGAAAAAAAAAAAAAAAAAGATGCCAAGATGCAAAATTGTGATTTCCATTAGGAAATATCTGTGTTTTTTGGGTTTTTTTGGTCTTAAAATTGCTCCCGGTGGGGCTTGGGGTAGAAATGACCCCTGAGTGTTCAGTCCCTGCTCTGGGGAGGCTGTTAATGGATTTTTCAGGGGTGAGGGTCAGGGCACCCCAGAAAAGCTCTTAAAAGGGTGTTAAAGGTGGATTGGGAGCATTAAAACCTCCCCCAAATCCCTGAGCCAGGGAATAAAATCAATTTTTGCACCATTAAGGGCAGGAGAGGGGAAGGGCTGAGCTCAGGGTCTGGCACCCAGCACAGCCAGGTGGAGGAGGTGCTGCCACACCCAAAAAAGAGAGGAAACAGAGCACAAGGCAGAGAAAAAACAGGATTTAAACACTAAAACTTCAATTAATTTCCTTTGCATCACTCTGAAAAATTCCAGGCTAATCGAACTTAGATCTGCACCAATATCCAACATTTTCCTGCATTTTCCACAGGAGAATTCAACATGAGTGTGGATTATAAACAAATCCAATGGAATGTGGGTGATCACAAAAATTAATGCATTTTTTAGCCATTCTTATAATATTTATCCTATTATTATTATTATTATTATATATAACCAAATATTTATGTATTTTTTCCCCTTTTAAATAAAGAAGGTTTGAAGACCATCAGCACCTCCCATATTTTGGGGCTCCTCTGTGGGATCTGAGTGCCAGAGCTGATGCCCCAAAAATCCCACAGAGAACAGAGCAAAAGCAGATTAAACCTTGGTTTTTGGTTCTTTTTCCCTTTTAAAATCCAATTTGACCCAAATAGATTTGAATTTTTCACCCTCCAATTTCATGCCCATCTCTGGCTAAAATTAAAGATTTCACCAACAAAAATACAGACCCCTCAGTGGAAAAATAAATTTATTTCCATTCCTGGATGGAAATACCAGTGAAAGATCAAATATTGGCTTTTGGAGCAGATCTCTAAAGTTGTTCTCATCACCCCAAAACCCAAATAAACCAATTAATTTATGGCAGCATCCACAACTTTCCCTTGCTAATGTTAATTGGATCGATACAGAAACATTGGATTTTTTTTTCTTTTTTTTTTCCTTCCCCAATAATCAGATCATCAGCAAAACGTTCATCAATAGCTGACATTTGCTTTGGCAGCAGGAAATGGCTCCAGGAGCCATCTCCATCACTCCAATTAATAAATTAATCCAATTAATAAATCCCTGATATAACCAGGTGGAATTTCCTGCTGCTGAATGAGGAATAATGAGATTTTTCAGAGAAATCCCAGCTCTGCCACCGTGGGATTTGAATGACCAGCCCCAGGTCACTCTTTTTCTGCTGTGCCCCCCAATTTTTCTACAGCCCCCAATTTTTTTGGCAGTTCCCCCCAATTTTTTGGCAGTTCCCCCCAATTTTTCTACAGTTTCCCCATTTTTTTGCAGTTCCCTCCAGTTTTTTTGCAGTGCTCCCCAATTTTTCTGCAGTGCCCCTAAATTTTTGTCTTGCCTCCCAATTTTTCTGCAGTGCCCCCCAATTTTTTTGCTCTACCCCCAATTTTTTCTCAAGTTTCCCGTTTTACTATAGTGCCCCCCAATTTTTCCTACAGTGCCCCCCAATGTTTTTTGCAGTGCCCCCCAATTTTTCTGCAGTTTCCCCACTTTTTCTGCAGTTCTCTAATTTTTGTGCAGTGCCTCCAAATTTTTGTGCAGTTCCCCAATTTTTGTGTTAGTTCCCCCAATTTTTTCTGCAGTTCCCCCAATTTTTCTGCACTGGCCCCCAGTTTTTCTGCGGTTTCCCCAATTTTTCTGCAGTTCCCCCAATTTTTTCTGCAGTTCCCCCCAATTTTTTCTGCGGTTTCCCCAATTTTTCTGCAGTTCCCCCAATTTTTTCTGCAGTTCCCCCCAATTTTTCTGCAGTGTCCCCAGTTCCCAACACCTGAGCCCCTGCAGTGATTTGTCCCCAGGTTTCAGCTGGATCACACCTGAACCTGCTCCACTTCTCCTGTACCTGTGCAGGTGTTGCCCCTGGCACAGCCACAGGTGAAAGTTCAGGTGCCAAACTCCAGAGGGATGGGGCTGGTTTGGGTGGGTGGGAACCCAAAATGCTCCAATTCCACAGGCAGGGACACTTCCATGTCCCAAATTTCTCCAAGCCTGGATCCTGAGGACATCACCCTCACTTCCTCACACATCCCCCAGCCACAGGAAAAAAAAAAAAAATTAAAAATTTTAAAAAAGTGTTTTAATTCAGAAAGTGAGAGAAAAGCTGCCTGCTATCCCCTGCAGCAGAAACCTGTCCCAGCAGAGCTGACAGGACAAATTTACCCCACAAAATCCACACAAAACACAAGAACCTGGAGCCCCCAAGGGCTGGGGAGGGGCTTCACCAACCTGGGGATGCGTGAGCAGCACCTGGACCATCAAAAACCAGCCCTGGCACTGCTCAGGTGTCCCTGTGGGGCAGGATTTGCTGCACAGCTGCATTTTCTACCTCAGCAGCTCCACTCCACCCAACAGCAGCGCTGCCTGCTGTGGAACATCAATATTTTAGGGGATGAAGGAGTGGGAGTGCAGGAGGAGGGAGTCACGCAATGTGTCAGAGCCACTTAGTGCAGGGCAGCTGCCTGTGCTCACCCGAGGAGACCTGCTGCTCCAAGGGCCAGGTGTGGGGCTGGGGGGGAGTGAATTTCCATCCAAGATTTGGGGCTGGAATGAATTTAAATCCAAGCTTTGAGGTTGGAGTGAATTTAAATCCAAGATTTGGGGTTGGAGTGAATTTCCATCCAGGCTTTGGGGCTGGAGTGGATTTCCATCCAAGCTGTGGGGGTGGGGTGAATTTAAATCCAAGCTTTGGGGTTGGGGTGGTTTCCATCCAAGCTTTGAGGTTGGAGTGGATTTCCATCCAAGATGTGGGGCTGGAGTAGATTTCCATTCAAGATTTGGGGTTGGAGTGAATTTCCATCCAAGATTTGGGGTTGGAGAGAATTTCCATCCAGGCTTAGGGGCTGGAATGAATTTAAATCCAAGCTTTGGGGTTGGGATGGTTTCCATTCAAGATGTGGGGCTGGAGTGGATTTCCATTCAAGATTTGGGGTTGGAGTGAATTTAAATCCAAGGTTTTAGGTTGGGGTGGATTTCCACCCAAGCTGTGGGGTTGGAGTGGATTTCCATCCAGGCTGTGGGGTTAGGATGGATTTCCATCCAAGCTTTGAGGTTGGGGTGGATTTCCATCCAAGTTTGGGGTTGGGATGGATTTTCCATCCGGGCTGTGGGGTTATGATGGATTTCCATCCAAGTTTGGAGTTGGGGTGCATTTCCATCCAGGTTTGGGGTTGTGGTGCATTTCCATCCAGGTTTGGGGTTCCATCTCCCCTCTCTCTGGGCTGGTGTGAACTGAGCTCTCAGCCCCCAGGATGGGGCTGTGGATCCACAGTGCTGCTTGTGAGGGATGCCTGGTGCTGTCCATGGGATTTTGGGTTTAGGAAAAGCTGCTGGACCTGAAGGAAGCTGGAGAGGGACTTTTTGCAAGGGCAAATTCTCCATTATTCCATCTGAACTGTGTCTATTCCAGTTTAAAGCCATTCCCTGGTGACAGGACAAGGGCTTTGACCTGAAGGAGGAGATGGAATATTTGGGAAAAGTTCCTCCTGTGAGGGGTTGGGATGGAATTCCCAGAGGAGCTGTGGCTGCCCCTGGATCCCTGGGAGTGTCCAAGAGCCCAGACCTGGCAGGAGCAGCCAGACCCACCCAAGGAGCTCTTCCAATTTCCATTTGTGTTATT
This sequence comes from Erithacus rubecula, assembly GCF_903797595.1. Lineage (NCBI taxonomy): Eukaryota > Metazoa > Chordata > Aves > Passeriformes > Muscicapidae > Erithacus > Erithacus rubecula. Next base: position 2,830,071 of record NC_136681.1, on the reverse strand, counting down.
AATAAAAACCCTCTCGGCCAACAACCAAGAGAAAAATTGATCCTGTCCTCAGCAGAGCAAAATCCAATCAAGCTCCACAAGGTGACACTCCAAAAGGCTTTGATTAAGAGGATGGTGTTTAATTAAAAGCACTGCAGCTGGAAGAAGAAACTCTTGATTAGGACAAACTAATGTCATTTTTGGGGATGAGTGTCCCAGGAGAACCACGAACTGTCCATCATGGAAACCATGGAAGGATGGAGAGTTCAGGAAACTTCTAGATTTGTTTCCATCTGGAAAACCTTGGAAATCTCTGCTCAGAAAGAAGTGAGAGGATCTGGGGGTGTTTGGTTTATAGCAAGGTCTGTCCTGTACCTGTAATTACAACAGCCAGGTGTGGAATGGGAGAGGGATCATCTGCCACTGCTCCCTCCCAAAATACCAACAGTGAGCAGAAATTATTTTTATATATTTAATATATTTTTTTATTCATCTAAAAAGCAGCAAAAAATGGAATTATTAGCAAAAGACAAGTCTGGTGCTGCTTTTTCTCACCCTCCACATCCAAGGAACGAGTCCTGTGGGTTTGGAAGATCAGGAATATTTGTGGCAAAGACATTTTGCTGTTCCCAGCTCAGGAGGAGGAGGATCAGCACTGGATTTGCACCCACCCTCAGGAAGCTCCTTGTCTGAACAGGGAAAGGAGAAAAACTCCCCAGGATTGGATTTGTCCCCACAATACACTTGGAAAAACCTTTGGCACGGCCCCTCTGAAGGAAAAAAAAGAGGATAAAGCAAAGGATGGGAAGCATTTCCCAACAGGATTGCTCAGCCCTGAATGGGCATTGGATCCTCCCCATGGAATGGGAAATCAAAGAAGCCAAAAGCAGCCCCAGCCTCATCCCTGTCAGCCACACAAAGTCTGGGCTTTAATCCCCTTCCCCAAAGATTGCTTTTCCATCAGAGAACTCCAAACCTTTTGATCAAAACAGAAAAACCCCAACCAGAGTCTTAGGGAGAAACCTCGGGGCTGCCTCAGCTGTGACATCCTGACCCAAATAATCCCTTCCCTGTGGAGTTCTGCAGGATTTCGTTTTATCCCGGGCAGAGCAGCAGAGTGAGGCTTGGAGGGAGCCAGAAATTCCTGCCCCCAGGCTGGGGCTGATGGCCCCAGGGGTTTTAGGGATAACTCTGAGTTTCTCCAGTGGCTCCCCCCAGATTTGAGGCTAAAAGCAGAATTTCCTCTGGAATTAAAGCAGCAGAGCAGGTTTTGATTGGAAATGAGGATTCATAGAAACGTGGAGTGGTTTGGGTTGGAAAGGAGCTGAAAATCAGATTTTTCCATCCCTGTCTTCAACAGGGACATTTCCCACTGTCCCAGGGCTCCAACCTGGCCTTGGACACTTCCAGGGATGGGGCAGCCACAGCTGAATGAAGAAAACCTCATTAATCCAGGTGTTAATTGGGGTAGCAGAATGTTCCTTCATCCTTATCCAGCTGAGGCTGCAGGGATAGGTGGATGCACTTTTGGCTGCACCCAGAGCCCTTTTTTAGGGTTACAATTCAATCCTGCCCTGAGTTTTTAGGATGCTCCCAACAGTCCCAATTTCACCACCCCTGTGACCTCAAACATGGAAAAATAATCCAGCCTGGATTATTTTTATTATTATCCCAGAAAATCTGGGACCTTTCTGATCTTGGAGTGCCTCAAACTCACTTTGTTCTTGTTTTTGTTTCAGAAAACCGAACAAATCCTTTTTCCCAGCAAAAAACCCACGATTTTTTTCTTGTGTTTTCCTTTCAAATAACAAGGGAAACATTTCCTTCAAAGCCTCCCCTCTCCAAAACATCCTGTTCCTCCCCACAACAATGCTCTTTGGTGTTTTAAAAGTCAAATTTCACTGAGTGACACGTTTTGAGACTCAGGTGTTGGAAAGTGAATTTTCATAAAACTCATTTTGAAATGAAATTTCTGCTCAGCTCCTCATGAAGTTTCCTGAATTCTGAATTTACTGAAGCAACAAACCCCAAAATAACATCTGGAAAATATGAGAAGCAACTGCCAGGACTGGAATAATCACTCAGAGTATTTCATATCAATATTTCACAGGATTAAGTACTGAGATTAACGAGTCTTTGTTTAGGAAAAGGTAAATTGCAGCATTCACTGAAACAGGCACTAACAGCATTTCTGCAACCCCACGAAGTCCAATGAAATTAGAAATTAATTGGCTGTAAGTCAAAATTAATAATTGTTGGAATGAGCACACGGGAAACACAAAGTGTGAGGATGTTATTGAGCTTGAGAAGTAATGACAGAAATCTTTGCAGGCATTAATCTCTCACAGCCCGGCTCAGCTGGGGAGTTAATCTTTCTAAATTCCATTTTTTTAGTACAATGGGACGTTGTGAAATATGTGTTTGGGTTGTTGTTTTTATTCTAATGAGATGGAATTGCTGAGGACTCATCATTTGTGTCTTGCCAAGTGGCAGTTGGATAAATCCTGCAAACAACCTCCCTGTAAACAACATTTTCTGTCACTGATCACCACATCAGTCAGAATGAGAACGACAGAGACATGTTCAAGAAAAAGGAATTGAGGAGTTTTGGTACTTATTGTTTTCTCCCCTTTCCCACATTCTAGATTTGGTTTCAAGCAGCACCAGGATTTTTTCCTGAGCTTTGGGTATTATTTGTTCCTTGGAAACAGAGCACAACACTGAGCCCTAAAGGAGCCTGAGAAATAGATCCCTCAATCCCTAATTGTCTTAGGTTGCAATGCAGGATGTACCAAAAGTCTGGATTCTGTCACTAGCTGTTAAAGCAGCTGGGGCAGTGTCCTCTATCTCTGTAGGAGATATCTCCTGTTAATGGGCCATCTTCAAACCAGCTGGGCAATCATCTTTATCCTTCCCATGACCCACCCTTCATCCAGGAGGTATCACCTGTTAATGGGCCATTGTTAAAAAATGGGTGTGGCAGCGATTCCTATCCCTGTGGGAGATATCTCCTGTTAATGGGCCATTGTTTTAAACTGGGTGTGGCAGTGACCCTGATCTCCTGGCACACATTATCTGCTAATGGGCCATCTTTAAACCAGCTGGGCAATCATCTTTATCTTCCCACAGCCCATCCTCCCTCCAGGAGATATCTCCTGTTCATGGCCACTGAGTCCCAGGGCATGACTGATAAAATTCCATCATCCCACTGGGAGATGCTCCACCCAGGGGAGGAGCCAAACATTTCCTACCCAGATAAAAACTGAGATTTGGAACAGCAGAGCAGCCTTTCCCACTGGATTCCAGAGGAAAACCAGACCCTTCCACATCATCCCTGGAGCTTCAGAGGAAACTGCCCCTTCTCCAGGAGCACTGCTCCAGCTGAGCCACATCTGCCCCTGCAGGAGGATGCAGCACCATGGAATGGGACTGTGCCACCACCCTGACTGACTGACTGTGCCAGCTTGGATTCTGACTCTGGCAGGGTTTGGGATTGTTCTGTGTAATACTGCATTTCTATTTTAATTTTCCTAGTAAAGAACTGTTATTCCTAATTCCCATATCTTTTCCTGAGAGCCCCTTAATTTCAAAATTACAATAATTTGGAGGGAGGGGGTTTCCATTCTCCATTTCAAAGAGAGGCTCCTGCCTTTATTGGCAGACACCTGTCCTCCAAACACAAATCCTCTCTGGAGGTGTCTCTCTGACATGAAACTCCTTTATCCAAAGGTCAGCAAAGCTGCCTGAGAATTCCTCCCACACTGAGGCACTGCAGATTCTAATTATTATTTGGAGAGAGTGATAGTCTCATTTTTCAGATGATTCAAGGAAATAAATCAGTCTGGTGCCTCTCCAAGGGGGAAAAAATGCAATAATTGAGCTGCTTTTGAAAATCCTGCTTTAATTGTCTTAAGTGGCTCATCCTGACTGAGGGCATTTGTGGATCTCATCTTCCAAACCACTCTGGTCCTTCTAGACATGCCCAAACAAAAAAGGATTTTGTCCAAACCAACTGCTGCACTTGTGTGATCATAGGGTTTGGCTGAGATGTTCAGCATCCCACATTTCCCAAAGCAGGGAGTGGGAGGAATCAGGATCTGTCCCTCCCCCAACCCAAACCCTCCCTGGTGCTCAGGAGCAGGAAAATTGTGGTTTACCCCCCCCCTAATTACCCTGGAGGGGGGAAAATCACCCAATTAATTTCAGGGAGAGGGCAAAGCAGATTTCCCACACCAGCAGCACCCAGAACAATATTTAGTTAGAGGGATTTAACGAGGGCTAATTCATGATTAATGAGCCTGTGCTGGGATAGTGGAACAATTTGTGGCTCAGGTATCAAATCCCGTGTGAGGACACAGCCCCAGCCCACAGGACACTGAGGGTGACTCTGCTTTTCCTCCTCATCAGCAAAATCTGCTCCTGCAGCTCTGGCTCCTCATGAATTTTTAAAAAACTTCCGTCTCTCTCCTCCTGTGCCTCACACGGCTCCTCAATCATTGTCCAAATGCCATTAACACGTGCATTAATTGAGTTATTCTTGGGATTGTCAATGCTTGCTCGGGTCTATAAAACCAGCAGGGTTTTTGTGCTCCCCAAACCAGCAGCTCTGGGCTCTGCTCTGCTCCCACCTCCCAGAGAAAAAAAGGAAAACCAGAAATTCCTGCTCTTTTTTCCAAGTTTAAAGACTTGGTTTTATCTCTGAGATAATTCATAGCCCTTCTTCTAATTTATGTTTAATTTATTTAATTCTTCTTCTAGTGGCTGCAAAAGCAGAAATGCACAAAAAAACGTTGTTCAAATTCTACAGCAGCTGCACTGACTTTAAAAAAATTCAATTTTCCTGCCACATCCATGCCAATCTCCTCTGGGGATAAGTGGGATCAGTTCCTACAGGTCAGAAATATTTTGTTTAAGCCGACCCAAATGCTGAAGTGCAGCAGCTCCAAACTTCAGGTACTAAAAAGTGAGGATTATTTGGGAAATAGCTCTGTTTTCTCACCTCAATTCAGGTATTTTCCCACTTTTTGAGTGACTGAGTGTGCTGCAAAGGAAAATCCAGCTTGACTCAGAGTTAAGCTCAGGTTTTGGGCTGAGCCACTTCTGCAGGTTTCCCTCTGCTGGGAGAGTGACTCACACAAGGAAAGAGCTCATTCCCCCAAGTCCTTTTCTTTTGGGCTGCTGTGAAAGGTTTTTCTTTTTAATTAAAGCACAAAGAGCAGTTTACAGCTGCCTTGCAAGATCACACAGCTCTCATGTCCTCACCTTCGATTTTCCCTTTTGCTCTTTGCCAGCCAGGAGAATATTCAGGATTAAGTTCCATCCCTTGTTGCTGACACACACTCCTGGCTTGCAAACACAAAATCAATTTCTGCTTAACCCTTCCTGAGGGCTTTGCAAAGTGTTGGACAGGTAAGAATGAATTCTGCTTTATGACAGGCTTGGATTGCCCAGGAAGGAGGGAAGAAAATATATAAAAAAAAAAAAAAATATAAAACAACAGGTTATTGAAGAGCACACTGCATTTAATAATGAGTTTTTTAAAATGAATTTTTTCAGTTTAGAAGAATTCATCAAGGATTTCCTTCCCTGCTGCTCTAGATGTGTTCAGCCCAGCTGGGACAGGATCAATGTCCCTCCAAACCCCAACTCCAGCTGCTGGTGCCCACGTTTGGGGACAGGAATCCTGAGGAATCAGGGACAGCCCAGCCTGGCTCTGCCCTTGCTCAGGAACACGTGGGACTGTGGGACTGGATTATTGATTGTGGGGAGTTTGGGGCAGCCCTGATCCAGCTGTGGCCCAGCTGGATGGAATTCCCAGAGGAGTTGTGGCTGCTCCATCCCTGGAAGTCTCCAAGGCCAGACTGGAGCAGCCTGGTGTCAGGAAAATGAATCCACACACCCCAGAATTGTGTGTCCAAAAAAGGAGACAGATATTCCAATAAAGGGAGAGGCCATGGGGCATTGCCCTGGGATTGCTTCTTCCATCTTCCAATGTCCAATTTCATTTATCAGCAAACACGTGCTGAGGGGGTTGTAGGAGCTGAAAAAGTGAGTTTGGTATTAAAAAACAAGAGGAGAGTAATTCATGATGGGTTGGGATTGAAAATAACAAAAGGAGAGTCATGAACTCCTTTTCCAGTTCCTCTACTCCTTTCCCAGCACCTGACCCCCCTTTCCCATTTTCTGCATCCTTTCTCATCCCCTGCACCCTTTTCCATCCCCTACATCCTTTCCCCAACATCTGCACCCCTTTTCCTATCCCCTTCACCCCTTACCCATCCCCTGCACCCCTTTTCCATCCCCTCCACCCCTTTTCCATCCCCTCCACCCTTTTCCCATCCCCTGCACCCCTTTTCCCATCCCCTGCACCCCTTTTCCCATCCCCTGCACCCCTTTTCCCATCCTCTGCACTCCTTTCCCATCCCCTACACCCCTTTTCCCATCCTCTGCACCCCTTTCCCATCCCCTGCACCCCTTTTCCCATCCCCTGTCCCCTTTTCCCATCCTCTGCACCCCTTTACCCATCCCCTCCATCCCTTCCCCATCCCCTGTCCCCTTTTCCATCCCCTCCACCCCTTTTCCATCCCCTCCACCCTTCCCCATCCCTGCACCCCCGCGGGTGGCCCCAGCTCCCCGCAGCAGCTCGGCTGAGCAGGATTGTGACAGTGCCATCTACTGCCACCAGCTCAGCTCTTCCTGCAGCTGGAGGGACAAACTGCAATGAAACCGAGCCCAGGAGAGTGCAAGGGCAGGGGCTGACACAGCCAGCTCAGCACTCCATGAGGAACCCCAAAAAAACTGAGGGAAGAGTGGAGCAAAAGTCATTTTTGTGGTAGGGAGAGTGGAAAATGGAAATAAGTGGAATGCTGGTTTGTGGCAGGAGGAATCTGGATTTCCCAAATCCAGCTGGTTTGGGGGTTCTTTCCTTGCTCAGGTGAAGGACAAAAGCCAGGTGGGAGCAGGACAGGGGGCTCAGAAAGAAAAAGGATGGAGAGAGACTTGGGACAAGGACAGAGGGAATGGATCCCACTGCCAGAGCAGGGATGGGTGGGATTTGGGAAGGAATTCCTGGCTGGGATGGAATTCCCAGAGGAGCTGTGGATCCCTGGGAGTGCCCAAGGCCAGGCTGGAGCACCTGGGACAGTGGGAGGTGTCCCTGCCATGGCTGGGGTGGGTGGGATGAAATTTAATTTTCCACTCACCCCAAACCATTCCAGGATTCTGTGAAACTTGGAAAGCAGAAGCCAAACCAGTCCCAGGTCCCAGAGCTGCAGCAAAAGGATCCCACAGAGATGGAGAGGGAGAAATTATCTGAGCCTGGGCTGGGATGGCCCCTTTGGGATGCACATCCAGACACTGATGCCTCTCCAAAAACCTGAAAATAGAACATGGAATGGTTTGGGTGGGAAGGAACATAAATCCCATCCAGTGCCACCCCTGCCACGGGCAGGGACAGCTCCCACTGTCCCAGGCTGCTCCCAGCCCACCCAGCCTGGTTTGAACTGTGACACACGTTTGAGATGAATTTTGCACTCAAGGCCAAGTTCCCAAAGGTTTCATCTGTATTTTTTGGGATGCCACGACAAATCCAGCAGATCCCAGAGGCAGGTCCCGTGCAAGCAGCCCCTGGCAGACATTTGACAGCTGCCTGTGCTGGTTTGGTGCTTCAAGGGCAGACAGAGCTCTGTCATCCCCCTCACTTCACCTGCTGTGCTCCCACTCGGGGACAGAGCAGAGTGCTGCAGTCACAGCCCGTTACACAGCTCAGCCTGATGAGCCCTGTCCCCAAAAACCGCCCTGCTGGCCCCAGGTGAACCTGCCCAGCCTGGCTGCCATGAACAGCTCTGCTGCATTCCTGTTCCTTGGAACCCAGGGGGGGATGGAGAATTCCCTGCTCCAATTCCCGATACAGCTGGTCCCATTCCTGCTCCACGGGATCCAGGGTGGGACAGAGGATTCTCTGCTCCCATTCCTGCTCCCATTCCTTTTCCCATTCCTGTTCCCATTCCTGCTCCCATTCCTGCTCCCATTCCTGTTCCTCTGAACCCAGGGATGGATTGGAGAATTCTCTGCTCCCATTCCTACTCCCATCCCTGCTCCCATTCCTGCTCTATGGAATCCATGGAAAGTCAGAGGATTATCTTCCTGCTCCCATTCCTGCTCCCATCCCTGCTCCCATTCCTGTTCCTCTGAACCCAGGGATGGATTGGAGAATTCTCTGTTCCCATCCCTGCTCCCATTCCTGCTCCCATTCCTTTTCCCATTCCTGTTCCCATTCCTGCTCCCATTCCTGCTCCCATTCCTGTTCCCATTCCTGCTCCCATCCCTGCTCCCATCCCTGCTCCCATCCCTGCTCCATGGAACCCAAAATCAGAGGTTTCCCTGCTGCCAGCCCCAAAACCGAGCTGCAAACTGCCCAGCAAATCCCTGCTCAGCATTCCTGCTTCACCCCTGACAGAATTCCCAGGCAAACAGGATCAGCAGCTCTCTGGGAGATTCCAGACCAGCACATCCATCACCCCTCACTCCACACCCACCTTCTGCTTCATCCAGGAGAGGAAAACCAGGGTTAATTTTGTCAGAGCTCTGAGGAGCCTGACTGGGAGCTGCTGGAATTGATTTGTGCATTAATGTGCCATTATCCCCACGATCTATGGCACTGAAACCCAGACAATGCTCGGATTTATTGCTGCCTCTCTTTTTTTATTTTTTTTTTTTTCCCTCTTGTTAAATCACTTTTATTGTTTTTTCCATCTCCAGAGATGCCTGGTGAACAACCTTCAATCAGACATTAAGGTTTCCAGTCAGGAAAAAATGTTAACTGTGCAAAAAGCAGATTTTTAAATATATCATACCTTTGTACATCTTCATAGTTTTAAATGGTTTTGTTCTTCAGGGTCCTTTAGCATTAATTGCAATTTGGCTTTGAGATGCTCAGGAATTGGGAAGATCAAGGAGGAAGGAGACCATGGGATGTTTTCTGTTTTTATGGGAATTGTTTCTTCTAAAAGTGGCGTTTTTTGGAAATAGCACTGTCATTGTGTCGTCAGAGAAACAGAAAAATAAATAAAATATTTTTGATTTTTTATATATAAGATATAAAAATATTTTTAAATAATAAATATAAAATATTTTTAAATTATATAAAATATAGAAAATATTTTTAAATTATATATACACTTATGTATACATATATATAGCATATATAAAATGTTGAAATAATATAAAATATAAAATCCAAAAAGGAAATTTTAAATGCTCCAAGTGATGACCTTCATCAGGAGGGATTTACACCTTTTTGGGATCTTCCCCCTTGTAGAGATCCAAATTCTCTGCAATATTTTCCAAGTCACCTTTGACATTGAAAATATCACTTGGAAATTTGAAGAAGCCCCAAAATCCAATAAATTAACCCAATTTATTCCAGATTAATTCACCTGCCTTGAGCACAGGGAGATAAAATTAATCAGGTTTTGAGGGGCCTTTCCAGGCTCCTTTTTTACTAAACTTTCTTTAAATTCATGAAATTAATGAAATTTTTCTTTAAATTAACTAAATTTAGTGAACATATTGTAAATTTTTTTCCTTTTTTTTTTTTTTGTAATTTTTTGCAATTTTTAGAATTTTTTTGTAAATATTTTTGTCTGTAATTTTTTGTAATTTTTTGTGTCTGTTTTTTTTTTTTTTTTTTTTTTTTTTATTTTTTTACAATTTTAAAATTATTTTTTTGTAATTTTTTGGTAAAAAACTGGATTTTTGGAAGCAGCAGCAAAGGGGGGTTGGGACTCTCAGGGAAGATTTTTTTTCTCCAGTTTTTGTTGAAAATCAAAATCTTTTCATGAACCTCACACATGAAATTAAATCTATCATCAGTTATTTCCCTGAGTTATAAATTCCAAATTTTAAATACCAAACCACAGTGGCAGCTTTTGCTGATAAATCTTCTTTTTCTTTTTTTGCTTTTAAAAATCAAGATTCTGCCTTGATTTCCTTACCTGGACTGGAGAAATTTTTAGGAACAGCCCTAAAATTTTCCATTTATTCAGAGAAATGAACCCTTTGAAATGGGAAAAAAAAAATTTAAAAAGTGAGAAAAAAAAGAAAAAAAGAAATTGTGTCCAAAACTCTCAAACTGGTGCAGACAAAAAATTAAAAATATTAAAAACCACTGAGTTTTCTGGTCTTAAAAAGCTTAAAATCCACTCAGTTTTCTGGGCTTAAAAAAATCTTAGAAACCATTGAGTTTTATAGGCTTAAAAGATTTTATTAATAATTGAATTTTCTGGATTTAAAAATCTTATAATTCAATTTTCTAAGCTTTAAAAAAAATCTTATAAATAATTGTTTTCTAGCCTTAAAAAAAAAAAATCTTTAAAGATCATTTCACATTTATACAGACTCAGATTCGCTGTAATTCGAATTTAAAATTACGAGACAGAAAGTGGTTTTTTGGGGTTTAGGAATTTTTATTTTTTAAAATATTTATAATTTATTTATTATTTATTTATATTTTATTTTTTTATTTTTCCTGCAGCAGCAATGCAAGGGTTACAGGGAATGCAGCACCTGCCTGGTGATGCTGCATCTCTGCACAGGAATTGTGCCAAATAAAAAAGAAAAAAAAAAAACAACAAAAAAAAGGCTGCACAAACTCCTGATGCATTGCAGATAAAATGTAGATCAGCAGAGCTCCACACATGTCCCTCCTTCTCCTTTCTTTAGCCCAAAAAAAAAATCTTAAAAAAAAAAAAAAATAAAAATTTGCTTTAAAAAGTGCATAAACGTGATTATCCCATAGCAATTCCCAATTCTCAGTTTTTTTTTTTTTTTTTTTTTTGTTCCACCCAGCTTTGTTTTCACATTTATGTAAATAATCCATATTTAGAAGAGATAAAATCGTTTAATTAGGCAGCACTCCTGTGTCATTACATGAATTGTTCATTAAAACAGCAGCTAATTGTGCACCATGATTTAATTGTGAGCTGGAATTCTGTGGTTTTACCATGGAAAACCAGGAAATTTTTGCACAAAGGGAAAGGCCAAGAGTCACCTTCAGGGCTCCAGTCGTGCTGTCCCTCCACCCAAAGACACAATTAATGGATATTAATTAATTGGGTTAATTAATTTATTTGGGATATTAATCAGGATGAGGGGACAGAAATGGGTGGGAGAACAGGAGAAAACCCCCAGCAGCTTTCCCATAAAAACTCAGGATTAATCTTTCCTCTCAGGAATGAAAACACTGATCCAGCTTTTCCTGGGGGATGTGGGAACAAATCCCAAATTTCCCCGTGCCCTGATTTAAAAAAAAAAAATATATATATATATATATATTTTAAGGAAAATGAATCCGCAAACACCAAAGATTTGTGTCCAAAGAGGAGCCCTGGAACTTTATTTAAATAAAGGGAGAGGCCATGGGGCGTTGTCTTTAATTTTTAGAGGGCACATCCTCCTTTTTATCCCAATTTCCCTCTTTCTTTCCCCATTAACTGAGCTACTTGAGAGATCCCAAATCACCTGAGACCCCTTTCTAATGTCGAATTTTATCTTTTCCTATGGAATTTCTGGTTGTTTCTTTCATCTCTCAATACCCAATTTCATTTCTCACCCCAAACCAGCCCTGCTTCCCTTCATCCCAAGGAAAAACCTGGCTGGGAACAGCTCTGGAATATTTCCAGAGTCACAGCAGCTCTTCCAACTCATCCTGAGTCTGGTTTAATTTCCTTTCTTCCCAAATGAACCTCCTGAAGAACATCCCAGCCTCCACCTGAACCTGTGAGCTCAGGGGTCACCTGTGACAGGGACAAGGTACAGAAGGGACCAGGGGTTGACATCTCTGTCCCTCATCCAAGATTTTCCTGCCAGGACAGAAATTCAGGCCAGACAAAAGTGCTGCAGCTTGTTCCTGGCATCTCCATCCCTGGAATTAATCAGGATTAAATTCCTGCTCTCCTCACAGGGACAGAGCCAAGAGGACAGGACAAGTGGGAAGGACTTTGAACTGACAGAGAGCAGGGTGGGGAGGGATTTTGGGATGGAATTCCCAGACATGAGTCCCCCCTGGATCCCTGGAATTGTCCAAGGCCAGGTTGGGATAATTTGGGATAGTGGGAGGGGTCCCTGTGCAGGAGATGGGACTGGATGGGATTTAAGCTCCCTTCCAACCAACCCATTCCATTTTTATGACTAATTACAGTGGATCCAACTTGATTTTGGTGGTTTAGGACAAGGTTCCTCTTGAAATCCATCCTAGTTTCCTGTGGATGGGATTTAAGTTTCCAACCAATCCATTTGGGGGTTTTATGATTAATTACAGTGGATCCAACTGGATTTTGGTGGTTTGGGACAAGGTTCCTCTTGAAATCCATCCTAGTTTCCTGTAGATGGGATTTAAGTTTCCAACCAATCCATTTGGGGGTTTTATGATTAATTACAGTGGATCCAACTCATTTTTGAGGGTTAAGGAACAGGTTCCTCCGATTGAAATCCAGCCTAGCCCCCTGTGGATGGAATTTAAGGTCCTTTCCAACCAACCCATTCTATTTTTATGATTAATTACAGTGGATCCAACTTGTTTTTGATGGTTTAGGGACAGGTTCCTATTGAAATCCAGCCTAGCTTCCCATGGATGGGATTTAAGTTTCCAACCAACCAATTCTGGAGTTTTATGGCACTAATTACAGTGGATCCAACCTGGTTTTGATAGTTTAGAGCAGGTTCCTATTGAAATCCAACCTAAATTCCTGTGGGTGGGATTAAAGGTCCTTTCCAACCAACCCATTCTGTTTTTATGATTAATTACAGTGGATCCAACTCTTTTTTGGGAGCAGGTTCCTACTGAAATCCAGCCTAACTTCCTGTGAACGGGATTTAAGCTTCCAACCAACCCCATTTTGGTGTTTTATGAATAATCACAGTGGATCCAGCCCATTTTTGATGGTTTAAGAGCAGGTAAAATCCATCTCCCCTGAGGAGATACTCCTTGCTTTGCAGCAGCTGAGGATTTTCCCCAAAGAGCCACGAGGGATGGGAGCAGCTGGTGAATTCCTGGGCCTATTAACAGTGCTGGAAATTAGGATTTAAAATATTCCTGATCAATAACAGCAAATTTGCTTTGACTCAGACTCTTCCTTATCAGTGTTTAAACACAAAGAGTGAATAAACCCCAGAGTTCTGTGTCAGTAAAAACTCTTTTCAGCACTGACACAAAGAAGTTTTTCCTCCTAAGATTTTCTCTCTCCTTACTCTTGAGAAAAATTGGTGTTTTGGTCACTTCCCCAAACCACAGAATTTCTCTGATCATGATTTATTGTCTCTCCCAGGATTTCTGGCTGCTCAGAGCACTCCAGCAAGGCTGAGAATCTGATTTTGGGAATTACAAATCCAAGCTGATTCCATCAGCCTCCCTCCCCAGCACTAACTCCTTCTGGCCACATCTTCCCAAAAAAGTAATTAAAGACTCAAATCCAGTTGAGAAAATCCTTCCAGGTCCTTCAGGGAAGTTTTCTGTGAGTCACAGTGTGTGCAAAACCAGCTCTGAGAGGGTAATAAAGGGATTTCTCACTTTTTTTTTCCTTCCTGTGCATATTGAGACCCCCCCTCTGTGCCTGGCACCTGCTCCTCTGGTGTTCCCCTCTGGCCACACACCTGCAGAATTTGCTCATTTTTTATTTTCTACACCTGCCCAGGTGTTCTGCACCTGCAGAATTGGCTCATCCCTTGTTTTCCACTAATATAATATAATATAATATAATATAATATAATATAATATAATATAATATAATATAATATAATATAATATAATATAATATAATATAATATAATATAATATAATATAATATAATATAATATAATATAATATAATATAATATAATATAATATAATATAATATAATATAATAATTTTTATTATTTATTAATAATAAATAAAAATTCATACCATATCACACCAATACAGAAAACATAAAATAGATAAAATCAGTCCTCTGAATTCCAGCCCCATTTTCCCTGTAAAAGGAGATGAATCCATCAGCTGAGTTCTCTGTCCATCACTGACTCCTCCTGATGGAGTTTATCTGGCTGAATAAATTACCAGGGCAGTGTTTGCCTTTCTGGCTGTTGAATTCGAGGTTTTTGTGTGTTTTGTGAGCTTGTCAGGGCAGATTTGGCAGCTCCAGGCAGGAATTCCTTCCAGAGGGAGGCAGGGATTACTGGGGGACAGGGCAATGCTGAGGAAAAAAAAGGAAAAAACCTTGAGAACAGTGAGGAGAGAGTGCTCCAAAATCTCATTTAGAGCTGCTGGAAAAGGTCAGGGAAGGTGTGAGGGGAGCAGAAAGGAGCTGACAGGAATTTCCTGATTTTTTCCTAATTTTTCCTGATTTTTGTTCCTGATTTTTCCTGATTCCTGCAGCCCTTGGATGGAGAGAAGGAAGGGAAAGAGAATGAAAGGATGGGAAAAGGATTGGAAGGGAGGGAAATGGAATTAAAGGGTGGGAAAAGGATTGGAAGGGAGGGAAATGGAATTAAAGGGTGGGAAAAGGATTGGAAGGGAGGGAAATGGAATTAAAGGGTGGGAAACGGAGTGAAAGGATGGCAAAGGGAGTGAAATCCAGACCAAGGAGGAAGGGAAGGTATTTCACTGTTCCTTCTGCTCCCCACCATCCCAAACTGTAAAATCCACCCATTTTCTCCAGGCTGAGCCCTGGCTCTGCTGCCTCCAGGATTTTCCTGCCTTCACTTCCATTTCCAAAGTTTTTTTTCCTGTTTTTCCCCCTCTCCCCTTCATCCCACCCCTTCCCCAGGTCCTGCCTGGCTCCAGTTCCCACCTCTACAAAGAATCTTCCTTGTGATGATTTGGTTTCAAATCTCTTTGGGCAAGATCATCCCAGCTGAGCTGATCCATTCCAGATAAGTTAAAAAGCAAATTAATCCCCTTGTACACGGATTTTTATTTTTTTTTTTTCCTCCAAGCTGCCAACTCCACCACCTTGTTTATATGAGGCCTTTGCTAATTTATCCCTGGTATAAACAAACCCATCGAGTTTAGGAGGTGGTGGAATGCACATCAATCTGCTCTGCTTCTGTTATTAACACAAAAAAAACCCATTAGGCACTGCAGGATCGCAAAAATTGGATAAATTATCTCTTTATTCCCTCATATTTTTAGAATCAACACTGAGCATACAAATGAAGGATGCTTTAGGATGTTTATTTCTAATAAGGGTTTTATTTAATGGCCCTGAGAACAATGACAAAAGCAAGAGCAGCAGCTGCACCAGATTGTTTGGATTCCCAGATCCCAAATCCTGCTGTGCTTCTGTGATCCTCAATTAAATATTGAAATAACCCCTGAAATATGAGTTTTACTCTTCATTGTTCAAACCTCTCTAGAGCAGTCTGGATATTAATTTAATTTTCTTGGGTGCAGCACATTAATCTGGATTTATTTTGATTTTCCTGAGTGCAGCACATTCCTTGTTGGAATTGCTATGGTTCAAGATCCCAGCAAGACTTTGGAAACTTTTCTACTTCTGACAATAACTTCCGAGGGGAAATAAGTTGGTTTTGGAATCTACAACTGCATGTTGTGCACCTCTCAAGCAGCTGTTCCAGGTGGATCCTGGAACGAGGATTTAAATCCCCTTCCATCATGTCCTGGCTTGAAGGACAGGTGTCTGCCAATAAAGGCAGAAGCTTCTCTTTGAAATGGAGAATGTACACCCCCTAAATCCAAATTATTATAATTTTGAAATTAAGGGGCTCTCAGGCAAAGATATGGGAATAGGAATAACAGTTCTTTACTAGGAAAATTAAAATAGAAATGCAGTATTACACAGAACAATCCCAAACCCTGCCAGAGTCAGAATCCAAGCTGGCACAGTCAGTCAGTCAGGGTGGTGGCACAGTCCCATTCCATGGTGCTGCATCCTCCTGCAGGGGCAGATGTGGTTCAGCTGGAGCAGTGCTCCTGGAGAAGGTGCAGTTTCCTCTGAAGCTCCAGGGATGATGTGGAAGGGTCTGGTTTTCCTCTGGGATCCAGTGGGAAAGGCTGCTCTGCTGTTCCAAATCTCAGTTTTTATCTGGGTAGGAAATGTTTGGCTCCTCCCCTGGGTGGAGCATCTCCCAGTGGGATGATGGAATTTTATCAGTCATGCACTGGGACTCACTGGCCATGAACAGGAGATATCTCCTGGAGGGAGGATGGGCTGTGGGAAGATAAAGATGATTGCCCCAGCTGGTTTAAAGATGGCCCATTAGCAGATAATGTGTGCCAGGAGATCAGGGTCACTGCCACACCCAGTTTTTAACAATGGCCCATTAACAGGAGATATCTCCCACAGGGATAAGAATCTGCCACACCCAGTTTTTAACAATGGCCCATTAACAGGTGATACCTCCTGGAGAGAGGATGGGCTGTGGAAAGATAAGATAGACAAAGATAAAGGATAAAGGATAAAGGATAAAGGATAAAGATAAAACGATGACTGCCCCACCTGGTTTTAACAAATGGCCCATTAACAGGAGATATCTCCCACAGAGATAAGGATCACTGCCACACCTGGTTTAACAGATGGTGACAGAATACTGACTGCTGGTCACATCCTGTATTGCACCCTAAGACACATCACTTCATGTAACATTTAACTGGGATTTTAAAAGGCTCTTTGTGAAATTAAGTCCTCTTTTGGTGTCTATAACAGCTCAAATATTTTAAATTTCTGCATTGGTCAGTGAGGTTTGAGCCTGGTCTGTGGTGGATCCACAGATCCCACCTGGATAATGGGATCTGTCAAAAAAAAAAAAAATACAGGTGTTCTCCTCTTCATGGTTTTCTTTTACTGTATTTTTCCTTAGGGTTTATATTTAGCCTCAGTGTTCATGCCTGACTTGCTCAGGTATTTATAGATGCTCTCACACAGATAATTTGTGAGGAAAAAAACCAAATAGAGACATTGGAAAAAAAATGTTTTATTTAAGAGTACTCTTCAAATCCTTGTATTCCACAAGGAAAAAAAAAAAAAGAAAAAAAAAAAAAGCATGGAGAAACAAAAAGAACAGGTTTTATTTAAAAGCACTCTTCAAATCCTTGAATTCCACCCAGAATAAAACCAGGGAGAAACAAAACAGGTTAGAGTGTTCTTCAAATCCTTGAATTGTACACAGAATAAAAATAAAAGGAGGTACAAGTAAGATGAATGCAATGCTGGGGAGAAACATCACCCAGGAATAAAAATAAAATATAAAAATGTAGGATAAGATGTTTGGGGTTGATGGCTCAAATGAGAAAAATTTGTTTTCATTGGGTGTTTATAAAATACAGAAAAATAGTCAAAATTTTTGCAGCAAATTCTAGACAGTAGGGGGGGGGAAAGCATAAAATGAGTAGAGTTAGATGGGAAATTAATGGGAATTAATTCCTCCCTGTGAGGATGAGGAGGGGTTGGGATGGAATTCCCAGAGGAGCTGTGGCTGCCCCAGGATCCCTGGAAGTGTCCAAGGATGGACAAGTTGAGACAGGATCCATTTATGAGAAAACTGCAGAAAATTTGAAATTCCAGAATTTTCCAGAACAATCCAACAGCACAAACCAGGCATTCAAGAGTTAAATAATTCTGTTTTATTAAACTGACTTTTCTGGCTCTGCAGTCAGCAAAAGGAGCCAAAATGCACATTTTTGCCTCAGAAAGACTTTGCCAACTTCTCATTTTCAATCATTTCAGCAGCAATTCTGTGTCCAGCCCCAGTAAAAATTATTTGGCAGAAATTTGGCATCTGAGAACCATCAAATATTTCACCCCAATTCTCCTTTGAAAAGAGAGAAAAGTGATGGGATTTGTAGCACTAAATCTTCCAGATTCTCAGAACTCAAAGTCTTCAGGATGGATTCTGTAAAGAAAAAAAAAAATAAAATTATTTCTCTGTTAAAGCAACACAATTTCAAGTTTTGTGTCTTTTAGGATTTGGGTTCAGCACAATTGGTCATGTTAGAATTAAACTGACTTTAAAGTTGAAAATCACTATAACAAACCCAAGGTTTTTGTTGCTATTTTTATTTTTCCAACAAATATTTTGTATCTTGTGTACATTTAGAAGTTACATCATTTGCTGAAAAAAAATAAATAAAAATAAAGCAAGATTTATTCCTCTCAGGCTCTTTCAAACATCTCCAAATCCAATTTTGCTTTCCCAACCACAGCTATTTTTAGCAGCAGGCTCAGGTTTTTTATTTCATCTTTATCTTATCTTTATTTCATTTCATTTGAATTTTATTTCTTTATTTCAAGGTTCTTTTTCCTTCCTGTAAATTTGCCCTGGAGATTTCTCAGGTTGGGCCCTTCCTCACATCCCTGTGCTCCACCCATGATCAGCTTTGGAGAGAAATCCTCAAAAACCAGAATATTCCATTGGAAAATGACTGAAAAATTACTCCTGACTTGAAGAAAAATCTTTCTCTAAAATTACAAATTCAGCACCATTTTTCGGTGTTTTTAATCTGATTGATTTGGGTGTTAATCTCTGGTTTAAGGCATTAAAAAACTGAATTTAGAACCATCCTCTGTCCTTCCTTCTGAGCCTCCCAGAGGCAACATTTGCCTCTCTCATTATTTACAATTATTTTCCTTTTCTTTGTTCCATTCCAGGGATTTTCCTTGCCCTGATCAGACACAGCAATCCAGGGGAAGGAAGAAAAATAGGAAATATAGGAAAATATAGGACAAAATGTAGAAAAATCCGAGATTTGAGATTGGTCAAAATCTGAGATTTGAGACTGATTAAAATCTGAGATTGGTCAAAATCTGAAATTTGAGATTGGCCAGAATCTGAGATTTCAAATTGGTCAAAATTTGAGATTTGAGATTGATCAAAATCTGAGATTAGATCCTGATCAGAATCTGGGATTTGATACTGATCAAATCTGAGATTTGATATTGACCAAATATGTGATTTTTTTTTGCCCACAGCAGCACCCAGGAGTTTAAAGCTTGGCCAGACCTGGTGCTCTCCATCTTTTCCCAGACCCTGATCATTTTGGGGAAGAACAATTATAATTTTACTCCACAAATTAAGTATTTTTACCCTTAATTGCTTCTCTCTCTGAAATTTGCCCCACTGAGCTCAGAACCCTCCACTCCTTATACCCACCCCCCACAACTAAAAATCTCCCAATTTTCACCCACAAAAATGAAATTCCACACTGTCCCTGACAGGAATATCAACTCCCTCTCCCATCTCTAATATTTTCTGCTGCATTTGCTAATTAATCAATTTTTTGTCATGCAGGCTTTGCCTGTGCTGTGTCATTATTGACCTGAGCAGCTTCCAGGGCTGCAATTAAAACCCAGGAGTTGATTTTACCCTTTTTTCTCCTTGTCCTGGATGGATTTTTTTATTTCCCAGTGTCTCCCCTGCTGCTCACAGCTCGTGCAAATCCAGGAATGTGCCAAAAAAAATCCAGATTGTGTCCTGGCAGTGGGGATGGTTCCATCAAAATCCTCATTTCCACGTCAAGGAGTCGTGAGCCAGATTGGAGAAGGGTTTGATGGACAAGGGGAATTTTTTTTTTCTCCTGGAGATTTGGGGTTGATAATGAGAGGAATGAGGGATTTGTTTTTGCAAAAGAGCTGTGGGTCTGCTGGGAGATGAAAGGAACAATGGGATGGATTGCACTGATTGATAAATGGAAAAAAAGATATTTGCCTTTACAAACAAACTGTGGGTTTGCTGATAAATGAAATTGGATATTGGAAGATTAAAGAAGCAATGGGGGAAAAAAAAATATGAATTCTGTAAGAATTCAAAAATTCTTTCCTACAGGATGTGTCCCATTCCTTCCCTGTGCTGGTTTACAGTGGGATCTGAGAATTCCCAGAGTTATTCCTGAGGAAATGCCACCCCTGAGACCCCAGAAGAACCAGGACAGAAAATGCTGAAAAGCTCCAGGTGCACAAATCACCTTTGAAAAATATTCCAATGATTGGATTTCCCCCCATGCAGTGACCTCAGCTTGCTGCTGGAGGACAGGAGATAACAAATCCCTTATCAGCAGCCAGATCCTGCTGGAGATAAACATCACAGCACCACATTTCCTGCCTGCCTCCACCTAATTAATTAATTCCTTACTCCCTGTCTCCAGCCCCATCCTTGCAGTGCTGACTGGAGACTTTTCTCTAACTCCACATATCATTAACCTGAGAGAATAAAGCTCTTTCCTGGGGGGGAAGGAGCATTTGTTTGCACAGGAACAGGCAGGGAAAAAAAAAAAAAATCAATTTTACACTGCAAGGTTTAGAATTGAATTAAAGAAATCCTTTCCTGAAGGCCATGTCAAATAAAGACATCAGCTGGGAGGCAGCTGAGGGAAGTCACAGAGCAAAAAATATTCTGCTTTAGGGCTTGGGTGTGTTGTGTGAGTGTTTGAGTGGTACTCAGGTGCCAAAAATGGGGAAAAAAATTCCAGTCAAGGCTGCAGTTGGACCCACTGCTCAGGATTTGATGGATTTTGTGGATTTGATGGATTTTATTGGCTGATGAAAGTGAGAAAAATATGATCAGGGTTTAGATTTTGGCCAATTTGTGGCCCAAGCCAAGTTCCCAATTGTACCCCAAGCTCTGGTAACCCAAAGTTCCAAAATGTCACCTCAGGTGAGTTCCTTACACACCCATGAAAGTGCCTAAATATGGATAATTTATTAATATTAATTTACATTTTTTTGTCTCATTTGACACAAGAGCAGCATCCACACACTGATATGAATCAAACATTAATCAATGCTTGTGCCCAAACACGGATAATTTATTAATTTACATTTTTAAGGCTCATTTGACACCCAAGAGCACCCACACATTGATATGAATCAAACCCAAAAAAACCCATTTTTCACCTGTAATCACTGCCTTGTTTTCATTTTCTTCTGTCTTCACTCAGTGTCAGGATTAAAAACACAAAAGGAGATTAATTTCTCATGTTTGCACTTGGCTGTTTATTAAATTTATTTAAAGCACAGAGAGTTCTGCAGCACTTCTAGCTAAAAGTGAGCAGGATGGAGCTGAAATCCAGCTGGGTACAAGGTTAGTAAAGCTAAACAGTAAATAATAATAATAATAATAATAATAATAATAATAATAATAATAATAATAATAATAATAACAACACCTATATTATTTATACTTTTAACCCAATAACCAAATTCCTGTGATCCTCAGTGCAGCACTGATTATTCAACTAGAAATTACTGCCTGAAAACAAGAAAAAGAAGAAGAAGAAGAAGACAGAGACAACACCCCAAATCCTCCATCTTGTCCCATACCCATTACTATATTCTAAAAACCTTAAATTTAAAACTCTTTACAATGTGAAATCACACACTTTTATTTAATTACACACCCGTGATTTTAACTCCATCACCCAAATTTTGGAAGATTTAAAAAAGATTTAAAAGCAGTGTTCTCCTGGGGGTCAGTGCCAGAAAACTCAAAAATCCCAGGATCCTCCAAAAAAAAGGACTTGGAATATGAAAAAGCCAATTGCTCCTGCCAGCTGGGATGATCCAGAACAGGTAAAAAAAAGAAAGAATTTGTATGAATCAAAGCAATTTTATTCCACATCCAGGTGAGCAGGAGGGAAATCTTCACACAGAGATCACATCTGTGGCAGGGCAGCAGCAAAGCCAAGCTTTGGGTAAATTTGGGCTCAGGCTCAAATCAAAGTGACTTTACACTTGCTCAACCCTTGTTTTAATTAATTACCTGCCACTCACTGAAGTTTGAGTTAAAGCCAAGCCCCTTCTTTGCCCTGTGCTGGTGGAAATCACCAGCTCTCAGCCAAAAACTCATCAAAAATCTGCCAAAAAAGGTCATTTTCCTTCACCTTTTATCCAGGAAAGAAGTTGCTTCTGTTTTCTCAGCTTCCCTTGGAGTCACTCATCCCAGCCTGGGAAAGTCTTTGATTGACTATCAATCACTCTCCCACCATCTTTTAATTTATTAATGTTTGATTTCTGTCTCAGTAAAGGGAGAAAAAGCCAAGTTAAAGCAGGCAAGTGTCCCCAGTGACCTGTGAAAAAAAACTTAATTAACCCTTGGAATTAACCCTTGGAATTAACCCTCCCATCCCTCAGAGCTGCAAGCTGAGAGTCAGGGATGAAATCAGAATTAATTAATAAATAATTCTTGGGTTCATCAAGATCCCAACAGCCCTGGTGCCCAGGCTGGGGGTTTGTTGGGGGAACAGGAGCAGGTTTTGGGGTGGAAATGAGAATCAGAGAGGAGTTTTGCCCTGGATTATTTCAGGAGGGTCTTGACCAGCCTCACTTTTCCCTCCTGGTTTGGATGGGTCAGAATTACCTGTGCTGGCTCTGGGTTAGAGCTAAAAATGGTGAATTTGGTTGGAGATGGGATTGAATGAAGAGATATTGAAATAAAACCCCAAGAAATATCAAGTTGTTTCTTTCCACCTTCAAATTGCTGTAAAATACCAATGCCCTTCAAATATCTTGGAGTCAGAAGTTAAATTTTAATCCCAGAGCAGCTTTTTTTCCCCCAAGGTCAGCAGTCCATGGATGCTCTGAGCCTCCTTTGTTCTCTAATCACCTTTTTTTTTCTTTTAAGCTTTCACAGCTCCCTCAGAACATTTTGGGTGTTAAGCCAGCCTAGACATGAGAGGGGATTTAAAAAAAAAAAAAAAAAAAAAAGCCTCACAAAAGTGACATTCACACAAATAAACAAACAAACAGGGGAGGCTGCAACTGCCTCTCTGCTTTATTTCTTTTAGATTGCTTCAGAAATCCAAATGAACTCCTGGGCACAGCAATTGGGCTCAGTCTCCTTTCGTTCCAGCCAAAGGGAATCTCCCTTTTGTTGTGCTGCTTCCTCGTGGGTTTAAACTCAGAATCGATAAATCCACTCCGAGCTGAAGGCTGGGTCTTGGCAGATCAATTTGATGAGAGAATGAAGGGGTTTGGCTCTCTGCATAAAAAAGCAGGGGGAATTATTTATTTATTTATTTATTTATTTATCTATCTATTTATTTATTCATTAATCTATCTATCTATCTATCTATCTATCTATCTATCTATCTATCTATTCATTCATCTATTTATCAATCTATTTATCAATTTATTTATTCATTTATTCATCTATTTATTAATTTATTTATCGACTTATTTATTCATTTATTTATCTATTTATTTATCTGTTTATCTATTTCTTTATCCATTTATTGGCTAATTTGCATTTTCACAGCCCTGAAAGGAAACTTTTGCATTTTCCTGGTGGGGAATGGGAGTCGTACAGAATTTCACTGTGGGATATCTGAGACTTCTCCATAGAATTGGGAAATATTTGAGTGGTTAAAGTCACTGAAATTCTGCCCAAAGTCACCTGGAATAACAAATTAAGTGCAAAGAGCACTTGTGGCTTTCTGGCCAAACCCCACATGATGATCGTGAGGGGTCTGATCTGGTTTTACACTAAAAATTAAATCCCACTTGGAATTAAAAATTAAATCCCACTTGGAATTAAAAATTAAATCCCAATTGGGACAAAATTTGGGCTTTTTTTTTTTCCAAGCAGCCCTCACCTCTCACTTTTCATCCCTGTTCATTTCTCCTTTATCACCCCCACAAAAAGATTCTGAGTCTCATCCCCTTCACCAGGGATAATTTTCCTCTGGCCCCAAATTGCCAGAGGAAAATTCACCCCAGAGAATCCCTGGGCTGGGTTTGGGAGGTTTGAAGGCTCCTGAGGTTTTCCCAATTCCTCATCTCCCTCCATCTGTGGCTGCACATTTGTCCCTGCTGAAAGTGAGGGGTATTAATAGAAACAAATGATTTTACAAGCTCCAAAAAGAGCCATAAATCAACCCCTTGGAGCTGAATGTTCCCAGCAGTCGGGGGCAGCTCCAGCTGAAAATGAACTTTTTTCCTCAATGGATTTGCTCACAGAGGGTGAAATAACAATTCCAGAGCAGAGGTTCTCCAGAGGGAGTTTCAGTGAGGTTTTTTTATCCCTTGAATTGCAGCCAGCTCCTGGCAAACCTTTTTTTGATGCTCCTGTTCTTCTCAGGTTGGTCACATTTGTCACCTGCCATCCCATGGTGACACCACCTGTGCCAGTGCCAGACTAGGAGGGGGGTTCTCCCCCTCCAGCGCTGAAAAAAAAAGTAATTTATTTTTTTTTAAATGGTATAACTCCCAAATTCCCATCAGGAAAAGGGAGTTTGCAGTCCCTGAGCATGATGTGATTCAGGAGAAAATACAGAAGTGAAAAGAAGCACAGGGGAGCCTGTGGATCACCCCAGCACATCCCAGAATGATCCTGCAGGAAAAACCTGCTGGAATTTGTGCTCCTGAACAGGATCAAGAGTCTAAACCTCAATGATCTCACAATTTAATC
Source organism: Erithacus rubecula (assembly GCF_903797595.1). NCBI lineage: Eukaryota > Metazoa > Chordata > Aves > Passeriformes > Muscicapidae > Erithacus > Erithacus rubecula. Next base: position 2,805,697 of record NC_136681.1, on the reverse strand, counting down.
TTTATATTCTCTGTATATGCCCAAACCTAGCACATCCCAAAATGATCCTTTAGGAAACAACCACTGGAATTTGTTAGTCCTGAGCAGGAACAAGAGTCTAAACCTTGATGCTCTCACAACTTAATTTTTTTATTTTCTGTGTGTGTCCAAACCCAGCACAGCCCAGAATGATCCTGCAGGAAATATCCACTGGAATTTGTGTTCCTGAACAGGAGAATTCTGCACACAAAGAGAATCAAGGAGCACAAAGCCTCAAACACTCCCCAGTTCTTTATTTCAGAGCAGCTGGAATCCATTGCCTGTGGAAAACAAGAAGCTCCCTTCTATTATTTCCATTTTTTCTATTATTTCCTTTTTTTTCTATTATTTCCATTTTTTCTTTTATTTCCATTTTTTCTCTCATTTCCATTTTGCTCTCATTTCCATTTTTTTTCTATGACTTCCATTATTTCTATTATTTCCATTATTTCTATTATTTCCATGTTTTCTATCACTTCTATTATTTCTCTCACTTCTGTTATTTCTATTATTCCTCTTCTATTTCAGAATCCTGAAACACAAAGCTGGAGATGAATAAGTTTCCTTAGTTTGCTAATTTTATGGGGGAAAAAAACCCCAATAGATGCAGGTTTCAAAGCTCATCTCCTGTTTTTTGTGAATTTACAGCAGGTCCTACACTTTCCACTACCAGAACCCAAATTTTCTGGGATATTTTACAAACATTTATTTTTTTCCCATGCTTTATATGCTCTTATTGATGTCAGAATTACCTGGGTTAAGCAGAGAATTTCTTGACAAAAGAGGTTTTTTTTTTTTATCAATTTTTTTTCTGTGTCATCCTTTGCAAATAAGTTGGCATAAATAATAAAAAGTGTGTTCAAATGTTTACAGCCCCTCAGATAAATTCAGATTCCTGTGTGCAGGATAATGAAAAGGAATATTAAAATATGAGCAGCAATTCTGGTGATTAACATTTAGTACCAAATAAAAATTGAGATCACTGAAGGATGTGGAGCCTAATGGGCAAAGCTGACAGTTAATTTAACCTGCAGGAGAACTGAAAATAAGTTTTTACCTCCAATTTATATATATATATATTTTTTTTTTTTTTACATTTTTACCAGGCATGAATCCAAACAGTGAAAATTTAAACCAGCAGAGCACCTTCAATGCTTTATGATAATAAAATGAAAACACATCTTCAACAGGAAATCTGGAATGTCTCACCCTGAATGTTTTACACTTATTAATTTATTTTGGCATTTGTGGGCATTCAGAGATGCTGCTGAGAATGACAACAACTGAGATGATGCTTGAGAGGAAAACATCCCATAAAAACCCCTGTGGATTTTAATTTTTTTTACATATTTAAAGCAGGAAATACAAGATTTAAGGCAGAGTAGAACATTTTAAAAAGATGAAAACCTTTTATGGGGAGTGGATCTGGCTGCAGGAAAAATCTTCCCCAAGGAAATTTCCTTTGGAAGGGAGGGGAGGAAGGGGCTGATCAATATTCTTAGTCATAGCTGGGTTATTTAATTATGTCAGGATGAGCTTGCCTTTAACCAGATTTTTTTTTTTTTTTTTTACAATTTAAGCCATTAAAAAGCTTTTCCTATAAATACCCCTGAGCCCCTCCCCTGCATTCCCAACCTCTCATTTCACCCAAATCCATCCCTGCAGGAGCTTCATGAGCTGTGGGACCTCAAGGATCCACCTCCCCCCCCTGGAATATCTCAGAACCACTCTGGAAAATTGAAATCCTGCCTTAAAAGCATCAGGAGCAGGGCCAGGGGTTAATGCAGGGCTGCAGGAGAATATTTCATTTTCATGGAGAGATGGGTGTAGGAACGATTATGGGCCATGTCTGAACCATGGTCTGTATTGTATGAACAAAACTATATTTTTTTCCATATTTTGGAGCTGTTTTGCTCCATATTTTGCTGCCCAGTTGTTTTTTCTGCATATTTTTGCTGTTTCTTCACGTGCTGAGTTGGTTTTTTTGTACATTTCTTAGTCTGGACCAATGTTTGTAACAAGTGCAGGAGATGAACCATTTTAAAGTGGTTTTAATGAATTATTACAAAGCATTTTTCTGTAACTTGTTCAAACCCTTCAAAGCCATTGAAACATAAATTGTGCTAAATAAAAAGGAGCTAAAAACCAAAATACTGAGATTAGAAGAGCCAAAGTAAAGGTGGGTGAAGTTCTGGACAGCAATCAATCATCATATCTGAAAAAATCATGCAAAACAGCCCAGAAGCACCAATCAAGAAATGTGTGATCACATAAACAGTCATCTTAAAATGCATAATTAAAGCTAAAAACTAAAGAATAAATCAGCTTCTGCATAATCATAAGTCCTGGTTTGGAGGACAGGTGTCTGCCAATAAAGGCAGAAGATTCTCTTTGAAATGGAGAATGTAAAACCCCTCCCTCCAAATAATTTTATTATTTTATTCTAATTTGTTATTCTGGTTCGGATCATGAAAAAAAAAAAAAAGAAGTAAAAAAAGAGGTGGTTTTTTTTTTCTTCTTATCAGCCACGTGGAAGGAACATCCCTCATTTGTCAGGATGTAAAAAAAAATAAAAATCGAGGCCACGTTTTTCCCAGTCCCCACGAGCTGCAAGAACCAGGATTTTCTAAAATGGACAAAAAAACCTGCAGGGTAACGGTGGTGTCTGAGTTTAAACTTCATGTCTTGAAAAAAATAAATAAATAAATAAAAAGGATCTATTTTTGTCTCAGCCTCTCAGAAAGTGCTCTTTGCATTCCACAGAAGTGCTGTCATTAGCGTTAATTATAATTCCAGCCCATCATCGCTCATTAGCACCCAGCTCCAGCCTCTGGAATGCGCAGCTCAGCTCGCATTTCCCGAGGATAAAAACGCAGAAAACCCCATTTTAAAGCACCAGAATTGCAGAATATCCCCCTCTCCCCCTGCGCGGCTCTGAAACCAGCGACTCCTGGAATTCCAGGGAGGATTTCCCGGATTTCCGAGGGTGGAACACGAGAAAAGCCTGGAAAGCTGTGGCAGGGGGAGGCGGGTTGGGAATGTTTAATTGATTTTGGGAAAGAGCAGCCTCGGCCAGACTGTGCTGCTGAGTCATGGGAGCAGCTCAGGATGGGAGGAGAGGGAGGGAATGATCCTGGAATCCATCCACGGAGAGGGAATGGGGTGGTGACAAAGCCGTCAGTACGAGAGGAGTGACCCCAAAAAGGAGAGAATGGGATGGTCCCAAATCCATGGGATGGGATGGGATCAATGGGATCAATGGGACGGGATCGATGGGATGGGATAGGATGGGATCAATGGGATGGGATGGGATGGGATCAATGGGATGGGATGGAATGGGATCAACGAGATCAATGGGATCGATGGGATGGGATAGGATGGGATCAATGGGATGGGATGGGATGGGATCAATGGGATCAATGGGATCAGTGGGATGGGATGGGATCAATGAGATCAATGGGATCAGTGGGATCAATGGGATTGGATCGATGGGATGGGATGGGATGGGATGGGATGGGATGGGATGGGATGGGATGGGATGGGATGGGATGGGATGGGATGGGATGGGATCAACGAGATCAATGGAATCAGTGGGATCAATGGGATGGATGGGATGGGATGGGATGGGATAGGATGGGATCAATGGGATGGGATGGGATGGGATGGGATGGGATAGGATGGGATCAATGGGATGGGATGGGATGGGATCAATGGGATCAATGGGATGGGATGGGATGGGATCAATGGGATGGGATGGAATGGGATCAATGGGATCAATGGGATCAATGGGATGGGATCAATGGGATGGGATGGGATGGGATGGGATGGGATGGGATGGGATCGATGGGATCAACGAGATCAATGGGATCAGTGGGATGGGATCAATGGGATGGGATGGGATCGATGGGATCAATGGGATCAACGAGATCAATGGGATCAGTGGGATGGGATCAATGGGATGGGATGGGATCAATGGGATCGATGGGATCAATGGGATCAACGAGATCAATGGGATCAGTGGGATGGGATGGGATCAATGAGATCAATGGGATCAGTGGGATCAATGGGATTGGATCAATGGGATGGGATGGGATGGGATCAATGAGATCAATGGGATCAGTGGGATCAATGGGATTGGATCAATGGGATGGGATGGGATGGGATCAATGGGATCAAGGGATCAACAAGATCAATGGGATCAGTGGGATGGGATCAATGGGATGGGATTTGAGGTCTCTTCCAACCCAAACCATCCCATCATTCCATGAGCAGATCTTGCAGCAGAGAAATCAAGGAAATCCAAATGTCACCAGAATTCTGAATATTGGGATATTTTCTACCCTCAGAAGTCCTTCCCACCCTCCATTTCCATGGGGATTTTAAGGAATTCTGTGTGCTGAACCTGCTGGTCCATCACTCCAAGCCAAGAGAAGGCTCCAGGATTCCAGTGATTATCAGGGAATTTCATTTCAGGGAATGGAGAATTGCATTTGATGCTGGTGAATTCAGAAAAGCAGATTTTGCTGGCATTTCCTACATCCCAAATGGAAAACAAGCTCCTGTTTTATGACAAACGTGGAGTCTCTGAGCTAATCCAGTGTGCAGCTGCCCAGAACAGACATTGATTAAAAAAATCAAAGAATGAGCACTAAAAATTACCTTTGGTTTTGCCATTTTTAAATCAGATTATGGAGTATTTTCAGGATTGCCACAGGCAGCTCCCTGGAATCATCCCTCCCTCAGGATGGATTGAGTTCCAAAGTTGTCTTGAGTTTTTCCTGCGTTTCCACACCATTTCTTTGAAATTTATTTTTAAAATTCTGATTTTTTTATCCCACTTGAGGACCCTGAGACAAAAAGGAAAACTCCCAGCTCTGGCTTAATCAAGACATAAAAATCTGCGTGTGTTTTTTTTCCTAATAACATGAGTTTAAAAATACATCACTGAAATTATTGATTTTCTTGCTGGGAGTCTCTGCATGATTCGATTTGATCTGTATTTATTTCTTCCCTCCTAATCAGCTTACAGTTATTTCTGCTAAGAATATTCTTTAGATGTTAAGAGAACAAGACTGGAGAAATTAAAGTGAAATTCCAGCCAAAACCAGCTCAGATTTTTGCACAAAGCTTACTCAGGCTTCTCTGAGCTCTTGGGCCAAAGTGATAATTAATATTATTAATTTTTTTTTTTTTTTCCCCACAACAAGCAGCACTGCTTGAATGGGCCCTTCTTTCTTAATTTTGCTTTCTCACCTGGAAAAACCTCTCCAAACAACCTCCCAAAAACTTCTCCAGCTCTGCTCAAGGTGTACATCAGGAAAATAAATTATATTTATCTACAGCATCTCCTGAAGAACTGATCCTCAGAAGGGCTCAGCAGAGAGCTGGACTCTTCCTTCAGCACTAATTAAAAAGAAAAATCAGGAGCCACTGTGGTTTGTGTGGGGCTGTCACCGAGCTCCAGCTTCCTCCTCACAGATCAATTAAAGCTCCAGCAGGAGAGCAATTAACCCAGATCCAAATGAGACTGGCAGGGGAAATGTTTCCTCTCATTTCAGGCACCATCCACAGCTGAGTGAATTTCTGCCCCTGCTAAAAACAAGCCAAGGAAAGGCAAAAAAATAATCCCTGAGCTGCTGGAGGGGGGACAGGGAAAGAGAAATGTTGGTTTTAAATTTGATTTTTGGTTTTAAATTCATTTTTGCCCAAGAGTTCTCCAACCTCCAAGCCCAAAGCTCTGAGCTCCATTTACCCCACCTGCATTTTTGCTCTGTTCAAATCCACCAGCCCCAGAGTTTTCAGGATATTGAGAATATTCTGAGCAAGCCAATCTGTAGAGGAGGGAATTTGGACAAAATGATCCCAAATCTCAGAGCTGCTGCTCACCAGCCCAGGCAGAAGGATTTCCCCATCCAGGTGCTGCCAATGGACTGAAAAATCAAATTTTTCCCCCAATAATTCCCATAATTAGTGCTGGCATGACACGAGTATATGACAACTGCCTCTAATTTCCAATCTGATGCAATTTATCTCCTTTTTTTTTCCTTTTATTTCAAAGCAACTCCCTAAAAATATCTTTGCCCCATGGCAGTGCCATCATGGGGGACACAGGAAAAACAGTCAGAGAAAAAAAAGCACAATTGTGGCCACTTCTCCAAGTGATATTTTTAGAAAGAGAAGGCTAAAAAAACCCACAAACCTCTCCAAATAAGAAGAGTTATTTTTGATCAAGATTACTACCCTGACCTGGATTTTTTTTAAAAAAAAAAACTTTTCTGGGTGACAATTTCCAGCTGGAGACACCAAACAGCAAGGGGCAAACCCACGGGTTCCTCTGCTTCTCCTCCAGTTAAATCCCAATTTTTTGGGATTTAGCTGATCCTTGGCAGAGTTTTGTGCCTGAATCCTGCAGTGGATGGAGCAGAAAAAAGGAAACTGAGGCTCAGTGGATTCCTTGGTGCAGTGGTTTTGTTAATTTGAATTTTTTCTGTTAATGCATTAATTTATGTTGCAGCTCCTGGTTTGACTAAACTGCTGGTGAATTCACCAGAATAATTTATTTGGTTTTTTTGCTGTGAGATGTTTTTAGGAGGAAGGCAAAACAGGCTTAAACTTTAAAGGACACAAAGAAAACTTTTAATAATAGCAACTATAAGGGAAAAAAAAAATAAGAATTAGAATAAAACATGGAATAATTCAGCATCCTGCTCCTCTGTGAATTCCTCCAGATTAAAGAAATGGCCCATGGAAACACAGCAGGAGTTACAAAATCAACGTGCAATGCAGGGATTTAAAAATGGGATAAATGAGATAAAATGGGAAAACACCCCAGAAAAGTGTGGGCAGTGGTGAAAGTTTCAGTTTTTGAAGTGAGTAAATGCCTGAAGTGAGTCTGGAGCTGTGAAATCGTTCTGGGTGCTGACACTGCAGGAAATTTTGGGGTGAATGTTTCACAAGGAGAGGATGGATGGGGCTGGGAGCATCCAGGGGCAGTGGAAGGGGATGGATGGGATGGGATGGGATGGGATTTATGGGATGGGATGGGATAAAGGGATGGGATAAAGGAATAGGATAAAGGAATAGGATAAAGGGATGATATAAAGGGATGGGATGAGATGGGATAAAGGGATGGGAAGGAATAGGATGGGATTTATGGCATGGGATTTATGGGATGGGATGGGATGGGATAAAGGGATGGGAAGGAATAGGATGGGATTTATGGGATGGGATTTATGGGATTTATGGGATGAGCTAGGATGGATGGGATGTGGTGGGATGGAACAGGTTTGGTTGGGATGGGATAAAGGGATGGGATAAAGGGATGGGATAGAATGGGATAAAGGGATGGGATGGGTAAAGGGATGGGATAAAAGGATGTGATAAAGGGATGGGATAAAGGGATGGGAAGCAATAGGATGGGATTTATGGGATTTATGGGATTTATGGGATGGACGGGATGGGATCAATGGGATGGGATTTAAGTTCTCTTCCAACCCAAACCATTCCACCATTCCACAAACAGCTCCTGTAGCAGAGAAATCAAGGAAAGTGGAAGCAGCCACGAGCTCGGTGATGATTTGTAGGAATTTCCAACAAATTTTCCTTCTGGTCAGTGGAATGAAAATTCAGCCTCAGGGCTGGACTCTGAGGAATATTTCAGCCTCGAATGCAACACAGAAGGTTTTTACATGAAGGAAATAACCCCAGTGCTGGCAGGGCTTGATTTAAGGCTCTGAGGTGCCCCAGGTGGCTGAGGGGGGATGGTGAGCAGTGGGCTGCATTAGGGAAATGCTGCTGTGCTGCAGCTCTGCCAGTTCCCAGCACAAATAAAATGAACACATCAATTTTTCAGAGCTCAGGCATTGCCCAGCAGGACCTTTCTGTGTCTGTGCTGTGATATCCAAAAGGGACATCCCCACCTCAGCCCAGGCTTCAACACAGACGGGAAATCTTGGGATGGTTTGGGTTGGAAAGAGCCTTAAAATCATCCCATTCCAACCCCAAAATGCTCACACAGCTTGTTCTCTCCCCTCCATCCCCTTCCTTCTTTGGTACAGACCCCTGAGGATGCTGAAGATCTTTTGTGGACAGGATCATCCTTTATCAACCAGCTCACCCCAAAGCTGATCCTTCAAATCTCAGGATCCTGAACAAATGATGAGGAAAAAGGAAATCCTGTTCAAAATGCACTTTCCAGGGAGCAGGACACAGCCCTGGGCACTCCTGGGCTGCCCTAGGGCTGAAATCCCATTCCAAGGAGCATCAGCAGTGCAGGACATGGCCCTTGGAAAATCCATAAATCCCATTTTTCCTCCTTGGATATTTAAATCTCTCAGGACACATCCTCAGCTGGGCTCAAATGTCTGTCCCTGCTCCCCTGGCTCAGCTGGAACGAGACCAATTTCCACCAGCTGGGACATTATTTATGGTGAGATTGGGGGGATCCCACAGGACATCAGGGGCTCCATTTACAAATGTAAATCCAGTTCCATCAACACAAAAATTCACCAAATCCTCATTTCCTGACTCCTTTTCCTCTCCAACAAAACTCCCTCTGATGTCACTGTTGCCCTCCTTGCATGGGTGTCATTAAGATCTGTTTAGGCTTGAGTTGCTTCAACTTAAACCAGGCTTTATATTAAAAACTTGAAGCTGATAAATAATCTGTAACAGTTCCAACCACGTTGCATTACCTGTCCAGTGTCATTCTGCTGCCTCTCTGCAACATAAAAAACCCCCGCCCAAACCCCCCTGATTCAATATTTTCTTAATATATGCAAATTAATTCATTATTATTATATTTGGATTTTTCCCTGGGAGCAGCCAGGCTGTTGGGCTACTCCACTTTCTGAATTTTTTTTTCCTTTTTTATTGTTTTTTAAGGAAGCTGCAGGACTCAATCTCACCCTCCCATCCCTGCAGGGTTGTCAATAGTGGAAAATTGACATTAAAATCAATTCTGCTGCTGTCCTTTCTCTTTCCTTTCCTTTCCTTTTCTCCTCCTGCCTCAATCCTGAGACATCAGCTTTGCTCCAAAGTACAAGCTGTTGTTTGAACAACTTTAAGGCAAAACCAGTTCTCCTTAAGCAGAAATATCCAGCCTGCATTTCAAAATCTCCAGAGCAGAGATGGGCAGAAAGGGAAAAGGAATTAATTACTCATCAGAAAAGAGGGAACATCTCAGACTGATTTCCCTGACTCACTTTAACCTTCAAACCACCTTCAGGATAATGTAGCAGGAGCCCTGTCCCCCTGCATCTGATTAGAGAGCAGAAATTCACATTGCAAGGCTCTCTTTTCAATTAAAACAATGAATTTTATCTCAGAATTTCTGCACTAGGCACCTCCATGAATGCCAACTTTTTCCTTTCCAAATATCCTGATTTTTCAAAGCAATCCATACATATATATGAGATGTATTGCGTTCCATAAAAGTTTGCATTGCTTGGTATCACTATTAAATAAATAAATCAAACCTAGCCCTGCTTGATTATAAAGCAACAATTTATTTTGCACACAGGCTAAATGGATTTCAAACACGGAGGTATTTAATGAGAGGGAGTTTTATTACAAACTTCCATCTGCCAGTCCTTGTTTTCAGGAGATTAAAAGGATAATAAAAGCTCCTAAGCAGCTCTGTTAACTGTGTTTCCTTACACGGTGAGTTTTCCTTATGGATAAAACCAGAATCTATTCCCCCCTCTCAGTCTTTATTACCAAGGAGAAAAAAAACCCCATTAATAAACAAGATCATAAGATCACTCCCACCCTAAAAAAGAAACAAAAAGCAACGCCCTTGTAGGCAGCAATCTCATTTTGACTCCCAATGAAACCCAAAGGGTTTCGTGCCTATGGCAGAAACTTTCAGTACAATTAATGAAGCGGGTTTAGAATTCATTAGCATAAAATCCTCATCCCGTGCGGATAATTTGAGCCTCGGGAGGTGAAGCAGCGGCTGGAGCTGCCCGTGTTTGGGATAAACCCGAGCTCTGCAGTGCTGCAGTCCTATGACAGCGTCATATTAATGAGCCGCCCGAGCGCTCGCCATGTGCTCGCCAAAGTTGGACCCCGGCGCTCAGAATTCCCCGACTCTTCCCAGCAGGAATTGTCAGGGCACCCGGGCGGTTCGTGAGGAGGGTTTTGCTTTTTTTTTTTTTTTTTTTTTTTGCTTTTTCCGCTCAAAAATTCAGGCTGTGAACACAGACAGAGCCTTTTCTGGAGTTAACTCTTCCCCCCTCAGCGCCTCTCTGCTCTGGCAGGGATTTTTCTAGCACCAGCAGTTTTGGGCTTTTTTCGAGGAGGTTTGATTGTTTTATTTTTTATTTTCTATTTTCTCTTTGCAGTTTACTAATCCGTTTCCTCCGTAGCTGTAATCCCTCCAGGAGGAGTTCCGAGCCTGGATGGCAGCCAGGCACTGTCATGCAGACCATACAAAGTCTCTTTTCCCCCCATAAACGTAATTCCGAACAAGGTTTCAAACAGTTTATTATTCATTCTGAGCAATGCACCAAGCGTTAGATCAAAGCGGGCGGGTGGGAGGATGGGAGAAGGGAAGGGAGGAAGGAAAGAAGAGAGGAAGAAAAGAACCAAGATCAAGGATTTGGGATGCCGGGGGGGTCCCCCAAACTCTCGCTGGCTGCTCCAGGGCTTTTCCCGGAGCGGGTGCGGGGAGCGCTCGGTGCCGCAGAGCGCCCGCATCCCCCGCCCGCTGCGACCTTCACACGCCAGACCCCGCTGGGGACAGACGGACAGAGGGGGGGACAGGACCCTCCCCACCCATCTGCGGGTCTCTCTGCCCCCCGAAACCCCCCGAGCCCCCGCTGCGGGCCGGTCCCGACCCCCGCAGCCCGGCCGGCCGGAGCTGTCCGTGGTGATGGAGCCGCTGATGGCAATTCCCGCATCCCGTTCCCGTTCCCATCCCCCGGCCCTACCCGGCTCTGCACCGCTCCGCTCTGCGCGCTGCGGGAGAGGAAAGAGAGGAAAAGACAGGAAAAGAATGGAAGAACAGGGGGAAAGAAATGAAAGGAAGGAAAGCAAGAGAAGAAAAATAAATAAAAGAAAGGGAGGGGAGAAAATAAAGGGAAGAATGGAAAGTAAGGGAGGAAAAAAGGAAGGAAGGAAAGAGGATGCTGGCCTAGGAAAGGGGAGAGAAGGAAGCAGGGGAAGAGGGAAGGAACACGGGAAAGGGCAGCAGGGGGGAGAAAGGAGGGAGTGGGGGCAGCGGAGACAAGGGGGGTGGGTGGGCAATGGGGAGGAGGGGGGACAGAGAGCGGGGGCAGCAAGGGAAGGGGAAGGGGAAGGGGAAGGGGAAGGGGAAGGGGAAGGGGAAGGGGAAGGGAAGGGGAAGGGAGGAAGGGAAGGGAGATAGGGGAAGGGGCACCGGGGAGGTGCCGGGGGCCGGGCAGAGCAGCCGGGACGAGGCGAAGGCCAGCAAGGGAAGGAAAGAAAGAAGGGGGAGCCGGGGCGGGGCGCGGGGCGGGCCGGGGGGAGCCGCCCCCCATCCACGTGTGCGGGGCCGCCCCGCAGCCGCCCGGCCGGGCTATAAAACGGGCAGCGGCGGCCGGAGCAGCCCCGCACCGCCGCCCCCAGCGCCCCCACCATGAGCTACACCATGGAGCCCCTGGGCAACCCCTCGTACCGCAGGGTGACCGAGACCCGGGCCACCTACAGCCGCGCCAGCGCCTCCCCGTCCAGCGGCTTCCGCTCGCAGTCCTGGTCGCGGGGCTCGGGCAGCACCGTGTCCTCCTCCTACAAGCGCCCCAACCTGGGCGGCCCGCGGGCCACCTACGGCTCCACGGTGCTGAGCTCGGCCGAGAGCCTGGACGTGAGCCAGTCCTCGCTGCTGAACGGCGCGGCCGAGCTCAAGCTGAGCCGCTCCAACGAGAAGGAGCAGCTGCAGGGGCTCAACGACCGCTTCGCCGGCTACATCGAGAAGGTGCATTACCTGGAGCAGCAGAACAAGGAGATCGAGGCGGAGCTGGCGGCGCTGCGGCAGAAACACGCCGGGCGGGCGCAGCTGAGCGACGCCTACGAGCAGGAGCTGCGGGAGCTGCGCGGGGCGCTGGAGCAGGTGAGCCACGAGAAGGCGCAGATCCAGCTGGACTCGGAGCACATCGAGGAGGACATCCAGCGCCTGCGGGAGCGCTTCGAGGATGAGGCGCGGCTGCGCGACGAGACGGAGGCGACGATCCGCGCCCTGCGCAAGGAGATGGAGGAGGCGTCGCTGATGCGCGCGGAGCTGGACAAGAAGGTGCAGTCGCTGCAGGACGAGGTGGCTTTCCTGAGGGGAAACCACGAGGAGGAGGTGGCCGAGCTGCTGGCGCAGCTGCAGGCGTCGCACGCCACCGTGGAGAGGAAGGACTACCTGAAGACGGACCTGACCACGGCTCTGAAGGAGATCCGCGCCCAGCTCGAGTGCCAGTCCGACCACAACATGCACCAGGCCGAGGAGTGGTTCAAGTGCCGCTACGCCAAGCTCACCGAGGCGGCCGAGCAGAACAAGGAGGCGATCCGCTCCGCCAAGGAGGAGATCGCCGAGTACCGCCGGCAGCTCCAGTCCAAGAGCATCGAGCTCGAGTCGGTGCGCGGCACCAAGGAGTCGCTGGAGAGGCAGCTCAGCGACATCGAGGAGCGCCACAATAACGACCTCAGCACCTATCAGGTACCGGGGAGGCGGAGCGGGGCTGTCCCCGGCCCGGCGGGGAGGCGGGGGAGTGCCCGGTGCCGGCTCCGAGGAGAGGGATGCGGGAGGGATGCGGGGATGCCCGGTGCCGGCTCAAAGAGGAGGAAATGCGGGAGGTACCCGGTGCCAGCTCAAGGAGGAGGATGCTACGGGAAGTGCCCGGTGCCGGCTGAGGGTGGGGGAAATGCGGGAGGGATGCGGGAGATTCCCGGTGCCGGTTCAAGGAGAAGGATGCTGCGGGAGGTGCCCGCTCCGCAGTGAGGGATGCAGGGATGTGAAAGGCGGGGGGAGGATGCGGAGGGAGCGGGTGGGTCCTGCTCTGATGCCGGCCCTGCCTCCCCGAGCGGCGGGAAGAGTTTCCAAAAGTCCCCTCGGAGAAGTTGTGCCCGCTCTGCGCCCGCGTGCGGCGTCTCTCCGTGTCACAGGGGTTTCCTGCGTCTCCCTTTGCAGGACACGATTCACCAGCTGGAAAACGAGCTCAGAGGAACCAAGTGGGAGATGGCTCGTCACTTGCGGGAGTACCAGGACCTCCTCAATGTCAAGATGGCCCTGGACATCGAAATTGCTGCATACAGGTACAGTGAGATCTTTGCAGACGTGTCTGGAATATTAATAGCGCTGCGGATGCTGCCGGCTCGGGAAGCTTTACCACAGCTCAGAAACATCTGCGTGCAGTGAGCAGGGGCGAAATGAGAGCCTGGCTAATCGCTGCAGCCATTAGGTGAGAGCCCGAAGGTCATTAGGGAGCGGCTCATCAGCGGCAGAGCCGCGGGCACGGCGTGACTCAGTGCGGTGCTCCCCTGCCGCATTCTGTCCCTGGCCGCTCGAGCAGGAGCTGCAGCGAAACACGAGGTTATTTTTAATCCTCTGCAGATGCCAGGCGTGCAGGGCTTGTCACCAGAATTCCCTTTTATCGCCTGGGAGAGACGGCGAATTTGCTTGATCATGGTTTGAGGCAGCGAGTGCTGATCTGCCTGTCACAAACACTTTTGCTTTTCTTGCTCAACTTTCCTTCAGAGGCATCTGCTCTAATCTGGAGCTGAACGTTGCTTGCTGTTGCCATCACCTGGCAGGTTTTTTTAGTCTTCTCTGTATCACTTCAGAACTCTCACTGGAGAGCTCCTGATTTTTCTGGGTCACAGGCTTAGATGAAAAACATTTGAATAGAAGAAAAAGTAAAAAACAAAAAACCCACCCCCATCTCCAGATCTGTTGAAATTCCCGAGGTTGTTCAGACACACAGACACCCCAGGGGCTCTAGATGGCTTCAGCTGAAGTCTGCAGTTCTCATATTCTCACAAAGAAAAGGTGGATGCCCAAATTACCCAATTAGAACGTGTGCTCTAATCAGCTGTGACTGTCTCAGACACATTATTTGATTTGGGTCTGTTGGCTGTTTCAAATTCTGTTTGCCTAAGTCATAATGAATCCTATCAAATTAGTTAGTTTGTTCTAATCCCTGCTGATTTATGCCATAATGAGCTTTCTGACAGTAAAGATGAATTTTAACTGATCACTGAAGGTGTCACACCTGCCATAAGCAAAACCAAGCTAAAAACTGGGGAATGTCAGTTCTGCAAAAGAACAGATTCAAGGAAAAGCTGGGCTGGGACTGTGCATGGCCCTGGTCAGTTCCAGCACATTCCACAGCAAACTGGATCCATCCTGCTGGCAGGGGAATGGCACAGCAGGGAAATATTCTAGAATCCTGGAATGGTTTGGGTTGGAAGAGACCTTAAAGCTCATCCCAAAGCAGGGGCACCTTCCACTATCCCAGGCTGCTCCAAGCCTGGCCTTGGACAATTCCAAGGATGGGACAGCAACGATTATTCCCATAGCTGTCCTTTATTTTGATTTTTTAATGCTCATTTTCTTGTTTTCTCTCCTCCTGATTCCCTTAGGAAGCTGCTGGAGGGTGAAGAGACAAGATTCAGTGCCTTCTCTGGAAGCATTACTGGTCCCATATTCACACACAGACAACCATCTGTCACAATAGCATCCACCAAAATCCAGAAAACAAAAATAGAACCACCAAAGCTGAAGGTCCAGCACAAGTTTGTAGAAGAAATCATTGAAGAGACGAAGGTGGAGGATGAAAAGTCTGAAATGGAAGATGCCCTGGCAGCCATTGCAGAAGAAATGGCAGCCAAGGCACAGCAGGAGGAACAGGAGGAGGAAAAAGCAGAAGAAGCTGCAGAGGAAGAAGTTTCTGAGAAGGCTCCTGCAGAAGAAGAAGCTGCACCTGAGGAGGAAGAGAAGGAGGAAGAGGAAGCAGAGGAGGAAGAAGAAGCTGCAAAATCTGACGCTGCGGAAGAAGGTGGCTCTGAAAAAGAAGAAATCGAGGAAAAGGAAGAAGGGGAGGAAGCTGAGGAAGAGGAGGAAAAACCTGAGGCCAAGGGCAAAGCTGAAGAGGCACCAGCAAAGGCAGAGAAGGTGAAAACACCTCCTGTGAAGTCCCCCCCAAAATCCCCTGTAACAGAGCCCGCCAAGGCCGCCCCGAAAGAAAAAACCACGGAAGCAGCAAAGGAGCAGAAGGTGGAGAAAGCGGAGAAGGAGGAGAAAGCATCTCCAGAGAAACCTGCCACACCAAAGGTGACCTCCCCAGAGAAACCTGCCACCCCAGAGAAGGCTGTGACCCCAGAAAAAGCTGTGACACCAGAGAAATCCGTGACCCTGGAGAAGCTGGCACCGCCGGAGAAACCGCGCACTCCCGAGAAACCGGCGAGCCCGGAGAAACCGCGCACTCCTGAAAAACCCGTGACCCCAGAGAAACCCCGGACCCCTGAAAAACCCCAATCCCCTGAAAAACCCCAATCCCCTGAAAAACCCCCCTCCCCAGGCAAGGATGCCAAGGCTGTGGTGGAGGAAACCATCACTATCACCAAAGTAACCAAAGTGAGCGCCGAGGCCGAGAAGGAGTCCAGGAAAGAGGACATTGCGGTCAACGGCGAGGTGGAGGAGAAGAAGGAGGAGGAATCCAAAGAGAAGGAGGAGGAGGACAAGGGAGTGGTCACTAACGGGCTGGATGTGAGCCCCGTGGATGACAAGGCTGAGAAAATCGTGGTGACCAAAAAAGTAGAGAAAATCACGGGGGAGGGCGGGGACAGCGGCACCACCTTTGTCACCAAATCGGTGACGGTCACGCAGAAGGTGGAGGAGCACGAGGAGAGCTTCGAGGAGAAGCTGGTGTCCACCAAGAAAGTGGAGAAAGTCACTTCACATGCTGTAGTAAAGGAGATTAAAGAGAGTGAATAAAAAGCAACCATAGCTAAAATTCCAACCAATTCAAGAGCTTGGGTCGGTGCAAAAGGTTAAGCCATAGGCAGCTGCAAAATGCATGTGGGTGACGGCTTCAAAGCAGATCGGGTTCTCTCAGAGGCTCCAGACACACAGTATTTTCCTTTTTTCGTGCAATATAGGGAAGGGGGGGGGAATGCATGCAGGCTCAAGATGTACTCCCTCCACAGAGCTAAAAAAAAAAAAACAAAAAAAAATTTACTACTAGTGCATGAGATGAAATGTGCAGAGGAAGCTTTTCTGGATTTCCTGAGCTGTTGGAGGGATGTATCTGAGGAACGAGTTCAGATGTATTATGCAAAGAACCAACTGAGCCAAAACCAAACTGAAAACAGTAAATAGAGTATTCATGAGAACCAGAACTCTCCTAGCCTTAAAAAAAAAAAAAAAAATAAAGCTACTTGTAACTAATTATGTTTACCTCACTGGTGCAATTAGGGTGGACTTTTGCTCCTGGGAGAACCTTGTTGACATGCACAGTACGCAACCTTTTGTTGTTTGATGTAAAACAGTCACAGCAGTTCTTGCTCAATAAAGGTCAATATGAAAACATGACTTGTTCTTGATTTCTTTTATTCTATTTAAACCTTTCCCTAAACTGGATGCTCTCTACTGAGTGGGAATTGCATGGGTTGGAATTTTCTAAATTTTTTTTTAATCTTGGTGTTCGCGCTTGTTTAGGATTTTGATGGTTTTTTGGGGGGAGTCCCATCCAGCTCAGGATGTTCTGTGCTTTGTCCATCACACCCAATTCCCAAATTTAACACCACAAAGGCTGGATTAAGAAAATAAGAGCCATATCCCAAATTTTCTAGAGGGAAGAGGAATCCATTGAACTGCCTGGCCTTGAGGTGCTGAGATTACAATTCCATTTTTTAGGAAGGTCTTTGAGCCCTCAATCCTGATTTTATGTTGAGCCAAAAACATGTTAAAATCTGCTCTAAGTATGGTTTTCCTCCTTCCACACACAGAGAGCCAATTTCCAACTCACTCCTTGATTTTCCTGGGGACAGAGGCTGCAGGAACCACAGCTGGGTGTGGCACCAATTTGTCACTTAATTGAGCCAAAAAAACCAATTAAGGGACCCCAACCAAGCCACCACCAGTTCCTCAAAATGGGTTGGTTCTGGTGATTTTACCCCACCTTGCTTTAATTTTATGGGAGCCTCCTTATAAATTCTCCAATGAGCAAAAAGTTCAATCTGCCTCTAAAAATGAAATTTTAAAAGCAATAATTAACCCAGGGGTTATAAACCCAACATTTTCTAATTTCCAACAGAAAGGCCTCCCAAGTGTTGGCCTCTCCAAATTTAAGAAGCTCCAAGTGGAAAAATAAATGGAGGCAAATGAAACAAAGGGAAGGAGATAAAGGCCCCAACTCCAATGTGGGAATTAATTGGTCATTATGGGATTAATTTTATGTTTATTTCTCCATTTCAAGAGGAAAATGAAGATTGCAGCTGCTGCCCCACCTCCCACAACTCACAAAGAAATGCAAATCATTTTCAAGCCTGGATTCAGGCCTTGAAATCTGTTGGTTAATTGAGGGTCTGATCAAAATCTTGGATTTCCATGGATTCTTCACCCCATCAATAACTGAAGATCAAGGAGTTGGGAATTGAAAGAGTTCAATGTGTTCTTCACTGGAGAAATAGTGGAGAGCCCACAGCAGATAAAGCTTTTAAATAAATCTGGGTCTCTTCAATGGAAGTTTCTCCTGCTGCCCTCAATAATGGGAATCAGCCTGGCTGCTGAGTGATGATTAATTAAAGCAGATTTTGCAAATTAAACAGTAGCCACGTGTGGGTGTGACAGAAAAATTACCTTGAGAAATGAGGAGTTCAGCACGCCCCTATTTTGGATATCTGAACCAAATTGTGGTAAAACACAAAGTGCCCAAAGCTTGGTGAGAATTGAAGGTTGGATTGAAACAAAATTTTCAAGAGAGCAACACAACTAAACCTGATATTTAAACGTGTGGTAATTATTATTTAAAGTGGTTAATTATGTATGTGTGTGTGCTTCCAAACAAGTTCTAGAAGCCTCTGAAATGCCCAAAAATGCAGAGCCCATCCCTCAAGGTGGGAAATTGGGAATGTTCAGGTGAGGAAGGGTCACCTTGCACTGTGGATTGACTCTTGGTGTCAGCAGCATTTAATGTGCAGCTGGGATGTTTTCCATGTTGGGATTTATTTCCAGCTTCTTTCTTTTCTCAGTCCTGGTAGGAACCAGCCCCAGGGACCCCAAAATCCTGATTTGTGTGGGTTTGTTGCTGTTTGCACAAATCCAGGATTGAAGTTCCTGGGCACATCCATTCCCTGGATGGTTTTGGGTATAAAAACCTCTTGGCTTGATGTAATTCACAGCATCCACATTTCCCACCCAAAATATCTCCCAGCTTTCAGTTATTACCCACAATTGTATTTTCTCCCTTCTCTAAAACACATCAGATTTGGGAATTTAGCCCATTTCCCACTGCAGATGTTCCCAACAAATCCTAAGAGGAGCAAGCAAGCAGTTAACATATTTCTAAATGTTTGTAAAACTGCAAGAGCTGATTAATATTTAATGGTGCCAGGAGGTTTTGTCTACTGACATCTGCAATCAAACAGTTTCAAAGGAGAGCACAATTCCCGGGCAGAGAGGCATAAATAGGATTTTATTTGCCTGTTCTGCACCAATTACTCCTCCAGACTGCACAAAACCAGCGAAGGGAATAATTATTTTCAGACACAGAAGTTCATTAAACAATTTAAAAAAAAAAATCCATGCAGGGTAAAACAATAATTAAAGGAATTTTCAGTGAAGATTTCTGCATTTTTTTCAAGGTGGGATATTCTGACCGCCCTAAACCAGCATCTTTTTTCCTGTGCTGGGTTGTGGAGACGCCACAGTTATTTTCCAGCATCCCAGAACAAAATTCCAGGTGGGAACAAACCGGGAATCGTTACAAAACACAGGCAGGAAGCGTTTGCCAGGGAGCTGAGTCAGGCACCAGAATTTTCTCAAGTCATCAGCGTTTGTCCTTTCCCCATTCACACGTGGGCTTTATTCCTTTTTTTTTTGGGGGGGGGGGGGGGTTGGGTTTTTTTTTTTTTTGGTTTTTTTTTTTTTTTTTTGGTTTTTTTTTTTTTTTTCCCAGGATTAAAGTATCCTTAAGCGATCTGGGAAGGCAGCAGGTGATGACCTGTTAATTTTTTAATTAGCAGGCAGGTTTCTGCAGCGTGGCTGTTGTGTGCAGGTGAGAAGGGGAGTGTTTGTGTTCCTCCTGCTGGGGAGGGGGAGTGCGTGTCCCTCACCTCCCTGGGCTGAGATTTCACCCTGATCCACACCAGAACAACCAGAAAAACCCGCAGCACACACACTCCTGCCTTCCCTTGCAGCTGCAACTCTGGGAAAGTTTTTTCCCGAGCCTCTCTGCCAGTTTTTACTGCATTGCGTCAAAAGCAGCGCCGGGATGCGTTTGGATGATTTTCCAAGGTGAGGCGAGGGCTGGAGCAGGATCCATCCCATATCACCAGCATCCTTCCAGCAGCCTGGCATGGGCTGGGACTGCAGCTCCTGCCTCAGCCCTGCAGAGCTGCAATGCATTAAAAACAACCCCGGGAGCAGGATCAGCCTGCGGGAGATGGGGGAGAGCTGCTGGAGCTGTACACGGGGAGATTCCCTCCCCAAAAACACACAGAAATGCAAAGGAGGGGTTTGTCAGCAGGAAAAAAAAAAAAAGAGTTTGTCAGGCAGAATTAAAAAAAAAAAAAAAAAAAAAAAGGAGTTCGTCAGCAGAAGAAAAAGAGTTTGTCAGGCAGAATAAAAAGAAAAAGGCAAGGAAGAGGATGAAGATTTGGGGTTTGGAGAGTTAAGGCTCAGAGTGCTTGGGGAAAGGCAGGGTTTGAGAAATCCTGGAATGGGTTGGGTTGGAAGGGACAGCTCCAGTGTCCCAGGTCACTCCAAACCCTCTCCAGTGGCTCTGGGCACTGCCACATCTGCTCTGGGAATTCCATCCCAGACCCCCTAAGCCAAGAATCCTTCCCTGTATCCCATCCAAACCTCCTCCCTGTCACTTGGAAGCCATTCCCCATCCCTCCACCCATTTTCTGTGTTCTCTATCCATCTGCTCTGCCTTTCATGGCCCTGATGGGTTTTACCACCAGGGCTGGAAAAGGATTTTTCCCCCTTCAGGAGCTGCTCCTGTGTCCCAGCTGAGTGCCAGACACTTGGGGAACTGCCCAGAACCTGCTCTGATTTCCCAGAACCTGCTCTCATTTCTCAGAACCTGCTCCCATCTCTTATCTCTGAGCAGCAGCCCCAGCAGGGCAGGGGGAGCTGGGGCTGGCACACCCACGGGTGCAGCTCCTCTCCATCCCCTGCAGCTCCTGGAGCTCTCTGTGAAGAGCTGCAACTTCACCCAACTCTCCTCAGCATTATCCTGGAGAGGAAAAAATCAAATCTGATTTCTAACAGCAGCTCTGCATAAACGCAGGGAGTAAAACCTCCTTTAAAACCATGTAAAAATAAATGTAAAATTAAGAATTCAAGAGGTGTTGTTGAAGAAAGTGAAAATTATTTTGCTTGTTTTCCTTCTGGTTCTCAAAAAGCATCAAACTCACAGGGAAGTAAGGAAAAAAAAAGGATTGGAAATGATATTGGAATTCTGTTCTGGAATTCCTGCTCTTCTGAATGCTTTAACCAAACTTCTTTTTTCTTTCTCTTGCTGCTTCTCTTGGGAATGTGGAAGAAAAGAATAATTTTAACTGATGACTTCACCCATCATTTTTTTAATCACCCTTTGAACACTGAAAAGGGAGATGCTTTTAGTGCCCCCCTAAAACTTGTATAAAAAAGAGATTTCCTTTCTCTCTGAACAAAATGAGAACCAACACAAACCAATATCACACCACCAGTGCATAAAATCCAAAGTTACCCCAAAATCCTGTGCAAAAACTCACCCAGACAAACCTTCCTGTAATGTTCAGTGCAGTCATTAATGCCTATTTTAACTCAAATTTGTTTATTTAAACTGGTTTAATTTGCAGGATTTATTTGCAGGTTTATTTTTTTGTGTCAGCTTTAGTTAATTGAACAGGCTCACATTGTGGAATTGCCAGGTTGTGCTGCTGTTGAGATGCTCCTTTTTTGTGCTGTCAAAATTTTAAAAGTTTTGGGGAATTCCCAGAAGGGAATTTCTCTGCAGCCCAGAGAGCTCAGGCAGCTCCTTCCCCCATCCACCCTTCTAATTGCTCATCATGGTTTGATTTTAATGTCATTTTTGAAGATATTCTTTGCTCCAATATATTTTTGAAGATGTTCTTTGCTCACCTACACCCTCCATTGTTCTTCCCTCTCCTCACTGATCCCCCCCCAGACACTGAACAATTCCTGCCACAGTTTAACAGCCACATTTGCCTTTTCCCCTCTGTACTGGTTTGATAAAATTCCCATTTTTCAGAAGGGGGTTTGTGCTTCAGCCAGTGAGACCCATCCCAGCCACCACCAAATTTATAAAATGTGACGAGATTTTTTTTTCCCACTTTAATTCACCAGATGAGCAGGACAAACCCCTTTATTAACCCTTTAGTGACACAGGACACACACAGGGGCTCCGTGTAAGCATTTCTGAACTTTATTGACAGCTTTATTGCACATACTTGATGAAGCCTCCATTCCCCCACCCACCGTTTCCAGAATTATTTTAAATGCAAGTTACACTTAACCTTTCATTCCCACCACTTGTATTTATTTTTTTTTTCCCCCTCCCATTTGAAATGTCGAGGTTCTGGGTCAGCCAGGATTAGCCCTGAGCTGGGAACCATGCAGCACTCGGGGAGCAAGCCTTGGGTGCTCTGCAAGCAAACTCAGACTCTGCAGGGGACAAACAGCAGAATCAGGGGCTGGAGCCTCAGTGGGTTCAGGGGTGAGATGCTGAGTGCTCAGTCTCTGGGTTCTGCTGCCCCAGCTCAGGCTTTCTTCTTGCCTTCACTCTCCTCCTTCCCTGCTGCTTCTTTCTCCTCCTTCTCCTCCTCAGCAGCTTCCTGGGATTCCTCCCCTTCTTCTGCTGCTGTTTCTTCCCCTTCTCCTTCCTCTTCCTCACCCTCTTTGGTTTCTTCTGATTCCTCCTTAGCACCTTTGAAGGACAGAATATTTCACATTCCTGATTCCAGCTCAGTGGGAATACCCTTCAACCCCACAGGTTTTGGCAGCTGCTACAAACAAATTTCTCCCGAATTTCAAGGGGAGTGAAACATTTCATAAAAACAAATCATGGCCTTGAAAATTATCAGCTCTGGACTCAGTGCTCAAAGCCTTATCCAAAGTGAATTATCCTTCACAGCTCTCCAATAGCTGTAATTTCACTATAATTAAATTTTGCACTAATGGAGCTCTCCTAGTTCAGCTGCAGAGAGGTGAGGTTGAACCCAGCAATCCCACCCCACACATCACCTGCTCTTCTCATTATCTCAGGCTGCTCTCTGGGAATTCATATTTAGCTCAGGATGTCCTTGATCCTGATTTTTGAGGATTTGAACATCATCACTGGGGCTTTTGAAAACCTATAATCTTCCCGATTTGAACACTTGACCTCACCTTCCATTCAATATTAAACTTCCCTGGGAAATGCTTAACACCCCACCACCCTTTCCCTCAATGGGAGTAGAAAAGAGCTTTAATAATTAATTTAATAACTGGCGTTTAAGAATTGGGGGGTTAAGAATTGGGGGGTTAAGAACTGGGATCTAAGAATTGGGATCTAAGAATTGGGAGGTTAAGAATTGAGGGGTTGAGAATTGGGGTTTGAGAATTGGGGTTTGAGAATTGGGATCTAAGAATTGGGGGTTAATAACAGGTTTAAGAATTGGGGTTTAAGAATTGGGGTTAAGAATTGGGGGGTTAAGAACTGGGGTTTGAGAATTGGGGTTTGAGAATTGGGATCTCTGGGGTTTAATGGGTGCAGCACGAATAAAACAGATTTTAAACTACCTTCCTCCTCTTCTTCACCCTCTTCTCCTGCTTCTTCCTCGCCTTCCTCTTTCTCCTCCTCCTCCCCCTCCTCTGCAGGAGCTGCCTTGGCTTCTCCTGCCTTGGCAGCCTCGATGGTCTCCTGGATTTCAATCTGCTCCTCCTGCACGTGGCTGGAGTAGTAGGAGGGGAAGGGGCGGCTGCCCAGCAGGTAGGAGCTGGCCTGGAGCCCACTGTAGCTGCTCCTGCCAAAGCTGGAGCTCTGGCTGTACCCACTGGTGATGCTGCCCACGCTGGTGAAGCTCAGACGGGTCTCTTCCCCTTCCAGAAGTTTCCTAGCAGGAAAAAAAAAAGAAAAATCCCCAAGCTGGTTGTGCTGCAGCAGGACTCGGTGTTTAATAACCCGCATGTGGTTATTAATTAAGGGTTGGGTTTGCATTGTTTTCTTGGCATTATTTCATCCATTAGGGGGTGAATTAATATTTTTCCTTTCCCCCTCTAGGATCAGGTTCCTGCATTTTGTCACCCTGCAGCTGTAGCAATTTGCTGCTGAGCTGCAGGACAAGGTCTGGAGCTGCTCTCTCACTATTCCCCCTTGTGGCTTCCACAGAAATTCTGTTCCAGCATCAAAACCTCTTAATATCTGAGACAAACCATCACAGTTATTTAGCAGCAATTCGACTGGAAAATATTTAATTTGTAGATTTATAATTTAGAAAAAAAAACCCTGTTCTTGAGGGATTTCCCATTTTGAGAATGACTCATTCTACTGAGAAATTCCATTTATCCAAATCTCTTCCCTGAGTACAGAACAGGTATTTTATCTTTAAGGATGGAGAACTGAAATAATTTCTTGCCAAGCTAAAAATTCTGTATGCACTGATTAAAGTCTGCCACAAATCTATGAAAATTTCTGCTGGGGGAATGATAAATAATCTGAATTCTCCTGCAAATTTCTGGCTCATTAAAACATCCCCCACCATACCTGTAAGCTGCAATTTCAATGTCCAGGGCCATTTTCACATTGAGCAGATCCTGATATTCCTTCAGGTACCGAGCCATCTCACTCTTTGTGGTTCTCAGCTCATTCTCCAATTTGTTGATTGTATCCTGTTGGATGGAATAATATTGACAGTCCAGCAATAATCACAAGGGATTTCTCCATTCCTTTTAATTTAATCCTGCTCTAGCAGACAGAAACTGCACAGCTCCCACTCCACCCTCAGCCAAAAATCCTCATTTAACACCTTGAAAACCTGGCAGATTTTCCACTCCACATTATTCCAGCCCTATTTAACACACAGAGCCCAATTTTCTGGTACCCAAGTGCTAAAGCATCCGTGAAATTGGTGCATTGTTTCATTTTGATTTTGGCTTTTATGTGCTTTTTCTAATTTTAGTTTAGGGATATCCATTGATGTTCCTTGTGGATCCCTTCCAGCTCGGGATATTCTATGATTCTGTGATTTTTTTGTTATATCAGGCTGTATCATTACATGGACAAATGATATTGGGCTCCATCAGGGGCATTTTAAATTCTGATTTTATAACTCCTCACACTTTAGATAAGCAGTACCAGGAGCCATGTTCCCATTTCTGGGATGATTTTGGTAATCCAGATCCTGGTTTGGGTCTGTATTTACACACCACACCCTGTCCAGCTCTGTGCCATCCTGCACTGTGATTTTAGGGTGATTTATCTGCAACCCAGGCACAGCACAAACCAGGAGTGATGCTTCCAACAACCCCCCAAACCTGATCCCTCATCTGTGAGGGGCTGCAGAGCCCCTCAGCAAATCCTGAACCCTGCAAACCCCAGTGTCTATTCCTTCACCTGCAGAGCCCAGAAAACCCAAAATCCATCTTTTCATTTTCAGAACCCTTCAAACCCAACATCCATCCCTTCACCTGCAGAATCATTCAAACCCCGACATCCATCTTTTCACCTGCAGACCCCAAAAACCCCTGAGACCCCTCACCTGCAGAACCCTGTAAAACCTGACCCCTGTCACCTTCAAACCCCATCATCCTTGAATTTACAGAACCCTCCAAACCCCATCATCCTTGAATTTTCAGAACCCTCCAAACCCCATCATCCTTGAATTTTCAGAATTCTCCAAACCCCATCATCCTTGAATTTTCAGAACCCTTCAAACCCCATCATCCTTGAATTTTCAGAACCCTCCAAACCCCATCATCCTTGAATTTTCAGAATTCTCCAAACCCCATCATCCTTGAATTTTTAGAACCCTCTAAACCCCATCATCCCCTCACCCGCAGAACCCTCCAAACCCCAAAATCTCTCGACCCGCAGCATCCCGCATCACCCCACCATCCCCTCCCCGAAGGACCCCGACCCTCCTCCCCTGCAGGATCCCCTCCACCCCCCACCCCTCACCTGCAGCGCGGAAATATCCGCGCTCTGCTTCTCTTCCAGCTCCTGCAGCTGCTTCTCCAGCGCCTCGTTCATGCCGCGGGTGGCTTCGATCTCCAGCGTCTTGGCTTTGAGCAGGCGGCGGCTCTCGGACACCTCATCCTTGGCGGCTCGCACGGCGTCCGTGTTTTTGGCAGCGCTCTCGCTGAGCACGGTGAAGCGGCTGCGGAACCATTCCTCGGCGTTCTGCATGTTGCGCGCCGCCAGCTTCTCGTACTGAGCGCGGATGTCGCGCAGCGCTGCCGACAGGTCGGGCTTGGCCGACACGTCCATCTCCACCGACAGGTGAGCGTACTGGATCTGCGCCTGCAGCTCGGCCAGCTCCTCTTCGTGCACCTTCTTGAGGAAGGCCAGCTCGTCCAGCAGGCTGTCCACCCGCTTCTCCAGCTCCGCCCGCGCCAGCGCCGCCTCGTCCGCGCCCTTGCGCACCTCCAGCAGCCGCGCCTCCGCATCCTCGCGGCTCAGCACCTCCTCCTCGTAGCGAGCCTGCAGCCCCCGCAGCGTCTCCTCCAGGCTCTCCCGCTCGCCCTGCAGCGCCTGCTTCTCGCTCGTCGCCTCCTCGGCGGCCAAGCGCAGCTCGCGGATCTCCTGCTCGTACAGCGCTCGGAAGCGGGAGGGCTCGGCGTGCTTCTGCCGCAGCACCAGCAGCTCGGCCTCCAGCACCTTGTTCTGCTGCTCCAGCTCGTGGACGCGCTCGATGAAGCAGGCGAAGCGGTCGTTGAGGTCCTGCAGCTGCGCTCGCTCCTGGCTGCGGATGGACTTGAGGTCGTTGCTGATGGCGGCCACCTGGCTGAGGTCCAGGCTGTCCACCGAGTGCAGCAGCGAGCCCGAGGCGCTGGAGGTGGCGTAGCTGCGGCGCACGGACACGGAGGACACGGGCGCGGACAGGCTGGAGTACGCGGAGCGCGCAGAGCCGAAGCCGCCGCCGCTGCGCACCGACACATGGATGCGCGGGCTGTCCGCGTAGCGCCGCTTGTAGGACGGGAAGAACGGGTCGTAGCCGTACGAGCTCATGGTTGCGGGGGCTCCGGTGGCTGCTCTGCGGCGGGCGACGCCCGCATCCCGGTATTTATGCGCGGGGAGGGCGGGCGGAGCGCGCTCCGGGCGGGGACGGGGCGGGGCGCGGCGACATCGCTGCGGGGACGTGGCGAGCGGAGCGGTCCAGGCATCGCTGAGAGGAGGTGGCGAGCAGAGTGGTGCAGACATCGCTGAGAGGAGGTGGCGAGCAGAGTGGTGCAGACATTCCCTCACTGCTGTGATGCCCTGAGCGGCACGGGCCGGACCTCGCCCGGTGATGCCCGGACAGCTCCGGGTGTTTTAACAGTGAGAGGATGCCCGGACAGCTCCGAGTGTTTTAGCAATGAGAGGATGCCCGGACAGCTCCCGGTATTTTAACAGTGGGAGGATGCCCGGACAGCTCCCGGTATCCCCGCGGGCACGGGGGTCTGTGTCCTGCCCGCTGTGGAAAGCCCCCGGCTCGTCTCCTCCTCGTCCCTCCTTGGGCACAGCCTCGGACCCTCCCGGGGCATCTCTCGCCCCCCTTCCCGCCCTCCTTTCAGATCCAGCTCCCCTCAGGTCTGTCTGCACCCCCAACCCGCCCAGGCTGTGTCTAACACCCTCCACAGCTGCCCCGGCAGGAATTCCAGGAATGTGCTGCCAGCCCCAGGTTGTGACTGAAGTCACCTCGGGGAGGTTGGGTGACACCCAGATGTGTAAATAGGATATTTTTTTCCCTTCGGTTCGCCGTTTTCACCAGGCGTGAGTGCTCTTTGAGCCGCTGCATCCTCCCCACGCCCTTTGTTACAAGTGGTCCCTAATAACCAGGTAATTACGGGATCATGGAATGATGGAATGGTTTGGGTTGGGAGGAACCTCACAGCCCATCCAGAGCAGGGACACCTCCCACTGTCCCCCCCAGCCTGGCCTTGGGCACTTCAGGAAAAGCCTGGCAGTGTTATTTGTCCTTTCATGGCACAAAAGCAGCAGCAGGGTGTGATTCTCATCCTGGCAGAGCACACTGGTACCTGGTTACTCGAGATTCCCTGGAGCCAAGTCTGTCTGAGACATGGATCACAGGCACAGGATATTTATCCTTGTCTAATCTGGCTAATGCAGAGATTAAATCGGACAGCTGCATTGCAGCTACCCCTGGGCCAGGCTGTTGCCACTGGTGGATTAAAGCAAAGCAGCTTTTATGTAGTAGAGATTTATCAGAGGTGAATTAGAGATGTATTGAGCACAGACTGCACGGGAGGTTTAAATAGACAATGAGAATTCACCTCTTGGAGTCAGAAGGGCAAATATATCACAAAACAGACTCTTCAAAGCTTTCTCAAGGAGGGAATGACAGTCAGTACAGATTGGGGGACATTTATTGGACAGATACCACAAAAATGCTGAGGTGCTTCCCAAAGAAAGGAGAATAATTTAGTAACGTGTAAATTAATGTGCCTGTCACTAATTGCAGTGGTATTTGTGCATTTCTGGCACAAGTAAATGTTTGATTAATGGCAGCTTTTTAGAAAAAGCAGAGCAGGATGTATTTACTGTATTTCCCCCACACTGAACATCACCTGTTGTGTGCCAGCTCCTCCAGAGGTTCCAGGTGTTTAAATATGAGATCACTGAGCTGTGAAGGGCAGCAGCCTCTCAGAGCTGCAGCCCCTGCTCATCTGAGCTCCTTCTGGATGCAATGAGCTGCACCAAGAGCTCATAGAGGCTCCAGTGTCACACAGATCCCAGCAGAGCTGCTGGGAGACTTTATTGTGCAAATCTGGAGTCCTGCTGAAGATCAGTGCAGCTGCTCTCACTGCAAATCCAGCTCCTGCTTCCATTTGGATTCAACATTTGTCCCTTAAATTTGAGCTGTGGCTGCACTCATGCATGTCAGAGCAGCCAGTCATTGTTCAGCATCTGCAAACAGCAGCACAGGTAGAGTTTTCTGTGCTAATCTGTTTTATTTTGAGAAGAGATTGGGCGTGGAAGGGGAAAAAATAAGGAATAAAGTCACTGTGGATTCCCAGCTTGTTGGTCAGGGATTCAGGGAGATGATATTTTCTGGGATACTCAGCTCCTGCAAACTGCAATACCAATGGATTTATGCTAATCTGCCCTACAGCAACCTGAGCTCAGGATTTAATTATTAATGCTGGTGTGTTTTTTTTTTGGGTTTTTTTTTTTTTATGCCATGTATTAATAAAGGAATGTACAGCTTGTAAAAACCACTGTGCTTCAGATCCCAGCAAAACCAGCCTGGCAACTGCAGGCTGTTAATATTCCTGCTCGTTTGTTTTATGAATGGAAAACCTTTTTTTTCTGTGTGTCAGGAGGATGAGGAGGAGGAGGATGGGTGTCTGCAGACAGCCCTGCAGCATCCTTGGGGTGAGGATGCTACTCCTGAAGGCATCCTGCTCCCCAAAATTGTGTTCCCAGACAGATCCCACCCCTCCCTTTGTGTCCCTTGTGTTGCTTTCTGCCATAATGCAGAGGGAAATCAAAGCCTGGATGTGCTGCTGTTAGAAAAATCAATATTGTGAGCAGAGGAGGGGGATAAAGCAGGGCCAGGATGGAGTGGCTTGTGCCCCTGGTGTCACCTGCAGCAGCTCAGCATTGTCCCCCTCTGTCCCTGCTGGAGCTGCTCCCTTTCTGCTTCAACTGGAGCATCCCCAGCCCATCAACACTTGAGGCAGAAAACCCCAAACCCACCTTGAGAACATCCCCTGGCTGATCTAAATAATGCAAATTATTCTGAGGGAAGGTGCAGGGATGAAAAGGCAGCAGTGGCCTCTCCCTGGCAGTGTCCCAGGGGTGGCACTGCAGGAATTTTGAGGAATCATTCCATGATTCCAACCCCCCCCCCTGGTGCCTGAGGAAAAGCAGCAATTCCATGGCAGAACATCCCTGCTCCTGAAATTACCTGAATTCACCCTGTGAATTCTTTTTTTAAATTTTTTTTTCCTTTTTTAATCAAAGAATTTCCCATCAGAAACTGCAACAGGGATGTTTTGGGTGGAGCTTTCATTGTCTGCTGCTGCTTTTGTTGCAGAAGAACAGAAGGAGCTGCTTAGTTGGGATTTACACAGAAACCAACCAGTCCTGAGTTTAAAAATAGCAGAAATATTAGTTTTCCTTTTTAAAAAAGATATATTTTTGCCTCATAAAAGTCCAGCTCTGAGGGATTGGGGAATTGGGCACTCCCACTGCTAAAAATATTCAATAGCTCTGATCTCAGGTCTTTTGTATTTGTCTAAAATCATATCAAAGTCTCTGGATCAGCTGAATTAAAACAGGCAAAAGAAAAATCCTCTGATCTCTTTTGATGAATTGCAACAAAATCTCACATTTTAGGAATTCCTCTTCCTATATTCCAAACAATCCTTTTGATATGAGGCAACACTCACAGGAATTTCCAAACCAAAGCAGAATTTTGTCTGCAAAGGGCTGAGCTACAATCTCTGGGAGACTCAGAAGAAATGCAAATAAAGTTTAATTAATCTCATTTAAAGCACTGTTTGCTTTGTTGGTGCCACTGCCTGGGCAGCTTTCACTATTTTATTATTTTATTATTATTTCACTATTTTATTTATTATTATTTCACTATTTTATTATTATTTACACCAATTTCTGCACACAGCAGCAGCAATTTGCTCCTTTTATTTGATTACAGGAGCTACAGGAAGCAATTCTTTCATCTCAGCTCTATCAGGGAATGCTTAATTAGAAGATACATTAATTAGCTTTGTTCACATGTTGGTTCAGGTCTCCAAACTGGGCTGCAACATCTGATGGCAGATCCCAGGCTTGGTTCTTATCTCAATTAAAATCAATTAAATTCCTGTTCTGCTTTTGGATCCAGCAATTAAACATCAAGTGAGAGATTTTGGGGCCAAATCTTGGAGTGGTTTGAGTGGAAAAGAATTTTAAAATATTATTTTTCCACCCCTACCATGGGCTGGGCACTTTCCTCTGGTGCTGCACTCCCAGGGATGGGGCAGCTTCTCTTAAATAAAATAAAACTCTTGGAAAAAAAAAAAAAAACCCTCCCAGCCCATTTGGAACGAGATAATTGATTAATTTTGCAAAATCTCCTTGCTTTAATTTTCTTCCTGCCCATGTGAGGAGCAAGGGTTGGACCCACAGCCCCTCACCAGGAGCTGGGTTTAGGCTGATCCTGACTTTAAGCCTCAGTGGAGTCTTAAGTGATGATCTCAGTTAAGCTGAGCTTTGCTGTGCCCTAAAAAAGCTGCTCTGGGAACCAGCCCCATCCCTGCTGCAAAATTTCATTGTTCTCTAGCAATAATTCTATTTTTTGCTGTTGGTTGAGGGCTGGGTGCTGAAGGAACATGGGACAATTTAATATCCCTCATTTTTTGGGAGTTTGATCCTCCCAGCAGCAGCAACATCCAGAGGGAAGCACTGGAATATTTCCCTATTTTCCCATTTTTTTCTTGCTTTTGGTGACAGAATAAAGAGAGAAAATTGCATTTACAGCACAGCTGAGAGCACATGAAGACTCACAGTGCAGCAGAAACTCCATTTTCTCCCCACAATTTTCCATTATGAATGAAAATAAAGATAAAACACAGGTCCAAATGAGCATTTATTTGTGGGCTGGATGGACAATTAAAAAGCAGAGAGATTTTAGAGTTATGCTTTTATTTTGCAGGATAAAGAGGAGAATTCCAGGATTTGGTCACAGAGAGAGAATGAACAGCTGAGGAATGATTTCCCTATAATTCACTCATTTCAATCTTTGGAATATTTTTTGGAATATTGCAATAAAATCCACGTGGGGTATTTAGAAATCCACCCTGGAGGGAGTGAATCATCTCCCCCCACACACACAAGTGAAAAACATTTCTTGGGAAGGTGTAAAAATCCCTTTTATTTCCCAGTCTGGCAGGAGCTGCTGCCCATAAAACACAAATAAAGAAATAAAGAAATAAAGAAATAAAGAAATAAAGAAATAAAGAAATAAAGCAATAAATAAAGCTGTGCTGCAGTGAGGTGGCTCAAGGCAGCTGAATGTGCTCAGCTCTGCAGTCTGGGAATAAAAAATAAATTAAAAAAAAAAATTTAAAAATCCTGAATTCTGCAGCCAGAACAGCCCAGGCACATCCTTAGGGATGAGAAATCAGAATTTCCCTGGGATGGAGCAGAATCACCCCCATCACTCTTTGATTTTAGCAGCATCATTTCATTGAAAGGTTTGCAATTCCTCATCTCCATCTCAGCTCTTTCATCCCTGGCATTTCTCCTGCTGCAGAGAAAAGGGCTTTGCACCACTCTGAGAGATTCAATTATTCATTTCCCTCTCATGGAGGGAGAATCTGGGTTTTTATTGCCACTGCAATAAAAAAATAAAAAAAAAATATCAGTGAGGATAAGGAGTTGCTGGTTTTAATTTTTGCAATTTTTTAAAAAAGGGAATATTTTTGTATATTTCTCTCTATGCAGTTTTTTGGACAAATACTTTAAACTGCAGTTGGATTTTCCCTTTTTTTTTCCTCTTTGACATTTCTATCTCTTAGTCCTTCTATAACCCTTGATAAAACTTTAAATGGTAAAAACTTAAGTATTAAAACTTCTGTTTCAGACATTTGATTTGGACCATTTAATCACATTCACATGAATAAATCTTTACCAATTCTTTGCAGTTGGCTTGATCATCATAATCATATTTTTTCTGATTTTTTAAATGTGCATTCATTATTCTTCCCACCATTTTTTCTTCTGTCCAATCCCATTCCCAAGGTGTTTCCTCTGGATTTAATAAATACCAAAAAGATTTCAGAGCTTGTTTATCTGGAGAAGACCTTGAGGGCATTCAGGATTTTATTCACTATTTTTTAGTCTAAAATTGCGACTATTTTAGACCCTTTAAAATCCTTCAGGCTGGTAGAAATGACAGCAACAATTTGGTTTTTCTAGAAAAGAAATGCATTACCTTAATTGGGAGAAATTTCCCTTTGCCATGGGGTGAAACTCCCCCAGCAGTGCAAGAGCTTTGAGGCAAAAAAATCAGAATTAAATCTTCAAGGATCTGCTGGTTCCCAAAAAAAGCCACAAGAACTGTCTGGAAATGGCTTCAACTCTGCTTTTCCTGGAGAAAAAAAACTTTAATTTTGCTTTTCCAGGAGAAAAAAAAAAACCTTTAATTTTACTTTTCCTAGAGAAAAAAAAAAATTAATTCTGCTTTTTCTGAACAACCTTTGAATTTACTTTTCCAGAACGACCTTTAACTTTGCTTTTCCTGGAGAAAAAAAACTTTAATTTTGCTTTTCCAGGAGAAAAACCTTAAACTCTGCTTTTCCTAGAGAAAAAAAAAATTAATTCTGCTTTTTCTGAACAACCTTTGAATTTACTTTTCCAGAACAATTTTTAACTTTGCTTTTCCAGAATGACCCTTGAATTTACTTTTCCAAAACAACCTTTAACTCTTCTTTTCCAGGAGAAAAAACTTTAATTCTGCTTTTCCAGAACAATCTTTAACTCTGCTATTCCAGAATCACCCTTGAAGTTATTTTTCCAGAACAATCTTTAACTCTGCTTTTTCCAGAACAACCTTTGAATTTACTTTTCCAGTGGAATTAACTCTGCAGAATTAACAGATTGGGAAGGATGAAGCAGATTCACCCTTTAATTCCCATTTTTCTGCTTCTCCCCATGGGATCCATCTAAAGGACATTTCAAAGGCTGAAGGATTTCAAGTTAAATTTTTAGATTTCAGGAGAAGATGCTTTGCTTTTTATACCCACTGCACACCATGAAAAACAAATTTTTCAACACTTTTTGAGGGTTATTTAGTTTTTATTTTTTTTTTATTTGACTACAACCATTTTCCATTTTTTTTTTTTTGAGTGTGCAGCTGAAGAGGAAAAAGAAGATTTTTCCCCCATTCTCCAGGGATTTCTCTGTGAGGTTGTGATGCTCCTTCTGCTGGATTTATTGATTTGGGAGTGTGGCAGTGCTGGGCTGTTCCTGTCTCTAAAATTTTAATTTTGGGAACCCCTGAATTGTTTTAAGAGCACAAAGGTGGGTGGATGCTCTGAGTCTGCAGATGTGGCTGCAGGAGGAGTTTTGGAGCAAAGGCTGAGCCACAGGCAGGTGCAGGTGAATTTTGGGGATGTTTCCTCCAGGTGTGTGTGTGTGGAAGAGCTGGGGGTGAGTTATTCCTGAAATGCAGGGATAGAAAAACCAGAAATGCAGCTGGTGAGTGAAGCAAGAAGGAATCACTGAGCTCAGAGGAGGGGGAGAAAAAAAAAAACACACAAAAAAATTTGAAACCCACAAAAAAAAACCCCCAAAAAACAAAACAAAACAAAAAAACCCCCCATCAAACAACAACAAAAAACACCACA
>NC_136681.1:1442280-1508904 GCF_903797595.1 Erithacus rubecula | reverse complement strand
GGATGGATGGAATGGATGATGGTGGAGGATGGAGATGGATGGATGATGGATGGATGATGGATGGATGATGGATGGATGATGGATGATGGATGGATGGATGATGGATGGATGGATGGATGGATGATGGATGGATGGATGGATGGATGATGGATGGATGGATGGATGGATGATGGATGATGGATGGATGATGGATGGATGGATGATGGATGGATGGAGGATGGATGGATGGATGGATGATGGATGGATGGAGGATGATGGATGGATGATGGATGGATGATGGATGGATGGATGATGGATGGATGGATGATGGATGATGGATGGATGATGGATGATGGATGGATGATGGATGGATGATGGATGATGGATGGATGATGGATGGATGATGGATGATGGATGATGGATGGATGGATGGATGATGGATGGATGATGGATGGAGGGATGATGGATGGATGATGGATGATGATGGATGGATGGATGATGGATGGATGGATGGATGGATGGATGGATGGATGGAGGATGGACAGATGGATGGATGGACAGATGGATGGATGGATGATGGATCAGTCCTTTATCCTTGTGGGGAAATTCCAGCCAATTTTCCAAGGATTTTTGGGGGAATAAACTGGAAGGAAGGAACTCTTAGATCAGAGGTACCAACTCTCACCTTCCCCCTTCCAGGTGATCCGAGGGAACAGCATCATCATGCTGGAAGCTTTGGAACGAGTATAAACCCCAGGAAAACCCCAAATCCCAACCCACCAGTTCCGTTCCCTTGTCCAAGACACCTCTCACAAGTGTACAATTATTTTGCTTTTGTAATTAAATCAGTTTTGTAATGGTTGACCTAACTCAAGCATTTCTCGCATCACTTTTTGGGATTCTGCTCCCAATTCCAGGAAAACTCATGGAAAATTTGAATTAACTGAGGTGCTTGTTAACTTTGTGCTATTTTTGGTGGTTTTCTCCTTAAAAAACACTCAGGTTGTTCAATTCTTTATTACCTCCTTCATACCTTAACACAGCAATGGACATTGGTGGTTTTTCCTCTTTCCCACCCATTTTGGCAGCTCCCAGTTTCCACCCTGAGGAATAATTCCTTGGCAGACCCTTTGGAAAAGTTGGGGCACAGGAAGGGACAGCCAGAAAATCAATATTCCCAGCTGGAGAGCACTTTTGGGGCCAATATGGCACTTTTAATCAATTCCCTAATATCAGACAGGGTTAAACCAAGGAATTTGAGGAAAACTCAGGAACATCTCAGTGTTCCTGCTCCCTCCTGAGTTGGCCAAACAGCTCCCAGGTGGCACTGAGGGACGTCAGGATGAGATCTTGGGTAGAATTTTGTCCTGGAAGGAAAAATTGTCCAGCCTAGGTCAGTGGTGGAGTCACCATCCCTGAAAGTGTCAAAACAACGCGGCACTTGAGGACGTCGTTAGTGGTCAACGTGGTTGGGTTGATGGCCTTGAGGGTGTTGATGATCTAGAAGGTCTTGAAAATCTTGAAGGTCTTCAGTATCCTGAAGTTCTGGAAGGTTCTGATGGTCTTGAAGATCCTTGAAGGTTTTGATAATACTGATGGTCTTGAAGTTCTCGAAGCTCTTCCAACCTTAAGGACTCCATGGTTTTATGAAACACCTCCTTGGAGGGGCAAAGCACAAAGTTCATTAATGTTAATTATGGCATCTTGAAGGTCTTGAAGATCTTCCAACTTTAAGGATCCCATGGATGGGATCCTTACAAAACACCTCCTTGGAGTGGCAAAGCCCAGAGTTTATTGGTGTTAATTATCTGGCTGTTAATTGGCTGTCTTGAAGGTCTTGATCATCTTGAAAAGTCTTCCAACTTTAAGGATGCCATGATCCTACAAAACACACCTCCTTGGAGGGCAAAAGGCAACAGAATTCATTATTAATTACTTGGTTGTTAATTGGCTGCTTGAAGGTTTTGATGGTCTTGATCATCTTGAAAGTCTTCCAACTTAAGGATGCCATGATCCTACAAAACACCTCCTTGGAGGAGCAATCACAGAATTCATTATTAATTACTTGTTGTTAATTAGATGTCTTGAAGGTCTTGATGATCTTGATGGTCTTGATCTCTTGAAAGTCTTCCAACTTTAAGGATGCCATGATCCTACAAAACACCTCCTTGGAGGGGCAAATCACAGAATTCATTATTAATTACTTGGTTGTTAATTGGCTGTCTTGAAGGTCTTGATCTTGAAGATCTTGATGATCCTGAAGATCTTGATGATCCTGAAGGTCTTGAAGATCTTGATGGTCTTGAAGATCTTGAAAGTCTTCAACTTTAAGGATCCTACGAAACCCTCCTCAGAGGGGCGAAGCAGAGTTGCTTGGTGTGAATTAGCCCGGGGGGTGGTCAGGAGCTCCGTTTTGAGCTTCTCGTGCAGGTCCTCCTGGTCGAGGCTGCGCTGTGGCCGTGCCAGCGGTGAAGGCGAGCAGGGGCGGCGTTGCGGGCGGCGATGGCGCTGATCTCCATGGCGCTGGCGGCGCGCTCCAGCCCGTTCAGGTAGTACAGCTTGCTCGTGCAGGACGATGGGAGGGAACTTCTCGGAGGGCTGTACTGCGGGTACGCCCAACCACGGCTTCCACCTTCAACCGAGTCGTAGGAGGAGAAGAGCAATTGAGCTGCTCCTTGGTGAGCTCTTCCTTGGAAAACACCTTCCAGACGGCCGACTGCAAGGGCAGCTTCTCGCCCGGGGCCGCGTCCCCCGCGGGGGACACCGCGCTCAGGCTGTTGATGAACAGCTTGGGGTTGTCCGTGGTGAAAATGGCGCCCAGGTGGAAAGCCTGGGGGTCGCTGTAGCCGAAGAAGGAGGTGTTCAGGCGCCCGTGCACCAGGGTGGTGACGGTCTGGTGGTAGGGGTTGGGGAATTCCGGGATGGGAGGGTGGAAGTTGCGGAAGGTGATGTTGGCCAGCTTGCAGCCCAGTGGGGCCGCGATCAGCACCATGTCGTACGTGTCCCCCGTCAGCCCCGAGGACGTGTTGTAGGTGACCTCGTAGAGCTGCACTGGATCCCCTGCAGAGAACAGCTCAGTTATGCTGATCTGTGCTGGGAGGGAATCCTGACTGTCCCTGGCACTTTGTATTTGGGTTTATGAATTGGTAAAGCTGGGTTTTGAGCCCTGTTTTCATGGAACGGTTTGATTGGAAGGGATCCTAAAGTCCATGCAGTTCTATGGCAGGGACACTTTATCTTTGCTCCAAGCCCCATCCAGCCTGGCCTTGGACACTTCCAGGGATGCAGGGAGAACCACAGCTCCTCTGGAATTCCATCCCAACCCCTCCCTCCCAGGGAGGAATTTTCACTTTGAAACCCCCAAGTGGCCAATGTCAACCACCCCACCCCACTGAAGGGAATTCCAGCCCCACTCACCGCCACGCCTGGTTCTGGTTTTTGGCTCTATGGACACGACCGTTCCTGGGATAACCTCAGCCTTGGAGGAGTAGATGAGGCCAGAGCAGACAAGTTTGTTCCCTCCTTTCACAGACCAAAGGCCTGACTGTGCCCCAGCCAGGGACACAGCACCTGCAAGGAAACCAGCACTGTCAGAGGGGAAACACTGGAAAAACAACTGCAGAACCAGGGGGGGCTAAACACCCAGAGCCAGGACAGAACGCTGCCCACACTCACCTACAAATGCATTAATGGTGACACCTTGGCCATAATCCACCCTCATGACTGGACAACCACCTCATTGTGAACTTCTGGGAGAAGCCTGCTTTCTGCATGGCCTCATCGATGGTCTGGTTGAGCAGGCGGGTGAAGTCGTCGCCTCCCAGGGCGTGGAGCAGGCGCTCGTTGCTGCTGAAGGCGTAGTCGTGCATCTGTACCTGTAGATCCTGCAATTAGACAAGAAATGCTCTCTGTTAATGAGCTCTGGGGCCCTGGCAGCTGTGGGGGGATCTCATGGGGTGGCTTGTGGGAGCAGCAGGACAAAGTGGGGAGGTTTAGGTTGGGATTTTATGAAAGGGGAGAGGCCCTGGCACAGTTTTCCCAGAGAAGCTGTGGCTGCCCTATCCCTGGAAGTGTCCAAGGCCAGGCTGGACAGAGCTTGGAGCAACCTGGGGTAGTGAAAGGCATCCCTGCCCATGCAGTGAGGTGGTTTGAAGGGTTTTTTTCCACCCTCAGGACCCCAACCCACCTCATGAACTTGTCCAGGATGTCCTCCACCCACATGGACATGCGCAGGGAGTTGAGGCCGTAGTGCCAGAGCAGCTTGAGGAGGTTGATGAAGGACCAGCTGCTCTCCTCAAACACAAATTCCTCCCCGTTGTAAACACCTGCAAGGCCCCCCTGGACTGAGGCAACTGGGAGGCCTTTGGGAAAAGGACACAAAAAAGCAATTTAGGGAAAGTTAGGGCTATTCCACCTCAATTTTAACTTTTGAGATAACCTGGCTTCATGCTGATAAGGGTGAGTGAAGACTGGAGTCCCAAAGCATGGAAAGGGGAATGAATTAGCCTTTGTTCAGGGCCCAGGGAGTGACTGGAGGTGACTTTTGGACCTTTATGATACCATTAGTGGGTCACCTGTGGGGAAAGGAGAGACCATTCCATTGGGATGTGGGTTTCCTTTGCCTGGTGTGGGGCTGGGGTAGCAAAGGGGACATGGGGGTGAGGTGATAGGGGGCTCTTTGGGAAGCAAATGGCCTGTGGAGGAAGGATATTGGCAAATTATTAATTATTTTATTGATTTATTATTAAGAAAATAAAAGGTGATTATGAGCGAAGTATATGGGGGGGATATTGGGAAAAGAAGGGGAACTATTGGGAAAGAAGTGAGACTACTGGAGAAGGATATGAGGGCTACTGGGGATGGATAAGGGGCTACCAAGCCTTGTTCTCTCAAGGGATGTCCCCCAGCAGAGCGGGACCCAGAGCACCCAAGGGAGACAATTTCAGGAGTGGGAGATGCCAGGGTAGGGGGTCCCCGCTCACCAAGCTCCTTGACAAAATGCTTCATGTGCAGGTTGAGGGGGTGGATCACGGAGCCCCCAGCCTCGTAGGTGGCCCCCTCCATGTCCAGCGTGTGCAGCCGGCCGCCCAGCACCCCCTTCTCCAGCACATGCAGCCGCACGCCCGGGCCGAACTTCTGCCGCAGGAAATAGGCGGCGGCCGAGCCGCCGATGCCGCCGCCCACCACGGCTGGAGAAACGGCCCCGGTCACATCCACAGCCCCAGGAACCCCCGGTGCCCTCCCACACCCTGCCCGGAGAGCCCTGACAGAGCCCGCAGCACTGATCCCCTCAAGGGAACCCCCTCAAAGACCCCCCCTCATGGCTGCCCATCACAATTACCTCAAGAGATCCCCCCTCAAAAATCCCCCCTCATGGCTGCCCATCACAGTCACCTCAAGAGATCCCCCCTCAAAAATCCCCCCTCATGGCTGCCCATCACAATCACCTCAAGAGATCCCCCCTCAAAAATCCCCCCTCATGGCTGCCCATCACAGTCCCCTCAAGAGACCCCCCTCAAAGATCCCCCCTCATGGCTGCCCATCACAGTCACCTCAAGAGATCCCCCTCATATCCCAATCCCCTCAAAGATCCCCCCTCATGGCTGCCCATCACAATCACCTCAAGGGAACCCCCTCAAAGATCCCCCCTCATGGCTGCCCATCACAATCACCTCAAGAGATCCCCCTCAAAGATCCCCCCTCATGGCTGCCCATCACAGTCCCCTCAAGAGATCCCCCCTCATATCCCAATCCCCTCAAAGATCCCCCCTCATGGCTGCCCATCACAATCCCCTCAAGAAACCCCCCCCATATGCCTTGCCCCTCAAAGATCCCCTCACGGGCCCCCCCATGACCTTCAAGGACCTTGAGGGGCCCCCCATGGCACCTTCCTCACAGATCCCGTCAAAGGATCCCCCTCACACCCTCAAGGTGACCCTCACAGATCCCTCAGGGGACATCTCCCTATGATCCCTCACGGGCCTCCCATGACAGATCCCCTCAAGCTCCCTTAAAGGATTCTCCCCTCACATTTTCCTCACGGATTCCACTCGCCCCTCACAGATCCCCCCAGTTCCTCCCCCCAAATCCATTCAAGGGGCAGCAGATCCCCCTCAACTTTCCCCTTCACAGATCCCGCCCTCCCTCACACAACGCCTTCCCCTCACGCGCTCCGTCCCCCGCCGCACCGATCTTGGAGGGCCCATCGCGGAGGCTGCGGGCGGGCGGGCAGAGCGCGGCGAGCAGCAGCAGGAGCCGGCCGAGGCCCGACATGGCGCCGGAGAAGGGCAGAGGGCGATGGGCGGGTCGGGAGCTCGGCCCGGGCGGGCTGCGGTGCCAGAAACATGAAGGACACAGAAAAAGAAGATTCACCAGACGCGCCGCTGGTGTAGTGGTATCATGCAAGATTCCCATTCTTGCGACCCGGGTTCGATTCCCGGGCGGCGCACTGAAGTTTTGCGTCCCGTTTAACTGTTTTATCCTCAATTCCTAAATTCTCTCTTTTATTTACTTTATTGTACATCCTTTACTTTAAATCACTTCAGTTTAACTCCTTTATTTTAATTTTCCTGCTCTTGTAGAAGATGCTCCTTTCTCGGTGCCCACATGTACCTTTCCACCCTGCTTTTAATCCCTTTGCTTTAATTATTTTATTTTTAACGCCTTCGTTTTAAAGTCCTTTTGTTTAAGCCCTTTTCTTGTAAACTCCTTTATTTTTAGCTACCTTACATTAACATGTTCTATTTTTATTTTCCCCCTTCACCCAAGCCTCTCTTCCCTGTCCCCACACGAAACCTTTTCACCCTGCTTTTAAACCCTTCGCTTTTAATTCTTTCATTTTAAATCCTTAAATTATTCCTTTAATTAATAAATTTTAATACGCTTATTTTAATTACTTCATTTTAGTAATCTTTATTTTAGTCCCTGTATTTTCTAAGCTTTATTTCCCTACCCCGATGCCCACGTGTCCCCTTTCATTGCGACTTTACTTCCAATTCTTCCATTTTTAACCCTGTAATTTTAAACGCCTCTATTTTAACTCCTTTAGCTCCTTTACTTTTAACTCCCTTTATTTCCCAGCCCTGCTGCCCGCATATCCCTTTCCACCGCGGTTTTAACTCCTTTTAATATTTTCTTTTTAATTCCTACATTTTCAATTCCGTTCTTTCAACACTCTTATTGCCATTTGCCCACGCTGATACCTTTTGACCAGCACCTTTTGACCCTTCTTTTAAGCTCTTTCCATTAATTTTAATTAATTTTAACCCTTTATTTCTCACCCCTTTTATTTTTAACGCCTTTCTTTTAAATCAATTCTCACCACTTTTTCTCGCCTTCCCCTCACGGCCGCGCATGCGCGGAGCGGCCGCGCGTTCCCGCGCTGTTCCCGCGCTCTCCCCGCGCACGCGCGTTCCCGCCCCCCCCCCCGGCCCCTCAGCCCGCCGCCATCTTGCGAGGAGCCGCTGCGGGACCGTCCGCCGGCGGGGCCGGCGCCGCTTGGGCTGCCCGAGCTGCCCAAGGCTCACGGGGCCGCCCCGGCGGGCGGGAAGAGCCGGGGCGGGCGGCGGCGGCGCCATGGAGGATGAAATGCCCAAGACCCTGTGAGTGGGGAGGGGGCGAGACCGCCTATTGTTCCCGGCTCCGCGGGGAGGGGCGGCCCGGGGTCGCCTCACGGACGGGGCCCCTCAGGCGCCCGCAGTGCTGCGGGAGCGACCCCCGCCCGGGGCTGAGGGGAGCCCGGCTCCCGCGGTATTCCTGCCCAGTGCCGGGCACTCCCCTACGCTCCGGGCGTTACCCGGGCCTCCAGCTCCCACCTGGAGGGACAGGGCTGTGTGAAGCTGTGTGTCCCTTGCCCAGTACATCCCAACTCACATCTGCAGAGAAAAGGGGGTCTTGGAACGTGTGTTCCCCTTCCCAGTGTATCCCAGCTCACATCCGGAGGGAAAAGTGGTCTGGAAGGTCTATCCAGGAGAAAGGGGGTCTGGAAAGTGTGTGCCCCCCTCCCCATTCCTTCAGAGCCCGTGGCAGGGGATAGACCTGGATGTCTGGAGTCCCTTGCACCCCAAACCATTCCAGGGTGAGCATCCTGTCCTCCTGCATGATCCATGTGTAGGTTTTTGTCAGCAGCTGGCTGAATTTTGCCCTGGAGCCACAAATCCTGTGCTTGTCCCAGTGTTCAAAGCACTCTCTGAACCTGCTGCTTCCCAAGGAGTGAGTTAAAAAACCACCTCAGGGGAGGTTTAGGTTGGATTTTAGCTTGAGACACAACTTGGGAAGTGACCACAGGACAAGAAGACCCTGACGTGCCTCACCCCAGCTGTCCTGAGCACTCACCACTCTCTGCTTCCCAATCCAGCTGTTTTCCCACATTTTTGGGAGCTATTCCTGTCCTGTGCAAACACAGAGCTGTGTGTTTATTACAGAAGATGTTTTCCACCATTCCAAGGCTCGTGCCAAATCCCAAATCCCTGTGCTGGGGCACGTGTGGCTGGTTGGTGGCCACAGGGAGTCCTTGAAAAGACCTCCAGGATCACTGAGTCCTGCTTTAAAACACAGCTCAGGGCTGAGCAACATCCAGGCTGCCATTTCTCTGACTCCCTCTGTGACTTTCTGGGGTCACACAGGGAATTGTCCCCAGCTGGGTGTCACAATTCAGCTTTAGAAGGAGCAGTTAAAGTGCAGCTCAGGTGATCTTTAGTGGGTGTTAAATCCATGCTCACACTGAGGTTTTTGTAGGATTTCTGCTCCAGCAACTCCCCTGGGTGTGAATTTTGGGATTCTCTCAGCTGTATAACCCATCTGCACCCTTAACACATTGCAGTTGTTTTTCTGGAGCAGATTGCAGACACTCCTGGAAGTAACTCCTTGTTTTTTTTTTTTTTCCTTTTGCACCTCACCCATGTCAGTGAGGGGGTGCAGAGCCCTGTGTTCCCTTAGCAGCTGCTTTCCCTGTGGAAATGAATTCCTGGAGGGGCAGCTCCTTTCTTTGAAAGGCACAGATGATGGACCTGCAGAGCAGTTGGGAGGTGACAGAGTCCTCTTGTTTGTGTTTTCTGTGGATGTCCTAAATTCAATTAATTAGTGGTCTGAAGCACTGGCAGCAGTTGGGTTTGGCTTCTCAAGATAAACTTGGATAACACAGAGTCATCAACCCACTCCTTAATTGGTTTGTCATCCAATTAGCAGGAAAGAGGTGCAGGAGGAGGCAGGACTGAGCTCTCTGTGTGCTGAAAAATTCCATGGAATGCTTCATGATCCAGCTCTGGGTGTTCCCCAGCTGCCTTGGCACTCTGTACACACAAATATTCCTGCAGTGGATCCTTCAGGAACACAGAGATTCGTGGGGATTTTTTGGCAATCACTTCCCAAAAAGCTGCTGAGCTCAGGAATGTTTCAGGAGAGGCTTGTTTGGCCATCATTCAGAGATCAGGGGGTGGATGCTCTGCTTTCCAGCAGCAAATTAATGAATTTAGAAGGTCACACATCACTCTGGTGCTTCCATTGATTTGTTCTCCAGATAATTATGATATTAAAAAGGGAGTTAAAGAGAGGCCTTGTTAATTCTGCTCTGGTTAACGAGCTGCTGATGGGTCAGAGGTTGGACTCATGATCTTGGGTCTTTTCCAGCCTCTCTGATTCCACTCTCAGTTGGACTCCCTGGGGTTAATTGCCTTAATGAAGTGCTCTAATCCCTCCTTTTTTTAAGGTTTTAAGGAAACACGTCAGAAGTGCAGCAATCACTCACTCAGAGCCAGAGAATTCCTGTAAAACATTCACAGGCTGATTTTAAAACCCAGTGCTGCCTCCTACCTAAAACAGTTGCCTAAATAATTGACACACAGCTCATGTATGAACGATTTTTGACAAACACTGGGTCTCCTTCCCACATAACCAAACCTCAGAGCAGGAGCTTGGATTGCTCCTGATTATTTTAAACAGTCCCTAAACCTGGATTTGCTCCTGATTATTTTAAACAGTCCCTAAACCTGGATTGCTCCTGGTTGTTTTTAACAGTCCCTGAGCCTGAATTTGCTCCTGATTATTTTAAACAGTCCCTAAGCCTGGATTTGCTCCTGGTTGTTTTTAACATCCCATTTAACCTGAGCAGAGCCTGGATTTACTCCTGGTTGTTTTTAACATCCCATTTAACCTGAGCAGAGCCTGAATTTACTCCTGGTTGTTTTTTACATCCCATTTAACCTGAGCAGAGCCTGGATTTGCTCCTGGTTGTTTTTAACATCCCCTTTAACCTGAGCAGAGCCTGGATTTGCTCCTGGTTGTTTTTAACAGTCCCTAAGCCTGGATTGCTCCTGGTTGTTTTTAACATCCCCTTTAACCTGAGCAGAGCCTGGATTTGCTCCTGGTTGTTTTTAACAGTCCCTAAGCCTGGATTGCTCCTGGTTGTTTTTAACATCCCCTTTAACCTGAGCAGAGCCTGGATTTACTCCTGGTTGTTTTTAACATCCCGTTTAACCTGAGCAGAGCCTGAATTTACTCCTGGTTGTTTTTAACAGTCCCTTTAACCTGAGCAGAGCCTGGATTTACTCCTGGTTGTTTTTAACAGTCCCTAAGCCTGAATTTGCTCCTGGTTGTTTTTAACATCCCCTCTAACCTGAGCAGAGCCTGGATTTGCTCCTGGTTGTTTTTAACATCCCATTTAACCTGAGCAGAGCCTGGATTTACTCCTGGTTGTTTTTAACATCCCATTTAACCTGAGCAGAGCCTGGATTTACTCCTGGCTGTTCCCTGCCCCTCTGGAACAGCTCAGGTGCACCAGTTTGGTTTCAGGGCTGGGATTTGGCCAGGATTCCCATGGCAGAGGTTTC
This sequence comes from Erithacus rubecula, assembly GCF_903797595.1. Classification (NCBI taxonomy): domain Eukaryota; kingdom Metazoa; phylum Chordata; class Aves; order Passeriformes; family Muscicapidae; genus Erithacus; species Erithacus rubecula. Next base: position 1,498,099 of record NC_136681.1, on the reverse strand, counting down.
CCACAGAATGTTCCTCAGGGGTTGAGGTTTTGTATAAAAATCTCATGACTTGGGCTCAACAACAACAAAAACAACCAAAACAGCCACCTGTGGGTCACAGATGGGCTTGGTGGCCAAGGAAGCCAAAATCCCAGGTGGGATTTGGGGTTTGGGATGTGTTTGTGCTTGGGAAAGCTGATCCTTGTCCCAATTTGCAATGTGTGCACTCAGGCACGTTGGCCCTCAGGTGTTCCAGGCAGATCTGGGGCTTCCAAAACCTGAGCCCTTGGAAAGAACCAACCAAATGGTTTGGAAAATGTGGATAAACAGCAGCCTGAGCTGCTGGGGCAGCTGGGAAGTGGCAGGGATGATGGTGGGAATTGGGATTTCTGTACTGAAAAATCAGTGTAGGAATGTGGGAATTGGGATTTCTGTACTGGGAATTGGTGTGGGGATATGGGAACTGGAGTTTCTGTACTGGGAATTGGTGTGGGGATATGGGAACTGGAGTTTCTGTACTGGGAATTGGTGTGGGGATATGGGAACTGGAGTTTCTGTACTGGGAATTGGTGTGGGGATATGGGAACTGGAGTTTGTGTACTGGGAATTGGTGTGGGGATATGGGAACTGGAGTTTCTGTACTGGGAATTGGTGTGGGGATATGGGAACTGGAGTTTGTGTACTGGGAATTGGTGTGGGGATTTGGGAACTGGAGTCTCCACTGGGAAATCCCTTTGGAAGTTCATGGAGTCATGGAATCCTACAATGGTTTGGGTGGGAAGGAACATTGAGCCCACCCAGTGCCCCCTGCCATGGCAGGGACCCCTCCCAGTGCCCCAGCACTGCTGGGATCCAGGGCAGCCCCAGCTCCTCTGGCAATCTCATCCCATCCCATCCCATCCCATCCCATCCCATCCCATCCCACCATCCCATCCCATCCCATCCCATCCCATCCCATCCCATCCCATCCCATCCCACCATCCCATCCCATCCCATCCCATCCCATCCCATCCCACCATCCCATCCCATCCCATCCCATCCCATCCCATCCCATCCCATCCCATCCCATCCCATCCCATCCCACCATCCCATCCCATCCCATCCCATCCCATCCCATCCCATCCCATCCCATCCCATCCCACCATCCCACCATCCCATCCCACCATCCCATCCCAGTTATCCCATCCCATCCCATCCCATCCCATCTCACCCCTGGCACTGGGCAGCCATTCCCCCTTTGCTGTCACTCCATCCCTGCTCCCAAATCCCTTTCCAGGCTCCAAGCCCTGTGTCCCTGCTGTGTTTGCCCCTCAGGTACGTGGGGAACCTCTCCAGGGATGTGACTGAGGCTCTGATCCTGCAGCTCTTCAGCCAGATTGGACCCTGCAAGAACTGCAAGATGATCATGGATGTAAGAGCCTGACTCCTCTCATTTCCCTGCTCTGCAAACAGGGCACAACCACCTGGAATAAATCTGGAGATGCACTCAGATGGTTTGGGGATCATTTCTGCACCTGCCTGGTGGTAAATTTAAGGGTGGGTGGACATGGAGAGGGGCAGTGAACTCATTAAATCATGAGAGGGTTGCAAATGAGGTTTTAAAATCCTTTACCATAATTTTTTTGCTCTTTCTAAAGCAGAATTGAGAGCTCTGGGAGCATTGTTAGTCCCTGTAGAGTCAGAAAACCTGTCCTCATGGGGCTGCTCAGAACTCCTTAAATCATGGCAGGATTGTAAATGAGGTTTTAAAAACCCTTCACCATAATTTTACCTTTCTAAAGCAGAATTGAAAAATTGAAACCCTAATCCTGGGTTTGTGTCCTTAATCCTGAATTTGTGTCCCTAAACCTGGTTATCTGTCCCTAATCCTGAATTTGTGTCCCTAATCCCAGGTTTGTGTCCCCAATCCTGGGTTTGTGTCCCTAAACCTGGTTATCTGTCCCTAATCCTGAATTTGTGTCCCTAAACCTGGTTATCTGTCCCCAGTCCTGGGTTTGTGTCCCTAAACCTGGTTATCTGTCCCCAGTCCTGGGTTTGTGTCCCTAAACCTGGTTATCTGTCCCCAGTCCTGGGTTTGTGTCCCTAAACCTGGTTATCTGTCCCCAGTCCTGGGTTTGTGTCCCTAAACCTGGTTATCTGTCCCTAATCCTGGGTTTGTGTCCCTAAACCTGGTTATCTGTCCCCAGTCCTGGGTTTGTGTCCCTAAACCTGGTTATCTGTCCCTAATCCTGGGTTTGTGTCCCTAAACCTGGTTATCTGTCCCTAATCCTGGGTTTGTGTCCCTAAACCTGGTTATCTGTCCCTAATCCTGGGTTTGTGTCACTAAACCTGGTTATCTGTCCCTAATCCTGAATTTGTGTCCCTAAACCTGGTTATCTGTCCCTAATCCTGAATTTGTGTCCCTAAACCTGGTTATCTGTCCCTAATCCTGAATTTGTGTCCCTAAACCTGGTTATCTGTCCCTAATCCTGGGTTTGTGTCCCTAAACCTGGTTATCTGTCCCTAATCCTGAATTTGTGTCCCTAATCCCAGGTTTGTGTCCCCAATCCTGGGTTTGTGTCCCTAGTCCCAGGTTCATGTCCACCTAATCTCAAGTGTGTGTCCCCAGTCCCATCTTTCTGTCCCCTGTCCCATCTCTGTGTCCCAATGCCATCCCTGTGTCCCCAAAGCTGGCCCTGTGCCCCAATGCCATCCCTGTGTCCCCAAAGCTGGCCCTGTGCCCCAGTGCCATCCCTGTGTCCCAATGCCATCCCTGTGCCCCAATGCCATCCCTGTGTCCCCAAAGCTGGCCCTGTGTCCCAGTGCCATCCCTGTGCCCCAATGCCATCCCTGTGTCCCCAAAGCTGGCCCTGTGTCCCAATGCCATCCCTGTGCCCCAATGCCATCCCTGTGTCCCCAAAGCTGGCCCTGTGCCCCAATGCCATCCCTGTGTCCCCAGTCCCATCCCTGTACCCCAATGCCATCCCTGTGTCCCCAAAGCTGGCCCTGTGCCCCAGTGCCATCCCTGTGTCCCCAAAGCTGGCCCTGTGTCCCCTCAGACAGCTGGCAATGACCCCTACTGCTTTGTGGAGTTCCACGAGCACCGGCACGCGGCGGCGGCGCTGGCGGCCATGAACGGCAGGAAGATAATGGGTAAGGTAAGCTGCTGGCTGGGGTGAGTCTGGGGCAGCCCAGGGCAAATCTGCTCCTGCCTGACTCTTCTCTGATGGGGATCTCAGCAGGGCACGGCTCGGGAGAGGAGTTCAGGGCATGGGGGGAGTTCAGGGCGTTGGGAGGAGTTCAGGGTGTTGGGAGGAGTTCAGAGCATTGGGGGGAGTTCAGTGTGTTGGGGGGAGTTCAGGGTGTTGGGAGGAGTTCAGGGTGTTGGGAGGAGTTCAGGGTGTTGGGGGGAGTTCAGGGTGTTGGGAGGAGTTCAGGGTGTTGGGAGGAGTTCAGGGCATTGGGGGAGTTCAGGGCATTGGGAGGAGTTCAGGGTGTTGGGAGGAGTTCAGGGCATTGGGGGAGTTCAGGGTGTTGGGGGGAGTTCAGAGCATTGGGGGGAGTTCAGGGTGTTGGGAGGAGTTCAGGGTGTTGGGAGGAGTTCAGAGCATTGAGGGGAGTTCAGGGTGTTGGGAGGAGTTCAGGGTGTTGGGAGGAGTTCAGGGTGTTGGGTGGAGTTCAGGGTGTTGGGGGAGTTCAGGGTGTTGAGAGGAGCTCAGGGTGTTGGGGGAGTTCAGGGTGTTGAGAGGAGTTCAGGGTGTTGGGGGAGTTCAGGGTGTTGAGAGGAGTTCAGGGTGTTGGGAGGAGTTCAGGGTGTTGGGAGGAGTTCAGGGCATGGGGGGAGTTCAGGGTGTTGAGAGGAGTTCAGGGTGTTGGGTGGAGTTCAGGGTGTTGGGGGAGTTCATGGTGTTGAGAGGAGCTCAGGGTGTTGGGGGAGTTCAGGGTGTTGGGGGAGTTCAGGGTGTTGGGGGAGTTCAGGGTGTTGGGAGGAGTTCAGGGTGTTGGGTGGAGTTCAGGGTGTTGGGGGAGTTCAGGGTGTTGGGGGAGTTCAGGGTGTTGGGAGGAGTTCAGGGTGTTGGGTGGAGTTCAGGGTGTTGGGAGGAGTTCAGGGTGTTGGGGGGAGTTCAGGGTGTTGGGAGGAGTTCAGAGCATTGGGTAAAGGAATTCAAGGTGTTGGGAGGAGTTCAGGGTGTTGGGAGGAGTTCAGGGTGTTGGGAGGAGTTCAGGGTGTTGGGAGGAGTTCAGGGTGTTGGGAGGAGTTCAGAGCACTGGGAGGAGTTCAGGGTGTTGGGACAAGGAATTCAGTGTTGAGAGAAGCTCCAGGTGTTGGGAGGAACTTGGGGCTGAGGGTGTGCAAGTGGGAGGAAATCCCAGAATTCCAGAGTGGCTGGGGATGATCCCATGGCCCAGTTCATTCAGAGCAGGGTGACAGGGCAGTGTCCAGGCAGGGCTTTCCAGGCCTCAAGGAAAGTTCTCCTTCATATTTTCCCTCATATTTTCCTTCTTTTCCTCATATCCAGGTGGAATTTCCCATTATTCAGTCTGTGCCCATTGCCCCTTACCCTGGGGCACCACTGCTCAGTCTGTCCCTGTCCTGTCCCCTGAGACACTGGGAATCCATTCCCTGTGTCCTGTCCCTCCATCCCTTGTCCCCAGCCCCTCTCCAGGATCCCCTTTAGCCCTGCCAGGGGCTCTGAGCTCTCCCTGGATCCTTCTCCTCTCCAGGTGAGCAGGCCAGCTCTAGCCCTGTTCATTTAAGAACAAACCCTCTCCTTAGAAAAAACATCTTCACCTTGAGTTTTAACCCCAGCCTTGCACAGGGGGTAGATTGGAGCACTGGAGATGGCTGAGCTTTTTTGGGATTTGCCAAATCTGATGGTTGATTCCCCATTTGCAGGAGGTCAAAGTGAACTGGGCCACCACCCCCAGCAGCCAGAAGAAAGACACCAGCAGTAAGTGTCACTGAGCTGTGCAAGTTCTGAACCAGAAATGCACCAGCAGAGCTCTGGGGGAAGGCTTTTGATTGGAACCCTGATTATTTATTGTGTTTGTGCTAATTAAACTTCAGGGCAAATCTGATCTTTGCCATTACACAGCGTGCACAAGGTTATTGTGTCTCAAACATCAACTTGTGCATCTCCAGGGTGTTCCCTGAAGTGAAGTTTGGAGAGTTTTTGTTTGTTTTCCATTGAATTTTTATGGAAGGATTTCCCTTGTAGCATCAGGAAGGGATTTGGTGCAAATCTGTGGCTGTTTGGTACCTGGGCAGGTGTGAATTAAAACCCAAAGTGCCTCATTCTGTATTTTTTGAGGCACATTGAGCATCTCCCTCAAGGGGCAGAGCAGGTTCCATCACTCCCAGCAATTTCTGTGAAGAAATCCTTGGAATTTTAGGCTGGTGGTGCTAAAGCCCAGCAGTGCCTGAGAGAGTTTGGTGCCTGCTGTGGCACAGCTCAGTCTGTCACACACTGTTGGATTGAGGTGGAAAAACCCTCAAATTCAGTCCTTTTATGGCTGTTTCTCATCAGGAAGGGATTCCCTTTCCATCCTGAATCTTCAGTCCTCATTCTCTGGGACAGTGGGAGGTGTCCCTGCCATGGCAGGGGTGCCACTGGGTGGGTTTCAATCTCTTCCCACCCAAAATAATCCAGGATTCCACATCACAGCCTCATGCTGGCACAGGCAGAGAGAGATTTTCCTGGCCATTGGGCACATGAGATGTAAATAATTTCAGATTTGTGCAGGAAGTGCTGGCAGGCCTTAAAAGCAGTTAAAATTTAAGATATAAACATTTGTCCTTCAAATCACTGGCTTGTGGCACTGCCAAGCACAGGGTCTGTGGAACAGCAGGAGTTCTGCTCTTCCTGTAGCATCCAGTCTGGGCTTTTTTGGTATTTAATACATATTTTTATGCTTTTTAATAAAGTATTCTGAATAACAGCTGGAGTTTTAACAAAGGGGTTTTTAAGAAGAGTTTTTTTTTCCTGTGCTCTGCTCAGACAGTGTCTTCAACCACTCAATCCTCTGTCTCTTTTCCCCCAAAGATCATTTCCATGTGTTTGTTGGGGACCTCAGCCCAGAGATCACAACTGAGGACATCAAAGCAGCCTTTGCTCCCTTTGGAAGAATCTCGTAAGTGATTTTCAGGGCTGATCTCTGAGTGCAGCAGCTTTGTGTGGAGTGAGGGACCCTGGAGTGCAGGGACCACACTGCTGCTCCCACAGCCACAGCCTGTGTCCCTCCTGTCCTGGAAAATCCTTTATATTTCCTGTCCTGCAAAATCCAAATCCTGTATCCCTCCTGTCCTGCAAAATCCACATCCTGTATCCCTCCTGTCCTGGAAAATCCAGATCCTGTATCCCTCCTGTCCTGCAAAATCCAGAACCTGTATCCCTCCTGTCCTGCAAAATCCACAGCCTGTATCCCTCCTGTCCTGAAAAATCCTGTATCCCACCTGTCCTTCAAAATCCACATCCTTTATCCCACCTGCCCTACAAAACCCTTCATCCCTCCTGCCCTACAAAATCCTTTATCCCACCTGCCCTACAAAATCCTTCATCCCTCCTGCCCTACAAAATCCTTCATCCCTCCTGCCCTACAAAATCCTTCATCCCTCCTGCCCTACAAAATCCTTCATCCCACCTGCCCTACAAAATCCTTCATCCCTCCTGCCCTACAAAATCCTTTATCACTCCTGCCCTACAAAATCCTTCATCCCACCTGCCCTACAAAATCCTTTATCACTCCTGCCCTACAAAATCCTTCATCCCACCTGCCCTACAAAATCCTTTATCACTCCTGCCCTACAAAATCCTTTATCCCACCTGCCCTACAAAATCCTTCATCCCACCTGCCCTACAAAATCCTTTATCACTCCTGCCCTACAAAACCCTTCATCCCTCCTGCCCTACAAAACCCTTTATCCCTCCTGCCCTACAAAATCCTTCATCCCTCCTGCCCTACAAAATCCTTCATCCCTCCTGCCCTACAAAATCCTTCATCCCTCCTGCCCTACAAAATCCTTCATCCCTCCTGCCCTACAAAATCCTTCATCCCTCCTGCCCTGCAGACTCCAGACCCTGCACTGGGCTGTGCATTTCCCTGCACTCTGCATTTTTGCTGCCATCCTTCCTTGATTTTTTGTGGGGTCAGCACTGAGGTGAGACACATTTGCCTTTCAGCCTGGCCCCAGACCTGTTCCCTTTTTGGGAACCCACTAAGAGCACATCAAACTTCAACATAATTAACAGCTGTCAAAGCCATCAGATTAATTATTACTCATTTCTTGTTCATGATGGAAAACCCTTCAAATCAGGGCTCACTGAGCTCATGTTTTCACTCATTCTTGAGCCTTTAATCTCAATTTTTCACTTGAGAGGAAGTAGAGATGAGTGTTTTCCCCTTTCCCTCTCAAGCTCAGCTCACTCCCCAAATTCTGGGACACTGGACTCAAATTCTGGAAAAGCTAAAAAAAAAAACAAAAAAGAGGAAGGGGGATCTAAGAGAGAACAAATATTCCTGCTGCTTTGGAGAGGGATTTTCCTCAGGCATCTGGATCTGTGGGTGCCACAATTATTGTTAATTAAGCTTAAAACCTCTGAACCTTAATGAACTTTGTGCCCACTGTGGTTTCTCAGTGCTGTGCCCAGTTTTTCTGCCCCCTCTGGTTTCCCTTCCATGATTTCCTGACTGTTTTTTTGTTTTTTTCTGGCTGTTCTGAAAAATGGACAGAATTCCACAGGCTACAGTTTACAATGGAGAAATGTTGTAGTTTTATTTACCTTTATCAATTTTATTCCCTTTTCCCCTCTGGTTTTTTTTTTCTGTATCTCATAATTACAATCACTCCTGTTTGATAATCATGTCTGATGTGTGAAATGAACACTTGAAATCTGTTTTCTTCAGTAATTTCAATAAAATCTTTCCAAATTTTTGCCCACAGCCCAAACAGGGTGTAACAAATTGACCTGAGAATTAAACATTCACCTAACAGGCAACATCCACCTTTCAATTCCTATTTTTTAATTCCAATTTTTATTTTCTGTCCATTTCTATTTAACATTTGCAACGAGCAGGTAGAATGTGTTGGTAAATAAATAAGATTTTCAAATTTGCATGCTTCCAGCTGCTTTATTCCAGCTGTAAAACTCAGCCAGTTCTTAGAGAAATGTTTTAAATTTCATTTGTGTCCTTTTGTGATTTCAGGGATGCACGGGTGGTCAAGGACATGGCCACAGGCAAGTCCAAGGGTTATGGCTTTGTGTCCTTCTTCAATAAATGGGTAAGAAGAAATGGGGAAAATCTCTTCATTTCCTTCTTCTGTAAATGGCTAAAATCCCTTTAATTCATTCCTCAATAAATGGCTAAAATCCCTTTAATTCATTCCTCAATAAATGGGTAAAATCCCTTTAATTCATTCCTCAATAAATGGGTAAAATCCCTTAATTTCATTCTAAATAAATGGGTAAAATTCCTTTAATTCATTCCTTAATACATGGGTAAAATCCCTTAATTTAATTCTCCATAAATGGGTAAAATCCCTTAATTTAATTCTAAATAAATGGGTAAAATTCCTTTAATTCATTCCTCAATAAATGGGTAAAATCCATTCATTGCATTCTAAATAAATGGGTAAGATCCCTTCATTTCCTGTTAATAAATGGATAAAATCCCTTCATTTGCTATTAATAACTGGATAAAATCCCTTCATTTCCTGTTAATAAATTGATAAAATCCCTTCATTTCCTGTTAAGAAATGGATAAAATCCCTTCATTTGCTGTTAATAACTGGATAAAATCCCTTTATTTCCTATTAATAAATGGATAAAATCCCTTCATTTCCTGTTAATAAATGGATAAAATCCCTTTATTTCCTGTCAATAAATGGATAAAATCCCTTCATTTCCTGTTAATAAATGGATAAAATCCCTTCATTTCCTGTTAATAACTGGATAAAATCCCTTCATTTCCTGTTAATAAATGGATAAAATCCCTTTATTTCCTGTTAATAAATGGATAAAATCCCTTCATTTGCTGTTAATAACTGGATAAAACCCCTTTATTTCCTGTTAATAAATGGATAAAATCCCTTTATTTGCTGTTAATAACTGGATAAAATCCCTTCATTTGCTGTTAATAAATGGATAAAATCCCTTCATTTGCTGTCACTAACTGGATAAAATCCCTTCATTTGCTGTCACTAACTGGATAAAATCCCTTCATTTGCTGTCAATAAATGGATAAAATCCCTTCATTTGCTGTCAATAAATGGATAAAATCCCTTCATTTCCTGTCACTAACTGGGTGAAATCCCTTCATTTGCTGTCAATAAATGGATAAAATCCCTTTATTTGCTGTCAATAACTGGATAAAATCCCTTCATTTGCTGTTAATAACTGGATAAAATCCCTTCATTTGCTGTTAATAAATGGATAAAATCCCTTCATTTGCTGTTAATAACTGGATAAAATCCCTTCATTTCCTGTTAATAAATGGATAAAATCCCTTTATTTGCTGTCTAACTGCTGAATCCCCCCAGGATGCTGAGAATGCCATCCAGCAGATGGGGGGCCAGTGGCTCGGGGGGCGACAGATCCGAACCAACTGGGCCACCAGGAAACCTCCAGCTCCCAAGAGCACCTTTGACAGTAGGTGTCCCCTGTGCCCTTCCAGCTCCTCCCTGGGCCATCCCTGAGCTTTTTTGGGGTGGGAAAGATCTTTTTTCCCCAAATTTGTCCTAAACTTGGACACCTGCCTTGGGCTGGGACACTTTCCCCTATGCCAGGGTGGCTTTGGGCACTGCCAGGGATGGAGGAGCCACAGCCCCACTGGGAATTCCATCCCAGCCCAATCCCAAAATCCCACCCCAATCTCCCTTTTCCCTGTGGGAAGCCATTCCCTGTGTCCTCTCCTTCCATCCTTTGTCCCAAGTTCCTCCAGCTCTCCTGGAGCCCCCTTAGAGCAATTTCCAATTCCCTCAATTCCATCATTTTCTGGAGTTCTACAGGATTTTCTGGAGTTCTCCAGGAAATTTTCTGGAGTTCTCCAGGGATTTTTTTTTAGTTCTCCAGGATTTTCTTGAGTTCTCCAGGATTTTATGGAGTTCTCCAGGATTTTTCTGGAGTTCTCCAGGATTTTCTGGAGTTTCCAGGATTTTCTTGAGTTCTCCAGTATTTTCTCGAGCTTCCAGGATTTTCTGGAGCTTCCAGGATTTTCTGAAGTTCTCCAGGGATTTTCTGGAGTTCTCCAGGAATTTCTTGAGTTCTCCAGGGATTTTCTGGAGTTCTCCAGGATTTTCTGGAGCTTCCAGGATTTTTCTGGAGTTCTCCAGGGATTTTCTGGAGTTCTCCAGGAGTTTTCTGGAGTTCTCCAGGGATTTTCTGGAGCTTCCAGGACTTTCTTGGGTTCTCCAGGATTTTCTGGAGTTCCCCAGGATTTTCTGGAGTTCCCCAGGATTTTCTGAGAATTTCCAGGATTTTCCCACACTTTTCCTTGCCGTGTTCCCATTGCTGAATTCTCGTTTCCTTGCCATCCCTGATGCCAAGCTGCCCTCCCTGCCAGTGGCTCTGGTGTGTCCCTGTGAGGATCTGCAGCTCACTGCCATCCTGTACAGTCAGCACTGAATGTCCCCTCTTGCAGCAAACCCCAAACCATTGTCCTACGAGGAGGTGCTGAGCCAGTCCAGCCCCAGCAACTGCACTGTCTACTGCGGGGGGGTCACCTCGGGCCTCACAGGTACCTCTGCCCCTGACACTGTCCCCGTGTCCCCAGGGGTGTCTCAGGTGTGACCCTGCCCCTGACACTGTCCCCATGTCCCCAGGGGTGCCTCAGGTGTGGCCCCGCCCCTGCCACTGTCCCTGTGTCCCCAGGGGTGCCTCAGGTGTGACCCTGCCCCTGACACTGTCCCCGTGTCCCCAGGGGTGCCTCAGGTGTGACCCTGCCCCTGACACTGTCCCCGTGTCCCCAGGGGTGCCTCAGGTGTGACCCCGCCCCTGACACTGTCCCTGTGTCCCCAGGGGTGCCTCAGGTGTGACCCCAGCCCCCTGCCATTGTCCCTGTGTCCCCAGGGGTGCCTCAGGTGTGACCCCGCCCCTGACACTGTCCCCATGTCCCCAGGGGTGCCTCAGGTGTGACCCCGCCCCTGACACTGTCCCTGTGTCCCCAGGGCTGTCTCAGGTGTGACCCCAGCCCCCTGCCATTGTCCCTGTGTCCCCAGCTGTGCCCTGTCCCCATGTCCCTGTGGTGTCCCTGTCCCCATGTCCCTGTGTCCCCAGCTGTGCCCTGTCCCCATGTCCCTGTGTGTCCACCCCTGTCCCCATGTCCCTGGGGTGTCCCTGTCCCCATGTCCCTCATTGCTGTCCCTGTGTCCCTACCCCTGTCCCCATGTCCCTGTGTCCCCAGCTGTCCCCATGTCCCTCACTGCTGTCCCTGGGGTGTCCCTGTCCCTGACTGTCCCTCGCTGGGTGCTGCAGAGCAGCTGATGCGTCAGACCTTCTCCCCGTTCGGGCAGATCCTGGAGATCCGCGTCTTCCCCGATAAAGGATATTCCTTTGTCAGGTGGGCTGGGATGAGGGATAAGGGGATGGTGGGATTATGGGATGGATAATGGGATCATGGGATGGTGGGATCATGGATAATGGGATCATGGATAATGGGATCATGGGATCATGGGATGGTGGGATCATGGGATCATGGGATCATGGGATGGTGGGATTATGGGATGGATAATGGGATCATGGGATGGTGGGATCATGGATCATGGATAATGGGATCATGGGATGGTGGGATCATGGATCATGGATAATGGGATCATGGGATGGTGGGATAATGGGATCATGGGATAATGGGATCATGGATAATGGGATCATGGATAATGGGATCATGGGATAATGGGATCATGGATAATGGGATCATGGATAATGGGATCATGGATAATGGGATCATGGGATCATGGATAATGGGATCAGTGGGATAATGGATAATGGGATCATGGATAATGGGATAATGGGATAATGGATAATGGGATCAGTGGGATCATGGATAATGGGATCATGGATAATGGGATCAGTGGGATAATGGGATAATGGGATAATGGATAATGGGATCAGTGGGATAATGGATAATGGGATCATGGATAATGGGATAATGGGATAATGGGATAATGGATAATGGGATCAGTGGGATAATGGATAATGGGATCATGGATAATGGGATAATGGGATAATGGGATAATGGGATCAGTGGGATAATGGATAATGGGATAGTGGGATCATGGGATCATGGGATGGGATCATGGGATAGTGGGATAGTGGGATCATGGGATCGTGGGGTGGGGTGGCATGGCATGGCATGGCATGGCATGGGATGATGGCATGGGATGATGGGATGGCATGGCTGGGTAGGGCTGGGCTGAGCTGAGATGGACTGGGATGGGATGGGCTGTAATAAAATAATAAAAAAAATTAGTGAAAAAATCTATAAATTGATCCATCTTTCCCTTTTTAGTAAAAACTAGTTAAGTTAGAGAAAAAAAGTTAAATACAAATTCAAAAAAATGTAATTAAAAAATCCATAAATTGCCTGCTCTCTTTGCTGAATTCCCCAATTTAGGGAAAACGACAGGATGGAGCGATTCCCAAGAAATAAATAAATATCTCAATGAATAAATAAATAAATATGCCAATAAATCAATAAATATCCCAATAAATCAATAAATCAATAACTATCCCAATCAATCAATCAATCAATATGGCAATAGCTGACTGTCCCCCAGGTTCAGCTGCCACGAGAGCGCTGCCCACGCCATCGTGTCTGTCAATGGCACCAGCATGGAGGGACACGTGGTGAAATGTTACTGGGGCAAGGAGACACCTGACATGGGCACACCTGTGCAGCAGGTGAGGGGGGTCAGGGATGGGGGAGGGGGAGGGGGGTGACGGGGAGGGTGGGATAATGGGATGGATGGGGTATTGGGATTGAGGGGATAATGGGATGGATGGGGTATTGGGATTGAGGGGATAATGGGATGGATGGGTTAATGGGATTGATGGGTTAATGGGATTGATGGGTTAATGGGATTGATGGGTTAATGGGATGGATGGGTTAATGGGATTGATGGGTTAATGGGATTGATGGGATAATGGAATGGATGGGTTAATGGGATAGATGGGTTAATGGGATTGAGGGGATAATGGGATGGATGGGGTATTGGGATTGAGGGGATAATGGGATTGATGGGATGTTGGGATTGAGGGGATAATGGGATGGATGGGGTATTGGGATTGAGGGGATAATGGGATTGATGGGATGTTGGGATTGAGGGGATAATGGGATGGATGGGGTATTGGGATTGAGGAGATAATGGGATTGATGGGATGTTGGGATTGAGGGGATAATGGGATTGATGGGATATTGGGATTGAGGGGATATTGATATTGATGGGATATTGGGATTGAGGGGATAATGGGATTGGTGGGATATTGGGATTGAGGGGATATTGATATTGATGGGATATTGGGATTGAGGGGATATTGGGATGGATGGGATATTGGGATTGAGGGGATATTGGGATGGATGGGATATTGGGATTGGTGGGATATTGGGATGGATGGAATATTGGGATAGATGGGATATTGGAATAGATGGGATATTGGGATTAAGGGGATATTGGGATGGATGGGATATTGGGATTGATGGGATATTGACATTGATGGGCTATTGGGATTGATGGGATATTGGGAAGGATTGATGGGATACTGGGATTGATGGGATGTTGACATTAATGGGATACTGGGGAAGGATGGAGCCAGCCCCAGCAGAGCTGTGCCTGGCAGCACCCCTGGCCAGCTTGGAGCCTGTTGGGGTGGGTGACAATTGCCAGAGTGCCCAGTCCCTGAGTGCTGTCCCCTCATGTCCCCAGGGCCAGCTGAGCTTTCCCCCCCCCTACGGGCAGTGGGGGCAGTGGTACGGGGGGGCCCAGCTGGGCCAGTACCTGCCCAATGGCTGGCAGCTGCCCCCCTACAGTGTGTACAGCCAGGCCTGGGGCCAGCAGGCCTTTGGGTGAGTCTGAGCCTGTCCCAGCTGTCATTGAACCCTTGGGGTGGGATTGGTGACCCAGAGCTCTGAGAGACACCCCTGAGCCTGTCCCAGCTCTCACTGAACCCTTGGGGTGGGATTGGTGACCCCAGGGCTCTGAGAGACACCCCTGAGCCTGTCCCAGCTCTGATTGAACCCTTGGGGTGGGATTGGTGACCCCAGGGCTCTGAGAGACACCCCTGAGCCTGTCCCAGCTGTCACTGAACCCTTGGGGTGGGATTGGTGACCCAGGGCTCTGAGAGACACCCCTGAGCCTGTCCCAGCTCTCACTGAACCCTTGGGGTGGGATTGGTGACCCCAGGGCTCTGAGAGACACCCCTGAGCCTGTCCCAGCTCTGACTGAACCCTTGGGGTGGGATTGGTGACCCCAGGGCTCTGAGAGACACCCCTGAGCCTGTCCCAGCTGTCACTGAACCCTTGGGGTGGGATTGGTGACCCCAGAGCTCTGAGAGACACCCCTGAGCCTGTCCCAGCTCTCACTGAACCCTTGGGGTGGGATTGGTGACCCCAGGGCTCTGAGAGACACCCCTGAGCCTGTCCCAGCACTGACTGAACCCTTGGGGTGGGATTGGTGACCCAGAGCTCTGAGAGACACCCCTGAGCCTGTCCCAGCACTGACTGAACCCTTGGGGTGGGATTGGTGACCCCAGAGCTCTGAGGGACACCCCTGAGCCTGTCCCAGCTCTCACTGAACCCTTGGGGTGGGATTGGTGACCCAGAGCTCTGAGAGACACCCCTGAGCCTGTCCCAGCTGTCACTGAACCCTTGGGGTGGGATTGGTGATTCAGAGCTCTGAGGGACAGCCCAGCAGGGCTCTGGGTGAATCCTGAATGCTTTATCCCAATTTTTACCCCTTTGGGAACCAATTTTTGCACCTCAGAGCTGCAGCAAGGTGAGGACATCCCATTGGAGTGAACTTTGGGTGAATCCTGAGTGTTTTATCCAAATTTTTGTTCCTTTTGGGAGGGATTTTTGCACCTGAGAGCTGCATCAAGGTGAGGACACCCCACTGGGGTGAACCCTGAGAGTTTTATCCCAATTTTTGTTCCTTTTGGGAGGGATTTTTGCACCTGAGAGCTGTACAGGGGTTGGGACATCCCATCAGGGTGAGCTTTGGGTGAATCCTGAGAGTTTTATCCCAAATTTTTACCTTTTTGGGAACTGATTTTTGCACCTCAGAGCTGCAGCAAGGTGAGGACATTGCATTGGGGTGAACTTTGGGTGAATTCTGAGTGTTTTATCCCAATTTTTACCTTTTTGGGAACTGATTTTTGCACCTCAGAGCTGCAGCAAGGTGAGGACACCCCATTGGGGTGAACCCTGAGAGTTTTATCCCAATTTTTATTTGTTAAATTATTTTTGCACCCTGAATTTGCATCAAGGTGAGGACAACCCACTGGGGTAAATCCTGAGAGTTTTATCCCAATTTTTGTTCCTTTTGGGAAGGGACTTTTGCACCTCAGAGCTGCATCAAGGTGAGGACATCCCATTAGAGTGAATCCTGAGAGTTTTACCCCAATTTTTATCTATTAAATCATTTTTACACCCTGAATTTTCATCAAGGTGAGGACACCCCATTGGGATGAACCCTGAAAGTTTTACCCCAATTTTTATCTATTAAATCATTTTTACACCCTGAATTTTCATCAAGGTGAGGACACCCCACTGAGGTAAATCCTGAGAGTTTTATCCCAATTTTTATCCCTTTTGAGAAATTAATTTTGCACCTCACAGCTGCAGCAAGGTGAGGACACCCCATTGAGGTGAACCCTGAGAGTTTTACCCCAAATTTTATGTGTCAAATCATTTTTACACCCTGAATTTTCATCAAGGTGAGGACACCCCACTGAGGTGAACCCTGAGTGTTTTACCCAATTTTTATCTGTTAAATCATTTTTACACCCTGAATTTTCATCAAGGTGAGGACATTGCATTGGGGTGAACTTTGGGTGAATCCTGAGTGTTTTATCCCAATTTTTATCTGTTAAATCATTTTTACACCCTGAATTTTCATCAAGGTGAGGACACCCCATTGGAGTGAACCCTGAGTGTTTTATCCCAATTTTTACCTTTTTGGGAACTGATTTTTGCACCTCAGAGCTGCAGCAAGGTGAGGACACCCCATTGGGGTGAACCCTGAAAGTTTTACCCCAATTTTTATCTGTCAAATCATTTTTACACCCTGAATTTTCATCAAGGTGAGGACACCCCATTGGGGTAAATCCTGAGAGTTTTACCCCATTTTTTATCTGTTAAATCATTTTTACACCCTGAATTTTAATCAAGGTGAGGACACCCCATTGGGGTAAATCCTGAGAGGTTTATCCCAATTTTTGTTTCTTTTGGGAAGGGACTTTTGCACCTCAGAGCTGCATCAAGGTGAGGACATTGCATTGGGGTGAATCCTGAGAGTTTTACCCCAATTTTTATCTGTTAAATCATTTTTACACCCTGAATTTGCAGCAAGGTGAGGACATTGCATTGGGGTGAACTTTGGGTGAATCCTGAGAGTTTTACCCCAATTTTTATTTGTTAAATCATTTTTACACCCTGAATTTTCATCAAGGTGAGGACACCCCATTGGGGTAAATCCTGAGAGTTTTATCCCAATTTTTATCCCTTTTGAGAAATTAATTTTGCACCTCACAGCTGCAGCAAGGTGAGGACACCCCACTGAGGTGAACCCTGAGAGTTTTACCCAATTTTTATTTGTTAAATCATTTTTACACCCTGAATTTTCATCAAGGTGAGGACACCCCATTGGGGTAAATCCTGAGAGTTTTACCCAATTTTTATCTGTTAAATCATTTTTACACCCTGAATTTTCATCAAGGTGAGGACATTGCATTGGGGTGAACTTTGGGTGAACCCTGAGTGTTTTATCCCAATTTTTTATGTATTAAATCATTTTTACACCCTGAATTTTCATCAAGGTGAGGACACCCCATTGGGGTAAATCCTGAGAGTTTTACCCCAATTTTTATCTATTAAATCATTTTTACACCCTGAATTTTCATCAAGCTCTCACCATCGCTTTGTGCTACGACCCCCCCCACCCCCCAAACCCCTCCCCCCCAAACTCCAGAGATAATTTAGGATTTGCTAAATGTGATTTTTTCCCCTCTCTCCCCCAGGCAGAGCCATTCCTCAGGTCCCTGGATGACTGCCAGCTACAGCGTGCAGGGACAGAACGGCGCCGTGCTGCCACCCCAACCCGGATTCAGGGTGGGCTTTGAGACCCCCTGAGCCCCCCCACCATCAAATCATGGAGTCAAACCCACCCCCAGCCTGCAATTGCAACAAAATCCTTCCTTTTCCACCCCCAAAAAAAGCAAAAAAAAAGAAAAAAAAACCAAGCCAGATGCTGGATCGCCACCGCCGCCGCCTTTGCGTTTTTATATTTTTTAAATTTTTTTAATTTTTTTTTTTTATGTGTTTTTTTTTGGAAACACAAATTGCAGGGACTTTGCTGCCTTAGCTGAGAGTGAAGGCAGGAATTGCACAAAATCATCTTTTTGGTTTTTTCTTCTTTTTTTTTTTGTTTTTTTTTTTTTTGGGGGGGGGGGGGTGGGGGAAGAAGATTTTCCCCAAATCAGAAACAGCTGGAAAAAAACAAAAAAAAACCACCCAAAAAAAGCCAAAATTGTGGGAATCCTGGAGCTGCCTTCAGCCTCACACCTTCTGTTTTAAAGGAGCCTCTTGGATCATCCCTCCAACAGGGGAAAATTTATATTTTTTTAAAAGATAAATCCTTTGTTTACATCATTTTTTGTGTGTGTTTTTCAGGGTTGGGTCTTTGCCTTATGCTGGGGAAAATTCAAAATAAAATAATAAAAAGGGACTTGAAAGTGCCCAGCTCTCCCCACATGAGCTAAAATTCCCACCCTGGGACAGCAAAATTCCTGTTGCTAAAATGTGACAAATCCCTCTGGGGGTTGGTTGGGTTGGTTTTTTTTAATTTTTTTACTGATTTCTACATTTTCCTGTACTGATTCTGTAAAATATTCAACTGAAATTGAAGAATTTTTGCACAACCTTCGGCCACTTTTGTACTTTTTTCCTTATTTAAAGGTAGGACATGGAGTTTTTTGATGTGATTTATGCCTCAGATATTCCCTCTTTTTTTTTTTTTTTTTTTTTTTTGTCCTTTTTTTTTGTGGATATATCTTTTGGAATTAAAAGTTTTTAATCAGTAACCCAGGTGTGTTTCACAAGGGAGTGAAGGTGAAAAAAGCTCCCAAACCTGATTTATCAGAGGCCAAAAAAAAAAACAAAACCTTTTCTATCCTACCTCTCGCCCAGCCTTTAAAACAAACAAAAAAAACCATAAAAAAACTCAAAAAAATTGAAAAAAAAGAAAAACTTTTTTTTTTTTTTTTTTTTTTTAAAAAAGAAAAAATGAGCTGCTTGTGTGTGCTGTGTTTTGGTGTGGAGCTGGTGGGATTTTGGTGGGGAAATGAGTGAAATTGGGGGGGGGAAAAGGGGAAATTTGGGGGAGGAAAAAAAAAATTGGGGGGGAAGGGCAAAAATTGGGGGGGGGAAGGGTGAAATTTGAAGGGAGAAAGGCAAAAATTGGGGGAGAAAAGGCAAAAATTGTGTAGGGAAAGGGAGAAATTTGGGGAGGGGAAGGCGAAATTTGGGGGAAGAAAGGCAAAAATTGGGGGGAGAAGGCAAAAATTGGGGGGATAAAGGCGAAATTTGGGGGGATAAAGGCAAAATTTGGGGGAGAAAAGCGAAATTTGGGGGGATAAAGGCGAAATTTGAGGGGATAAAGGCGGAATTTGGGGGAGATAAAGGCGAAATTTGGGGGAGAAAAGCGAAATTTGGGGGGATAAAGGCGAAATTTGGGGGAGAAAAGCGAAATTGGGGAATTCTCGCCGCTGAGGCTGATGGGAGTTGTAGTTCAAGCGTCCTACGCGCCGCGACGCCTCCTTGGACTACAACTCCCAGCAGCCCTCGCGTTGCACCACGTGCTGCCAGCGGACCAATAGGAGCGCGCCGGTGGCGGAAGGGGAGTTCCCCCTCACGGAGCTCCCGGTGGCGGTAACGGGACGCAGGTACCGGGGCGGGCCCGGCGGCGGAGGTGACGTCACAGGCCGCGAGAGATGCTGGGAAACCCCGGGAGACGCCGGTGAGGGGGGGGTGAGACCGCTGGGTCTGGCCGTGAGGGGAGAAACCCCCCGGGGCTGGTCTTGAGGGGAGGGACCGCCGGGACTGGCCGTGAGGGGAACCGGGACCTGGTGGTGAGGGAGAGAGAGACCCCCGGGGCTGGTGGTGAGGGAGAGACCCCCGGGGCTGCTCCTGAGGGGACTCCGGGTCTGGCCGTGAGGGGAACATGGGGCTCGGTGGGAATGTCCCCAGAGGGACAGGAGGGGGACACCAGGTGGGAATCTGGCTCTGCTCGCAGGGAACAAGTGACAGGGGAAGAGGGAACGGGCTCAGGCTGTGCTGCGGGGGTTGGGTTGGATTTTGGGGAGATTCCTGTGTGGAGAAGCTTGTCCTGCGCAGGCAGTGGCAGAGTCTCCATCCCCGGGGCTTTATCAGTGCCTGTGGTGGGTCTGGCCGTGCTGCACCCGCTGATCCTGAAGCTTCTTCCCCCCGAAATATCCCCATGAGATGTGACGGGAACAGCGCTGCCACCTCTGCCCAGTGTCCCCCCTGCCCTGAGGGGACACAGTGCCAGCTCCGTGTGGCCTCTCACAAGCTCCTGGGCAGGGCTTGGTGGCACTGGGAGCTCACAGGGACCCCTCCCAGTGTCACACTGGGACAGGGGACGTGTGGCAGGGCTGAAGTCGCTGTCCTGGCACCCAGGAGGGAATTGCCCCATTCCTGCCCCGTCTCTGCCCACAGTTCCTCTTTTCTGGGATGCTGGCAGGGTGGCACAGGGACTGGCAGGGTGGCACAGGGACTGGCAGGGTGGCACAGAGACAGGCAGGGTGGCACAGGGACTGGCAGGGTGTCTGCTGGGGTGGCAGCAGAGACTGTCAGGATGGCACAGGGACAGTCAGGATGGCACAGGGATAAGGCAGGGTGACCATTGGAGTGGCACAGAAGTGTCAGGGTGGCACAGGGACAGTCAGGGTGGCACAGGGATAAGGCAGAGTGACATCAGGACCTGCAGGGATCAGGAGGGGTGGCCCTTGGAGTGGCACAGGGACTCTGAGGATGGCACAGGGATCTGAGGGTGGCACAGGGACTCTGAGTGTTGCCATTGGGGTGGCACATGGATCTGAGTGTTGCCATTGGAGTGGCACAGGGACTCTGAGGGTGGCACAGGGATCTGAGTGTTGCCATTGGGGTGGCACATGGATCTGAGGGTGGCACAGGGACTCTGAGTGTTGCCATTGGGGTGGCACAGGGATCTGAGGGTGGCACATGGATCTGAGTGTTGCCATTGGGGTGGCACAGGGATCTGAGGGTGGCCATTGGGGTGGCACAGGGACCTGAGGGTGGCCATTGGGGTGGCACAGGGACTCTGAGGGTGGCCATTGGGGTGGCACAGGGATCTGAGGGTGGCACAGGGATCTGAGGGTGGCCATTGGGGTGGCACAGGGATCTGAGGGTGGCACAGGGATCTGAGGGTGGCCATTGGGGTGGCACAGGGATCTGAGGGTGTCCCAGGGACTCTGAGGGTGGCCATTGGGGTGGCACAGGGATCTGAGGGTGTCCCAGGGACTCTGAGGGTGGCCATTGGGGTGGCACATGGATCTGAGGGTGGCCATTGGGGTGGCACAGGGATCTGAGGGTGTCCCAGGGACTCTGAGGGTGGCACAGGGACTCTGAGGGTGGCCATTGGGGTGGCACAGGGATCTGAGTGTTGCCATTGGGGTGGCACAGGGATCTGAGGGTGGCACAGGGACTCTGAGGGTGGCACAGGGATCTGAGGGTGGCCATTGGGGTGGCACAGGGATCTGAGGGTGTCCCAGGGACTCTGAGGGTGGCCATTGGGGTGGCACAGGGATCTGAGGGTGGCCATTGGGGTGGCACAGGGATCTGAGTGTTGCCATTGGGGTGGCACAGGGATCTGAGGGCTGCCATTGGGGTGGCACAGGGACCTGAGTGTTGCCATTGGGGTGGCACGGAGCAGCAGGAGTGCCCCAGTGACCATCGGGGTGCCCCCTGGGCTGCCCCCTGTCCCCGCCCTGTGGCAGCAGCTCCCCTCTCTCCCCAGCTCCATGGATCCGTGCCCGGGCCGCCCCAAAGCCCCACCCTTCCTGTCG
Organism: Erithacus rubecula; assembly: GCF_903797595.1. NCBI lineage: Eukaryota > Metazoa > Chordata > Aves > Passeriformes > Muscicapidae > Erithacus > Erithacus rubecula. The sequence goes on along the minus strand of NC_136681.1, from coordinate 1,476,827 downwards.
GACCTGGGCAAGGCCACTCTGCGGGGCATCCGCAAGTGCCCGCGCTGCGGCACCTACAACGGCACGCGGGGGCTGAGCTGCAAGAACAAAACGTGCGGCGCCGTGTTCCGCGCGGGCTCCCGCCGCCCGCCGCCCGCCGACGCCGTGCGCCTGCTGACCGGCGCGCCCGGCCAGCTCTACTCGGTGCGCCAGCGCGAGCGGCGCTGCTTCGTGCAGCTGGGCGTGTCGCAGAGCGCCATCCAGACCCCCGAGGGCACGCTCATCACCCAGCTCAGCTCCGGCCGCTGCCACGCGCCCGCCTGCGCCAGGGCGGCGGCCGACAAGCAGTGCCAGCACCTCAAGCTGGCGCTGGGCTGCCAGGCCGAGGCCACGCCGCTGCCGCTCAAGAGCTCGGTGCTGGGCACGGTGCAGGCGCCCGCCGAGGCCAAGCAGAGCCTGTGGGAGCTGGCCACCGAGCCCACGGGGCCGCTGGTGCAGAGGGTCAGCAAGAGCGTGCTGGTGGTCAAGTGTAAGGCCAGCCAGAGGCACAGCCTGGGCTACCTGCACGCCAGCTTCGGGCAGCGGCGCTTCTCCTGCGCCTGCCGCGCCCCCGGGCACGGCCACGCCAAGGGGGAGGAGGAGGAGGAGGAGGAAGAGGAGGAGGAGGAAGAGTCGCCCCCCACGCGCTGCATCCATTTCCTGGCCTGCATCTGCGCCTTCGCCAGCGACGAGAGCCTGGCCCAGGAGTTCTCTCACTTCCTGGCCTCCGACGCCGGTGGTGGGAATGGGCTGGGGGCTCCGGGGGCTGGGGGCACCCGGAAGCAGCGGCCATTGCAGGGCTCCGGGGCACTGGGGGCTGGGTTTGTGTGCTGCCCCACCCTGCTGCGAGCACAGAGCTCGGTGGGGAGTGAGGCAGGGGCTCCTGCCTGCCAGGGAGCAGCTCCAGTGGGAGCACTGGGGGTCCTTTTCCAGGCTGAAAACTCTGAACCTCTTCCCAAAGCAGCCTCTGGGTTTCATTCCCCTAAACCCCTCCCACAGCAGGAACATCTGGGGTTCATTCCCCTAAACCCACAGCAGGGATATCTGGGGTTCATTCCCCTAAACCCACAGCAGGAATATCTGGGGTTCATTCCCCTAAACCCACAGCAGGGATATCTGGGGTTCATTCCCCTAAACCCCTCCCACAGCAGGAATATCTGGGGTTCATTCCCCTAAACTCACAGCAGGAACATCTGGGGTTCATTCCCCTAAACTCACAGCAGGAACATCTGGGGTTCATTCCCCTAATTACCTCCCACAGCAGGAACATCTGGGGTTCATTCCCCTAAACTCACAGCAGGAATATCTGGGGTTCATTCCCCTAAACCCACAGCAGGGATATCTGGGGTTCATTCCACTAAACTCAGAGCAGGAATATCTGGGGTTCATTCCCTCTGGCCCCTGTCCCACATCCTTTAAGGGGGTTCTGTACCCCAAAAGCTGCACCCCAATGACCCCACACAGTCCAAGGTGAAAACCCATTTGGAGCAGGACAAACCCTCCTCCCCTCCAAGGAGTGTTATGGGGATGTGGGGGTTCCCTGGGGACATTTGGGGTGTACCCTGTGGCTGGATGTCCTTAGGGACAGGCCTTGTGTCCCCAGGTCTGAAGGGGACAGTGATCCCACAGCTGCTGCACAGCCCCACAGCCACGGCACGGCCTCGGGGGACAGCTGCTTCCAGGGCCAAGAGGAGGAGAAAGGACCTGGCAGGTGAGTGTCCTGGGGGGCTGGGGGCTGGGATCCCCCCAGGGCAGCTCCATGGGGTCAGAGCCAGCTGTGGAACCTCTGGAGCAGCTCCATGGGGTCAGAGCCAGCTGTGGAACCTCTGGAGCAGCTCCATGGGGGCACATCCAGCTGTGGAACCTCTGGAGCAGCTCCATGGGGGCACATCCAGCTGTGGCACCTCCGGAGCAGTTCCAGCTGTTGGGGTTGGGGGTGAGTGGGAGCTGAAATCCCCCCCAGGGCAGCTCCGTGGGGGTACATCCAGCTGTGGAACCTCCGTGGCAGCTCCATGGGGTCAGATCCAGCTGTGGAATCTCCAGAGCAGCTCCAGATGTTGAGCTTTGGGGTGGGTGGGAACTGGAATCCCCCAAGAGCAGTTCCATGGGCTCAGATCCAGCTGTGGCACCTCTGGAGCAGTTCCATGGGCTCAGATCCAGCTGTGGCACCTCTGGAGCAGCTCCATGGGCTCAGATCCAGCTGTGGCACCTCCGGAGCAGCTCCATGGGCTCAGATCCAGCTGTGGCACCTCCGGAGCAGCTCCATGGGCTCAGATCCAGCTGTGGCACCTCCGGAGCAGCTCCATGGGCTCAGATCCAGCTGTGGCACCTCTGGAGCAGCTCCAGGTGTTCCGAGCTGCCCTGGCCAGCCCCTGGGGGTCGCTGTGGGGGTTCAGGGCTGAGGGCCCGGGGCGGGGCGGTGCCAGGGTGCCCCCGGGGGCTGTGGGTGACAGTCCCTCCCTCTGTCCCTCCCCCAGGCCCGCAGGGGCCCGGGCCCCTCCTGGCTCCGGAGCCGGCTCAGCCCAGCCCCAGGAGGAGCGGCCTGAGGAAGGGCCCGGTCGCCTCCTCCTCCTCCTCGCTGAAGAGACACGGTGAGCCCCATTCCCCTGTCCCTCCCCTGTCCCTGCAGGCTGTCCCCAGGTGTCCCTGTCCTTGCAGTGTCACAGAGCTCTGGCGGTGCTGTTTGGGACAGGGTGACATTCCCTGTCCCTCCCCTGTCCCTGCAGGCTGTCCCCAGGTGTCCCTGTCCTTGCAGTGTCACAGAGCTCTGGGGTGTTATTTGGAGCAGGGTGACATTCCCATGTCCCTCCCCTGTCCCTGCAGGCTGTCCCCAGGTGCTAGATGAGTCCCAGGTGTCCCTGTCCTTGCAGTGTCACAGAGCTCTGGGGGTGCTGTCTGGCACAGGTGACATTCCCATGTCCCTCCCCTGTCCCTGCAGGCTGTCCCCAGGTGTCCTTGCAGGTGCTGGGCAGTGTCACAGAGCTCTGGGGCTGCAGTTTGGCACATGTGACATTCCCTGTCCCTGCATGCTGTCCCCAGGTGTCCCTGTCCTTGCAGTGTCACAGAGCTCTGGGGTGCTGTTTGGCACAGGTGACATTCCCTGTCCCTGCATGCTGTCCCCAGGTGTCCCTGTCCTTGCAGTGTCACAGAGCTCTGGGGGTGCTGTTTGGCACAGGTGACATTCCCATGTCCCTCCCCTGTCCCTGCAGGCTGTCCCCAGGTGCTGGATGAGTCCCAGGTCTCCCTGTCCTTGCAGTGTCACTGAGCTCTAGGGGGTGATGTCTGGGACAGGGTGACATTCCCTGTCCCTCCCCTGTCCCTGCAGGCTGTCCCCAGGTGTCCCTGTCCTTGCAGTGTCACAGAGCTCTGGGGTGCTGTCTGGCACAGGTGACATTCCCTGTCCCTCCCCTGTCCCTGCAGGCTGTCCCCACGTGTCCCTGTCCTTGCAGTGTCACAGAGCTCTGGGGGTGCTGTTTGGCACAGGTGACATTCCCTGTCCCTCCCCTGTCCCTGCAGGCTGTCCCCAGGTGTCCCTGTCCTTGCAGTGTCACAGAGCTCTGGCGGTGCTGTCTGGCACAGGTGACATTCCCATGTCCCTCCCCTGTCCCTGCAGGCTGTCCCCAGGTGTCCCTGTCCTTGCAGTGTCACAGAGCTCTGGGGTGTTATTTGGAGCAGGGTGACATTCCCATGTCCCTCCCCTGTCCCTGCAGGCTGTCCCCAGGTGCTAGATGAGTCCCAGGTGTCCCTGTCCTTGCAGTGTCACAGAGCTCTGGGGGTGCTGTCTGGCACAGGTGACATTCCCATGTCCCTCCCCTGTCCCTGCAGGCTGTCCCCAGGTGTCCTTGCAGGTGCTGGGCAGTGTCACAGAGCTCTGGCAGTGCTGTTTGGCACAGGTGACATTCCCTGTCCCTCCCCTGTCCCTGCAGGCTGTCCCCAGGTGTCCTTGCAGGTGCTGGGCAGTGTCACAGAGCTCTGGGGTGCTGTTTGGCACAGGTGACATTCCCATGTCCCTCCCCTGTCCCTGCAGGCTGTCCCCAGGTGCTGGATGAGTCCCAGGTGTCCCTGTCCTTGCAGTGTCACCGAGCTCTAGGGGGTGCTGTCTGGCACAGGTGACATTCCCTGTCCCTCCCCTGTCCCTGCAGGCTGTCCCCACGTGTCCCTGTCCTTGCAGTGTCACAGAGCTCTGGGGGTGCTGTTTGGCACAGGTGACATTCCCTGTCCCTGCAGGCTGTCCCCAGGTGTCCCTGTCCTTGCAGTATCACAGAGCTCTGGGGTGCTGTCTGGCACAGGTGACATTCCCATGTCCCTCCCCTGTCCCTGCAGGCTGTCCCCAGGTGTCCCTGTCCTTGCAGTGTCACAGAGCTCTGGGGTGCTGTCTGGCACAGGTGACATTCCCATGTCCCTCCCCTGTCCCTGCAGGCTGTCCCCAGGTGCTGGATGAGTCCCAGGTGTCCCTGTCCTTGCAGTGTCACCGAGCTCTAGGGGGTGCAGTTTGGCACAGGTGACATTCCCTGTCCCTCCCCTGTCCCTGCAGGCTGTCCCCAGGTGCTGGATGAGTCCCAGGTGTCCCTGTCCTTCCAGGAGTGGCTGGCCAGTGTCACCGAGCGCATCCACCAGACCATGCATTACCAGTTTGAGGGTGAGTGTCCAGCTGCAGCACCTGCACTTTGCCCTGGGAGCCTTTACTGGGTTTGCACCTGTCCCTCTGCCCTGCTCAGGTGAGACCCCTGCAGCTGGGGGGGTCCAGAGGAGGCCACAGAGCTGCTCCAAGAGCTGGAGAAACTCTGGAGCCAGGCTGGGAATGTTCACCTGGATCCAGAGAGAGATTCCAGCACATTCCAGAGCCTGAAGGGATCCAGGAGAGCTGGGGAGGGATTTGGGATGAGGGATGGAGGGACAGGACACAGGGAATGGGGAGATTGAAATGGGATTTGGGATGGGATTCCCAGAGCAGCTGTGGCTGCCCCTGGATCCCTGGCAGTGCCCCAGGCCAGGTTGGGACAATCTGGGACAGTGGGAGGTGGCACTGGGTGGGATTTGGGGCCATCCCAACCCAAACCATGCCAACATTCCATAATTCTCAGGCCCTTCTGCTCTTTGGGGACATTTTGGGAACACTTCTGATGCCATTTTGGAAGACCTTCAGTGTCATTTTGGAAATGCTGTCCCTTTTTGGGAGCAATTTGGTGCCATTTGGGAACACCTTTGGTGCCATTTTGGGAACACTTTTGGTGCCATTTTTGGAAGACTTCTGGTGCCTTTTTGGGAACACTTGGTGCCATTTGGTGGTGCCACAGTGTCCCTTTTTTGGGGACCATTTTGGGAACATTTCTGATGCCATTTGGGAAGGCTTGGAGCAATTTTGGTAACACTGTGTGCATTTTGGAACACTTTTGGTGCCTTTTTGGGAACACTGTGTCCCTTTTTGGGAAGACTTTTGGTACCATTTTTGGTAACACTGTGTCCATTTTTGGGAACACTTTGGGTTCCATTTTTTGGAACACTTTTGGTGCCATTTTGGGAACACTGTGTCCCATTTTGGGAACACTTTGGGTTCCATTTTGGTAACACTGTGTCCATTTTTGGGAATATTTTTGGAGCCATTTTGGGAACATTTTTGGTGCCATTTTGGTAACACTGTGTCCATTTTTTGGAACACTTTTGGAGCCATTTTGGGAACATTTTGGGAACACTGTGTCCCATTTTGGGAACACTTCTGGAGCTATTTTGGGAACACTTTTGGATCCATTTTGGGAACACTTCTGGAGCCATTTTGGGAACACTTCTGGAGCCATTTTGGGAACACTTTTGGTGCCATTTTGGGAACGCCTTTGGATCCATTTTGGGAACACTTCTGGAGCCATTTTGGGAACACTTTTGGTGCCATTTTGGGAACACCTTTGGATCCATTTTGGGAACACTTTTGGTGCCATTTTGGGAACACCTTTGGATCCATTTTGGGAACACTTTTGGTGCCATTTTGGGACCACCTTTGGATCCATTTTGGGAACACTGTGTCTATTTTGGGAACACTTCTGGAGCCATTTTGGGAACACTTTTGGTGCCATTTTGGGAACACTGTGTCCCATTTTGGGAACACTTCTGGAGCCATTTTGGGATCACCCCCTCCTCACCCTCCCTTCCTCTCACCCCCAATATCACCATCCCCGTCCGCTGATCAGCTCCTCCAAATCCCAACCCTTTCCCTGGCAATGCAGCCACTGCTGATCCCACAATCCACAGGGACACTTTGGGGTGAGAATTTGGGACCCCCAGCCCCTTTCCTGACCCCCCTGTGCCCCCCAGGCCACCCAGAGCCGCTGGTTTTCCACATCCCCCAGTCCTTCTTCGAGGCGCTGCAGCAGCGCATCTCCAGCGGCAGCGGCAAGAAGAGACTGCCCAACTCCACCACGGGTGAGGAGAGGGGAAAGGGGGGAACATCAGGGGAAACATCAGGGAAAACATCAGGGAAAACATCAGGGGAAACGGGGGGAACATCAGGGGAAACATCAGGGAAAACATCAGGGGAAACATCAGGGAAACATCAGGGAAATGGGGGGAAACATCAGGGGAAACATCAGGGGAAACAGGGGGAAACATCAGGGAAAACATCAGGTAAATGGGGGGAAACATCAAGGGAAACATCAGGGGAAACATCAGGGAAAATAGGGGGGAACATCAGGGGAAACATCAGGGAAAACATCAGGGGAACATCAGGGAAACATCAGGGGAAACATCAGGGAAAACATCAGGGAAATGGGGGGGAAACATCAGGGGAAACATCAGGGAAAACATCAGGGAAATGGGGGGAACATCAGGGAAATGGGGGGAAACATCAGGGAAATGGGGGGAAACATCAGGGAAATGGGGGGAAACATCAGGGAAACATCAGGGAAATGGGAACATTGGGAAACATCAGGGGAAACATCAGGGAAATAGGGGGAACATCAGGGGAAACATCAGGGAAACATCAGGGGAAACATCAGGGAAAACATCAGGGAAATGGGGGGGAACATCAGGGGAAACATCAGGGGAAACATCAGGGAAATAGGGGAAACATCAGGGGAAACATCAGGGAAAATAGGGGGAAACATCAGGGGAAACATCAGGGAAAACATCAGGGAAATGGGGGGAACATCAGGGAAACATCAGGGGAAACATCAGGGGAAACATCAGGGGAAACATCAGGGGAAACATCAGGGGAAACATCAGGGGAAACATCAGGGAAATAGGGGGAAACATCAGGGAAACATCAGGGAAAAACATCAGGGAAAATAGGGGGAACATCAGGGAAATGGGGGGAAACATCAGGGGAAACATCAGGGAAATGGGGGGAACATCAGGGGAAACATCAGGGGAAACATCAGGGAAAACATCAGGGGAAACATCAGGGAAAACATCAGGGAAAACATCAGGGGAAACATCAGGGGAAACATCAGGGGAAACATCAGGGAAATGGGGGGAACATCAGGGGAAACATCAGGGAAATGGGGGGAACATCAGGGGAAACATCAGGGAAAACATCAGGGAAATGGGGGGAAACATCAGGGAAAACATCAGGGGAAACATCAGGGAAAACATCAGGGGAAACATCGGGGAAACATCAGGGAAAATAGGGGGAAACATCAGGGGAAACATCAGGGAAATGGGGGGAAACATCAGGGGAAACATCAGGGGAAACATCAGGGAAATGGGGGGGAAACATCAGGGAAAACATCAGGGGAAACATCAGGGAAAACATCAGGGAAAACATCAGGGGAAACATCAGGGGAAACATCAGGGGAAACATCAGGGAAATGGGGGGGGAACATCAGGGGAAACATCAGGGAAATGGGGGGAACATCAGGGGAAACATCAGGGAAAACATCAGGGAAATGGGGGGAAACATCAGGGAAAACATCAGGGGAAACATCAGGGGAAACATCAGGGGAAACATCAGGGAAACATCAGGGAAACATCAGGGGAACATCAGGGAAATGGGGGGAACATCAGGGGAAACATCAGGGGAAACATCAGGGAAAACATCAGGGAAAACATCAGGGAAATGGGGGGAACATCAGGGGAAACATCAGGGGAAACATCAGGGGAAACATCTGGGGAAACATCTGGGAAATGGGGGGAACATCAGGGGAAACATCAGGGAAATAGGGGGGAACATCAGGGGAAACATCAGGGAAATGGGGGGAAACATCAGGGAAAACATCAGGGAAAACATCAGGGAAAGGGGGGGAACATCAGGGGACAACATCAGGGAAAACATCAGGGGAAACATCAGGGAAATGGGGGGAACATCAGGGGAAACATCAGGGAAATGGGGGGAAACATCAGGGGAAACATCAGGGAAACATCAGGGAAAATAGGGGGAACATCAGGGAAACATCAGGGAAATGGGGGGAAACATCAGGGGAAACATCAGGGAAATGGGGGGAAACATCAGGGGAAACATCAGGGGAAACATCAGGGAAATGGGGGGAAACATCAGGGGAAACATCAGGGGAAACATCAGGGGAAACATCAGGGAAACATCAGGGAAATGGGGGGGAACATCAGGGGAAACATCAGGGAAATGGGGGAACATCAGGGAAATGGGGGGAAACATCAGGGGAAACATCAGGGAAATGGGGGAACATCAGGGAAATAGGGGGAACATCAGGGAAAACATCAGGGAAAACATCAGGGGAAACATCAGGGGAAACATCAGGGGAAACATCAGGGAAAACATCAGGGAAATGGGGGGAAAGATCAGGGAAAAAACTCAGGGAAAACAGGGGAAACATCAGGGAAACAGGGGGAACATCAGGGAAAATCCCAGGAAAACCCCCCAGGGAGCTGGGTTGGGGGTTTGTTGGGGGCATGGAGCAGATTCTGCACTGCCCAGAGGGTTCCTGGATTTTTCTTGGCTGCTCTGCCCAGTGAGAAATGATGAGGGGAAAAAATAAAGAGGGGAGGAAATAGAGGGGGGAAAAAGGGGTGGAAAAATAAAGAGGGGGAAAGAGACAAAAAAAGGGAGGGAAAAGAGGTAATAATGGGGGAAGATATAAAAAGGAGGGAGAAGAAGGAAAAAAGGGAAAAGGAGAGGAAAAATAAAGAGGGGGAAGGCAAAAAAGGGAGGGAAAAGAGGCAAAAGGGGGAAAATGAGAGGAAAAGTAAGAGGCGGAAAGAGGTAAAAATGGGGGGAAAGAGGCAAAAAAGGGAGGGAAAAGAGGCAAAAATGGGAGGGAAAAGAAAGAAAAAAAGGGGAAAGGAGAGGGCTTTTAAAAAACCAAAGAAAAATGAAGAGGGCTGATAGAACAAAGAGGGGAAAGGAGCCGAGGGGCCGCAGCCCCCGAGCCGCCCCCGACCCCTCCCGCAGCCTTCGTGCGCAGGGACGCGCTGCCCCTGGGCACCTTCTCCAAGTACACCTGGCACATCACCAACGTCCTGCAGGTGAAGCAGATCTTCGACACGCCCCAGGTAAGGCGGGGACAGCCCCCGGAGCCGCGGCAGCCCCGCGGGGCCGCGCTGAGCGCTGCCCGCCCCGCAGGTGCCGCTGGAGATCACCCGCAGCTTCGTGCAGAACCGCGACGGCTCCTACGAGCCCTTCCGCAGCCCCCGCGTGCAGCTGGAGAGCCTGGCCGAGAAACAGCCCCCGCTGCGGCCCCTGGAGCTGCAGACCTTCCTCAAAGTCGGTGAGGCACGGGGGAGCCCCAGGGACCCCCAAACGGCCCTGGGAGGGGGGTGAGGGACCCCAAAACTGCCCTGGGAGGGGAGTGAGGGACCCCCAAACTGCCCTGGGAGGGGAGTGAGGGACCCCCAAACTGCCCTGGGAGGGGGGTGAGGGACCCCCCCAAACTGCCCTGGGAGGGGGGTGAGGGACCCCCAAACGGCCCTGGGAGGGGAGTGAGGGACCCCCAAACGGCCCTGGGAGGGGCTGGGGGGGAGCTAAAAACAGCCCTGGGAGGGGCACAGTGTGACCCCAAACCAGCCCCAGGGTGGGGGGTTCAGGAGGGAAGCAGGGAGTGCCAGGGTGGGGGTCCCACAGGGTGGGGGGTTCAGGAGGGAAGCAGGGTCCCCAGGCGGGGGTCCCACAGGGTGGGGGGTTCAGGAGGGAAGCAGGGTCCCCAGGTGGGGGTCCCTAGGGTGGGATTCAGGAGGGAAGCAGGGTCCCCAGGCGGGGGTCCCTAGGGTGGGGTTCAGGAGGGAAGCAGGGGTCCCCAGGCAGGGGTCCCCAGGCGGGGGTCCCACAGGGTGGGGGGTTCAGGAGGGAAGCAGGGTCCCCAGGCGGGGGTCCCCAGGGTGGGGGTCCCACAGGGTGGGGGGTTCAGGAGGGAAGCAGGGTCCCCAGGCGGGGGTCCCCAGGGTGGGGGGTTCAGGAGGGAAGCAGGGTCCCCAGGCGGGGGTCCCCAGGGTGGGGGGTTCAGGAGGGAAGCAGGGTCCCCAGGCGGGGGTCCCCAGGCGGGGGTCCCGCAGCCACGCCCCCGTGCCCCCCCAGGACACACGTCCCCCACGCAGAAGGAGCCCACACCCTTCACCATCGAGTGGATCCCCGACATCCTGCCCCGCTCCCGCCTGGGCGAGCTGCGCCTCAAGTTCCAGTACGGCCACCACGGGGGGCCCCGGCAGCCCCCCGCCCCCGCCGAGCCCCCCCCGCTGCCGCTGCCCCCCCTGGGCGCCATCGCCTTCCCCTGACACCCCCAAAAAGGGACGGGGGGCTCGGGGCGGGGGGGGGCACCCGGGAGAACCCCCAGAATAAAAACCGGCACCCCAACAGTGTGTGAGTGTGTGTGGGGAGAGCCAGAATGGGGGGGACCTGGGAGACCCCCAAAAGGGGGACAGCACCTGGGAGACCCCAAAATGGGGGGGAAAGAGGGGAGGAAACCTGGGGGACACCCAGATTGGGAGGGGGGAAATCTGGGAGACCCCCAGAATGGGGAGGAAGAGGGTGGCACTGGGGAGACCCCAAAATGAGGGGGGTAGAAGGTGGGGGGGCATCCTGGAGACCCCCAAAATGGAGGGGAGCACTAGGGAGAACCCCTCCAAAATGGGGGTACATATGGGGGGAAAAGGGGAGGGCACCCCCAGACCTTCACAGACCCCCCGTGGGTCTGGGGGATGCCCAGCACAGTCCTCAGTCCCTGCCTGTCCCCAGTGCTCCCAGTATCCCCCCCAAGTCCCCCCAGTCTCCCCAGTCCCCCCAGTATATCCAGTATCCCCCCAGTATCCCCAGTCCCCCCAGTATCTGCAGTATCCTCCCAGTAACCCCAGTATCTCCCGTATCCCCCCAGTATTCCCAGTATCTCCCATATCCCCCCAGTATCCCCAGTCTCTCCCCAGTATCTCCCCAGTCTCCCCAGTATCCCCAGTATCTCCCGTATCCCCCCAGTCTCCCCAGTCTCCCCAGTCTCCCCAGTATCTCCAGTATCCAGTAGCTCCCCAGTCTCCCAGTCTCCCCAGTCTCCCAGTCTCTCCCCAGTTATCCCCAGTCTCTCCCCAGTATCCCCAGTCTCTCCCCAGTATCTCCCCAGTCTCCCCAGTCCCCAGTCTCCCCTCTCTCCGTATCCCCAGTATCTCCCCAGTCTCCCCAGTCTCCCCAGTATCCCCAGTCTCCCCAGTATCCCCAGTCTCCCCAGTATCTCCCCAGTCTCCCCAGTATCTCCCCAGTCTCCCCAGTCTCCCCAGTCTCTCCAGTATCTCTCCAGTCTCCCCAGTCTCTCCCCAGTCTCTCCCCAGTCTCCCCAGTCTCCCCAGTCTCCCCAGTCTCCCCAGTCTCCCCAGTCTCTCCCCAGTATCCCCAGTCTCTCCCCAGTATCCCCAGTCTCTCCCCAGTCTCCCCAGTCTCCCCAGTCTCCCCAGTCTCTCCAGTCTCCCCAGTCTCCCCAGTATCTCCCCAGTCTCCCCAGTATCTCCCCAGTCTCCCCAGTCTCCCCAGTCTCCCCAGTCTCTCCAGTATCTCTCCAGTCTCCCCAGTCTCTCCCCAGTCTCTCCCCAGTATCTCCCCAGTCTCTCCAGTCTCCCCAGTCTCCCCAGTATCTCCCCAGTCTCCCCAGTATCTCCCCAGTCTCCCCAGTATCTCCCCAGTCTCCCCAGTCTCCCCAGTATCCCCAGTCTCCCCAGTATCCCCAGTCTCTCCCCAGTATCTCCCCAGTCTCTCCAGTCTCCCCAGTCTCTCCCCAGTATCCCCAGTCTCTCCCCAGTATCCCCAGTCTCCCCAGTATCCCCAGTCTCTCCCCAGTCTCTCCCCAGTATCTCCCCAGTCTCTCCAGTCTCCCCAGTCTCCCCAGTCTCCCCAGTCTCTCCCCAGTATCCCCAGTCTCTCCCCAGTATCCCCAGTCTCTCCCCAGTATCCCCAGTCTCTCCCCAGTATCTCCCCAGTCTCCCCAGTCTCTCCAGTATCCCCAGTATCTCCCCAGTCTCCCCAGTCTCCCCAGTCTCCCCAGTCTCTCCAGTCTCCCCAGTCTCCCCAGTCTCCCCAGTCTCCCCAGTCTCCCCAGTATCTCCCCAGTCTCCCCAGTCTCCCCAGTCTCTCCAGTATCTCTCCAGTCTCCCCAGTCTCTCCCCAGTATCTCCCCAGTCTCCCCAGTCTCTCCAGTATCCCCAGTATCTCCCCAGTCTCCCCAGTCTCTCCCCAGTATCCCCAGTCTCTCCCCAGTATCTCCCCAGTATCTCCCCAGTCTCTCCCCAGTCTCCCCAGTCTCCCCAGTCTCCCCAGTCTCCCCAGTCTCCCCAGTATCCCCAGTATCCCCAGTATCCCCAGTCTCCCCAGTCTCCCCAGTCTCCCCAGTCTCTCCCCAGTCTCTCCCCAGTCTCTCCCCAGTCTCCCCAGTCTCCCCAGTCTCCCCAGTCTCCCCAGTCTCCCCAGTATCCCCAGTATCCCCAGTCTCCCCAGTCTCCCCAGTATCTTCCCAGTATCCCCAGTATTCCCAGTATCTCCCGTCCCGCGCTGCCCTCCCGCCGCCAGGGGGCGCTGCCGCCCCGCTCCCAGCCAAGATGGCGGCGGCCGCGCGCGCGCTGCGGGTGAGGGGAGAGCGGGAACGGGGAAACACCGAAAATGGGGAAAAACACCGAAAATGGGGGAAAACGGGGATAGGAACAAGCACCGGGATAGGGACAGGCACCGGGATAGGGGGGGACGATGGGGACGGGGGAGATACGGGGACAGAAGGGATTGCAGGCCCGGCAGCGGCACGGGCCCGTGAGGGGAGAATGGGGACACGGGGAATGAGGGGACACCGGGAATGGGGACACTGAGAGTGAGGGGACACGGGGAATGAGGGGACACCGGGAATGGGGACACTGAGAGTGAGGGGACACCGGGAGTGAGGGGACACCGGGAATGGGGACACTGAGAGTGGGGACACCGGGAATGGGGGTGACAAGGGTCACCGGGCTCGGGGCACACTGGGGAGGGGGCACACAGGGCATGGGGGGCACTGGATCAGAGGCCCAAGGGCTGTGGTGACACTGTGACACGGTCACCAGCTCTGGGGACACCGGGCCCGCTCCATGGGGCTCTGGGGACACACTGGCTGTCGCTGGGGACAGGGGACAGGGGCTGTCCCCCTGCCATGCTGTCCCCAGCCCTGTCCCCCTGCCAGGCTGTCCCCAGCCCTGTCCTCTGCAGGTCCTTCCCCCAGCCCTGCATGTCCCCAGTGCCACCCGGCAGCTCCACACCACCCCTGCCTGCCTCAAGGTGAGTCTGGGGGTGTCCCCTGTCCCCTGACCCCGCTGTCCCCATGTCTCCCTGACCCCGCGGGGTGTCCCCTGTCCCCTGACCCCGCTGTCCCCATGTCTCCCTGACCCCGCGGGGTGTCCCCATGTCCCCCCTGACCCCTCAGGGTGTCCCCATGTCCCCCCTGACCCCTCGGGGTGTCCCCATGTCCCCCTGACCCCGTGGGGTGTCCCCTGTCCCTGCTGTCCCCATGTCCCCCTGACCTCGCGGGGTGTCCCCTCTTCCCGTGTCCCCTCTTCCCGCTGTTCCCGTGTCCCCTGACCCCACGGGGTGTCCCCTGTCCCCTGACCCGCGGGGTGTCCCGTGTCCCCCCTGACCCCGCGGGGTGTCCCCTGTTCCCGTGTCCCCTGACCCCGCGGGGTGTCCCCATGTCCCCCTGACCCCGCGGGGTGTCCATGTCCCCCTGACCCCGCGGGGTGTCCCCTGTCCCCCCTGACCCTGCGGGGTGTCCCCTGTCCCCATGTCCCCTGACCCCGCGGGGTGTCCCCTGTCCCCCCTGACCCCGCGGGGTGTCCCCTGTCCCCGTGTCCCCTGACCCGGCGGGGTGTCCCCTGTCCCCCCTGACCCCGCGGGGTGTCCCCGTGTCCCCCTGACCCCGCGGGGTGTCCCCTGTCCCCCCTGACCCCGCGGGGTGTCCCCTGTCCCCGTGTCCCCCTGACCCCGCGGGTGTCCCCTGTTCCCGTGTCCCCCTGACCCCGCGGGGTGTCCCCTGTTCCCGTGTCCCCTGACCCCGCGGGGTGTCCCCATGTCCCCCTGACCCCGCGGGGTGTCCCATGTCCCCCTGACCCCGCGGGGTGTCCCCTGTCCTCCCTGACCCTGCGGGGTGTCCCCTGTCCCCATGTCCCCTGACCCCGCGGGGTGTCCCCTGTCCCCCCTGACCCCGCGGGGTGTCCCCTGTCCCCCCTGACCCCGCGGGGTGTCCCCTGTCCCCTGACCCCGCGGGATGTCCCTGTCCCCCCTGACCCCGCGGGGTGTCCCCGTGTCCCCCTGACCCCGCGGGGTGTCCCCTGTCCCCCCTGACCCCGCGGGGTGTCCCCTGTTCCCGTGTCCCCACAGACGCGGGCGGCGCGGGTGCGCGCGGGCAAGGGGGACAAGATGGTGACGTACGAGCAGGCGCACGCCCCGCACTACATCGGGCACCGCAAGGGCTGGCTGTCCCTGCACACCGGTGGGTGACACGGGGGGACTGTGGGCACACGGTGTGGGGACAGGAGGGGACTGCGGATGGCCCGTGAGGACACACACATGGGCATTGTGGGGACAGGGCACTGTGGGGCGGGCGGACATCATGGGGGGACACAGGGACATGCTGGGGGTGGGACACGGGGACATGCGGGCATGGTGGCACAGTGACACGTTGGCACAGAACACACAGCTCCTGTGGTGCCAGGACCACACCTGGGCTGGGCACCCAGTGCCACAGCCAGTGCCACCAGTGCCACCACCCTGTCCCCTCAGGGAACCTGTGTGGCGAGGCTGGCACTGCACAGCAGGCAGTGACCTATGCCACCAGTGCCACCACCCTGTCCCCTCAGGGAACCTGTGTGGCGAGGCTGGCACTGCACAGCAGGCAGTGACCTATGCCACCAGTGCCACCACCCTGTCCCCTCAGGGAACCTGTGTGGCGAGGCTGGCAGTGCGCAGCAGATTGTCACCTGTGCCATGTCCCCTCAGGGAGCTTCTGTGGCAAGGCTGGCACTGCACAGCAGGCAGCCACCTGTGCCACCAAGGCCACCAGTGCCACCTCCATGTCCCCTCAGGTAACCTGTGTGGCCAGGCTGGCAGTGCCCAGTGTCACTGTGTCCCCTCAGGTAACCTGTGTGCCCAGCAGGCAGTGCCCAGTGTCACCGTGTCCCCTCAGGTAACCTGTGTGGCCAGGCTGGCAGTGCCCAGTGTCACTGTGTCCCCTCAGGTAACCTGTGTGCCCAGCAGGCAGTGCCCAGTGTCACCGTGTCCCCTCAGGTAACCTGTGTGGCCAGGCTGGCAGTGCCCAGTGTCACTGTGTCCCCTCAGGTAACCTGTGTGCCCAGCAGGCAGTGCCCAGTGTCACTGTGTCCCCTCAGGTAACCTGTGTGGCCAGGCTGGCAGTGCCCAGTGTCACTGTGTCCCCTCAGGTAACCTGTGTGGCCAGGCTGGCAGTGCCCAGCGTGCCCTGGAGGACGCTTTCCTGCGGCGGTTCCTGTACGGGACGTTCCCGGGGCTGCTGGCAGATGAGGTGGTGCTGAAGCGCCGCGGGAACCTGCTGGTGATCTGTGCCCTGCTGGGCCGGGCTCTGCCACCCCACAAGCTCTACTTCCTGCAGGGCTACACCGAGACCCTGCTGGGCCACTTCTACAAGTGCCCCGTGCGCCTGGAGCTGCAGACCGTGCCCGCCCGCGTGCCCTACAAGTACCTCTAGGCTGGGAATGAACCTATAAACCTCTCAGAGGGAGTGCCCTATAAACATCCTCATGGAACACTCTGAGATGTCCTCACTGTGCCCTGCAAGGGCTGGGAATGAACCTATAAACCTCTCAGAGGGAGTGCCCTATAAACATCCTCATGGAACACTCTGGGATGTCCTCACTGTGCCCTACAAGGGCTGGGAATGAACCTATAAACTTCTGAGAGAGAATGCCCTATAAACGTCCTCATGGAACACTCTGGGATGTCCCCACTGTGCCCTACAAGTACCTCTAGGCTGGGAATGAACCTATAAACCTCTCAGAGGGAGTGCCCTATAAACATCCTCATGGAACACTCTGGGATGTCCTCACTGTGCCCTACAAGGGCTGGGAATGAACCTATAAACTTCTGAGAGAGAATGCCCTATAAACGTCCTCATGGAACACTCTGGGATGTCCCCACTGTGCCCTACAAGTACCTCTAGGCTGGGAATAAACCTATAAACCTCTCAGAGGGAGTGCCCTATAAACATCCTCATGGAACACTCTGGGATGTCCTCACTGTGCCCTACAAGGGCTGGGAATGAACCCACAAACCTCTTATGGGAGTGCCCTATAAACATTGTCATGGAACACTCTGGGATGTCCCCACTGTGCCCTACAAGTACCTCTAGGGCTGGGAATAAATGTATAAACCTCTGAGAGAGACTGCACTGTAAACGAACCTAAAAGAATATTCTGGGATGTCCTCACTGTGCCCTGCAAGTGCCTGTAGGGCTGGGAATGAACCTATAAACTTCTTACTGGGAATGCCCAATAAGCAACCCTAAAGGAATATTCTGGGATATCCTCACTGTGCCCTACAAGTGCCTCTAGGGCTGGGAATAAAGTTATAAACCTCTCAGAGGTAATGCCCTGTAAACAATCCTAAAGGAATATTCTGGGATGTCCTCACTGTGCCCTACAAGTGCCTTTAGGGTTGGGAACAAACCCATAACCTTCTCACAGGGAAAGACCCTAAAGGGATGTTCTGGGATTTCCTCACTGTGCCCTACAAGTGCCTACAGTGCAGTGCCCCACGTGTCCCCATGGTGGTTTTGTGCCCCACATCCTGTCCCCATGTCCCCAACCCCGGTGACATTTGGGAGCCAAGGCGCAGCTCCCCTTCCCCCCCCTTCCCAGTCCAACCAGTCCAGGATGTGACAAAAACCAGTTTAAATAGAAAGGGGAGAATGGCACAGGGGGGGAGTGGGGGGCAGGGGGGCTCAGCCCTTCGCCTTGTCCTTGTCCTTGTCCTTGTCCTTGTCCCTGTCCTTGCCCGTGTCCGTGTCCTTGTAGCCGGGGTTGCCAAGGCCCAGCCCCGCGTCCCCCGGCGTGTCCTGCCCCGCTGGCACCTGCGGCCTGGGCCCTGCGGGGACAACGGGCACCGTGCCAGCCTGTCCCTGTCCCCGCAGTGAGGGGACAGTGGGGACAGTGCCAGCCTGTCCCTGTCCCCAGAGTGAGGGGACAACGGGGACAGTGCCAGCCTGTCCCTGTCCCCACAGTGAGGGGACAGTGGGGACAGTGCCAGCCTGTCCCTGTCCCCACAGTGAGGGGACAACGGGCACCGTGCCAGCCTGTCCCTGTCCCCGCAGTGAGGGGACAACGGGCACCGTGCCAGCCTGTCCCTGTCCCCAGAGTGAGGGGACAATGGGGACAGTGCCAGCCTGTCCCTGTCTCCAGGGGTACAGTGGTGTCGGTGCCAGCTCGTCCCTGTCCCCATCCCCATCCCATCCCCGTCCCAATCCCCGTCCCCATCCCTGTCCCCATCCCTGTCCCCATCCCATCCCCATCCCATCCCGTCCCCATCCCATCCCCATCCCATCCCCATCCCGTCCCCATCCCCATCCCATCCCCATCCCATCCCCATCCCTGTCCCCATCCCTGTCCCCGTCCCCATCCCGTCCCATCCCGTCCCGCTCGCACCGATGTAGCTCAGCAGCACGGGCAGGAACACCAGGCCGTGCGCCAGCCCCACCAGGGTGATGATGAGGTTGAGGCGGAAGAAGAAGATCTGGATGAGCCGCGCCTTGGCGAACGCCAGCACCACCACGCCCGGCAGGTTGGTCATGGCCACGCCTGCCACCACCTGCGGGGACAGCGGCCACTCGCGGTGTCACCTCCCGCGGGGACAGCGGCCACGCTCGGGGACAGCGGCCACGCGCGGTGTCACCTCCCGCGGGGACAGCGGCCACGCTCGGGGACAGCGGCCACGTGCGGTGTCACCTCCCGCGGGGACAGCGGCCACGCTCGGGGACAGCGGCCACCCGCGGTGTCACCTCCCGCGGGGACACCGGCCCGGCGAGGGACAGCGTCCTGCAGTGTCGCCTCCCGGCCCCAGGAGCGAATCTCGCAGTGTCCGCTCCAACCCAGCAGGGTTTGGGGTCCCTGTGTCACCCCCATCCCAGGAGAGTTTGGGGTCCCAGTGTCACCCCCATCCCAGGAGAGTTTGGGGTCCCAGTGTCACCCCCATCCCAGCAGGGTTCCGGGTCCCAGTGTCACCCCCATCCCAGCAGGGTTCGGGGTCCCAGTGTCACCCCCATCCCAGGAGAGTTTGGGGTCCCAGTGTCACCCCCATCCCAGGAGAGTTTGGGGTCCCAGTGTCACCCCCATCCCAGCAGGGTTCGGGGTCCCAGTGTCACCCCCATCCCAGGAGAGTTTGGGGTCCCAGTGTCACCCCCATCCCAGGAGAGTTTGGGGTGCCAGTGTCCCCCCCATCCCAGCAGGGTCTGGGGTCCCCGTGCCCACCTTGCTGCCCATGGTGACAGTGGCCTCCCTGGCCCGTGCCACCCGCGTGGGCTGGCAGCTGCAGGCGAAGGCGCAGGTGATGTGGGACACGAACTCCACCGAGATGCCCACGGCCTGTGGGGACACCGGGCTGGCACCCCGGGCACTGCCAATGTCCCCAGAGCCACCCCTGTGCCCCCCGAGCCACCCCATGTGCCACCTCACGTCCCACTGTCACCTCATGTGTCCTGTGTCCCTGTGCCACTCATATGTCCCAGGTCCCAGTGCCCCCCTTGCAAGTCCCCATGCCACCCCGTGTGTCCCTGTGTCACCCTCACATGCCAGGCTGCCCTGTCCCCGTGTCACCCTGCACCTCCCCCACTGTCCTGCCACCTCCTGTGCCCCCAAAGCCACTCAGGGTGTCCCACGGTTCTGTGCCACTCTTTGTGACCCTGTGCCACGCAGCATGTCTCATGTCCCTGTGCCACCTCTTACTCCTCCTATCCCCATTCCATGCTGCATTTCCCGTGTCCCTGTGCCACCCCACATCCTTGTGCCCCACAGTGTCCTCGTGTCCCTGTGCCACCCCAAATCCCCCAATGTGCCCCGTGTCCCCGCTGTCCCCTTGTCCCCGTGTCCCCGCTGTCCCCCCGTCCCCGTTGTGCCTGTGCCCCTCAGTGTCCTCGTGTCCCTGTTGTCCCCGTGTCCCCATGCCCCATGTCCCCATGTCCCCTCTGTCCCCATGCCCCATGTCCCCGTGTCCCCTCTGTCCCCGTGCCCCTCAGTGTCCCCAAATCCCCTCAGTGTCCCCGTGCCCCTCAGTGTCCCCGTGCCCCTCAGTGCCCCCGTGCCCCTCAGTGTCCCCAAATCCCCTCAGTGTCCCCGTGCCCCTCAGTGTCCCCGTGCCCCTCAGTGTCCCCGTGTCCCCTCTGTGCCCCCGAGTCCCCTCAGTGTCCCCGTGCCCCTCAGTGTCCCCGTGCCCCTCTGTGCCCCCGAGTCCCCTCAGTGTCCCCGTGCCCTTCTGTGCCCCCAAGTCCCCTCAGTGTCCCCGTGCCCCTCAGTGTTCCCGTGTCCCCGCACCGCCACCAGGTTGATGAGTGCCACAGCGTTGTAGGGCACGCCCCAGAGCGCCATGAAGCCCACGGTGTCCAGCAGCACCATGGCGATGGTCAGCAGCGTGGCCAGGCTGGAGCGCACGTCCATGCCCAGCAGCAGGAAGGACACGGCGAAGGTGGGCACGAGGCACAGCGTCAGCGTCACCAGCCCCTCGTACACCACCGTCAGGTACTGCTCGTAGTACACGTAGGTCACCCTGCGGGGACAGCGCGTGCCGCCAGCGGGACACCGCGAGTGGCACCGGGAGCGCCGCCGGGGACCTGATACCGCACCGGGCACCCCAAACTGGGCACCGGGCACCCCAAACTGGGCACCGGGCACCCCAAAACGGGCATTGGGAACTCCAAAATCGGCACCGGGCACCCCAAACTGGGCACCGGGCACCCCAAAACGGGCATTGGGAACTCCAAAATCGGCACCGGGCACCCCAAACTGGGCACCGGGCACCCCAAAACGGTCATTGGGAACTCCAAACTGGGCGCTAGGCACCCCAAACTGGGCATTGGAACTCCAAACTGGGCATGGGGAACTCCAAAACGGGCACTGGGCATCCCAAAACGGTCATTGGGAACTCCAAAATCGGCACCGGACACCCCAAAACGGGCACTGGCTATCCCGATGTGGGTACAGGGGACCCTAATACGGCAGCGGGCACCCCAAACTGGGCACCAGACACCCCAAAAAAGGCACTGGGTATCCTGATATGGGCACCGGGGACCTCAAAACGGGCATTTGGGACCCCAAAATGGGCACTGGGTACCATGATATGAGCACTGGGCACTACAAAACGGGCATTGGGAGCCCTAAAATGAGCACTGAGAACACGAGATCTCCACTGGGCACCCCGAAATGGGCATTGGACACCCTGAGATGGGCACCAGGTACCCCAAAACGGGCACCCTGACCTGGGCATGGGTAACTGGCAACCCCTACAATGGACACCCACAGTGACCCTGACTGGGGCACCCCCTTGAGACCCCCAGCAGGGGCACTGGGGCACCCCCAGCACCCTGGAATGAGCACCCCTAACTGGGAACCCCCTTAACTGGGAACCTCTGACTGGGACACCTACTCATGACCCCCAAACAGGGACACTGGGGCACCCCGAGAATGGGCACCTCAAAACTGGACATCGCCAACTGGGAACCCCTAAAGTGGGGTTCACCCACGGTGACCCTGACTGGGGCACCCCCTTGAGACCCCCAGCAGGGGCACTGGGGCACCCCCAGCACCCCTAACTGGGAACCCCTTAAGCTGGGACCCCCACTGACCCCAGGACGGGCACCCTTAAACTGGCCACCCACACTGACCCCTGATTGGGGCACCCCCTTGAGACCCCAGACTGGGCACCCTCTGGTGAGCCCGGCTGTCCCCTCGGTGTCCCCGCCGTGTCCCCGCGGCGCCACTCACGTGTAGGGGAAGACGCGGAAGGCGGGGTCGGTGCCGGGCACGGCGCGCAGGGTGCGGGTGATGCGCTCGGCCAGCGCGCGGGCGGCGCGCAGCGCGGCCGTGTACTCCTGGGACGTGCGGAGCGGCCGCTGGTACGCCATGAACCGAGAGGCTGCGGGGACAGGGACACCGCGCTCAGCGGCACCGCGGGGACAGGGGCACCGCGCTCAGCGGCACCGCGGGGACAGCGGCACCGCGGGGACAGCGGCACCGCGGGGACAGGGGCACCGCGGGCAGGGGCACCACGGGCAGCGGCACTCGGGGGTAATGGTCACTCCGGGGGTAATGGTCACTCTGGGGCAGTGGGCACCACGGGGGCAGTGGGTACTCTGGGGTAATGGTCACTCCAGGGGGAGTGGGCACCGCGGGGGCAGGGGCACTCAGGGGTAATGGTCACTCCAAGGGGAGTGGGCACTCCGGGGAATTGGGCATCACGGGGGTAGTGGACACTCTGGGGTAATGGTCACTCCAGGGGGAGTGGATACTCTGGGGCAGGGGCACCGCAGGGGCAATGGTCACTCTGGGGGCAGTGGTCACTCCAAGGCAGTGGGCACCAGTTGTCACTCAGGGGGCAGTGGTCACTTAGGGGTAATGGTCACTTCAGGGGCAGTGGGCACTCTGGGGCATTGGGCACTCTGGGGCATTGGGCACTCTAGGGCAGTGGGCATTCTAGGACAGTGGGCACTCTGGGACAGTGGTCACTCCCATGGGACAGCAGATCATGGGGTCAGCAGCATCCCCTTGGCTCAGTGGCCACTCTGGAGCAGTGGCCACCACAGAAGGTCAGCGGCCAGCCCAGGGTCAGTGGTCACCCCCCAGGGTCAGTGGTCACTCCCAGGGTCAGTGGTCACTCCCCTGTCCCCTGTCACCTCCCCCTCTCACCCAGGATGGTGCCGTTGGCGTCCATGCTCACAGCGGTGTCGTAGGCGCCCAGGCCACTGCGGGGACAGGGACAGGGGTCAGGGGACAGGGGGACACCCAGAAGGCTCAGGGGACACAGGGTCAGGATGGACACGAGGGTCAAGGGACACCCAGGCAGTGCCCATGCTGGTGTTCATGTCCCTGTGTGTCACCCCCCCATGGGTGGCACTGCGCCCCGGTGTCCCCACAAGTGGCACCCACCCCTAGATGCCTCCACAGTGTCCCCTTGGGTGGCACGTATCCCCCAGTGTCCCCCAGTACTGCACCCCAGTGCCTCTGCTGGTGTCACCACAGTGCCACCACAGTGTCACCACAGTGCCAGCCCCATGCCAGCCCAGTGTCCCCACAGTGTCCCCACGGTGTCCCCCGGTGTCCCTCACCCCTTGGCGCACTGCAGCGTGGGCCGGTCCTGCAGGAACCAGGGCAGGAAGCGCTCGAACTCCTGGGCCGTGGGGCGCCGCGCCGTCCTCAGGCACTGGCCCAGCACGCAGCTGGCGTCGTCTGTGGGCACGCAGAGCGGTCAGCGCGGCCACCAGCCACCAGTGGCCACCAACGGGCACCAATGGGCACCACCAGCCACCAACAGGCACCAACGGGCACCAACGGGCACCACCAGCCACCAACAGGCACCAACGGGCACCAACAGCCACCAACGGGCACCAACGAGCACCAATAGGCACCAACGGTCACCAGCGGCCACCAACGGGCACCAACGGGCACCACCAGCCACCAACAGGCACCAACGGGCACCAACAGCCACCAACGGGCACCAACGAGCACCAATAGGCACCAACGGGCATCAGCGGCCACCAACGGGCACCAACGGGCACCAGCGGCCACCAACGGGCACCAACGGGCACCACCAGCCACCAACAGGCACCAATGAGCACCAACGGGCACCAGCAGCCACCAACGGGCACCAGCAGCCACCAACAGGCACCAACGGCCACCAACAGTCACCACGGCCCACCACTGGCCACCAACAGGCACCAACAGGCACCAGCGGGCACCAATGAGCACCAACAGGCACCAGCGGGCACCAATGGGAACCAGCGGGCACCAACAGCCACCAACGGGCACCAGCGGGCACCAATGGGCACCAGCGGGCACCAACGGGCACCAGCGGGCACCAGCAGGCATCAATGGGCACCAAAGGGCACCAGCGGGCACCAACAGGCACCAACGGGCACCAATGGGCACCAGTGGGCACCAACGAGCACCAACGGGCACCAACGAGCACCAACGGGCACCAGCGGCCACCAACGGGCACCAGCAGCCACCAACGAGCACCAACGGGCACCAATGGGCACCAGCGGGCACCAACGAGCACCAACGGGCACCAACGAGCACCAACAGGCACCAGCGGGCACCAACGAGCACCAACGGGCACCAACGAGCACCAACAGGCACCAGCGGGCACCAACGAGCACCAACGGGCACCAACGAGCACCAACGGGCACCAACGAGCACCAACAGGCACCAGTGGGCACCAACGAGCACCAACGAGCACCAACGGGCACCAACGAGCACCAACAGGCACCAGCGGGCACCAACGAGCACCAACGGGCACCAATGAGCACCAACAGGCACCAGCGGGCACCAACGGGCACCAGCGGCCACCAAGGGGCACCAACGGGCACCAGCGGGCACCAATGGGCACCAACGGGCACCAGCGGCCACCAAGGGGCACCAACGGGCACCAGTGGCCACCAACGGGCACCAGCGGCCACCAACGGGCACCAGCGGGCACCAACGAGCACCAACGAGCACCAGCGGGCACCAATGGGCACCAATGGGCACCAACGGGCACCAACGGGCACCAATGGGCACCAACGGGCACCAATGGGCACCAATGGGCACCAGCGGGCACCCAGTGGGCATCATAGCAGGGACCCAGTGATCACCATGGTGGGCACCCAATGATCATCACAGTGGTCATCCAATGGCCACCCAACGGCCCCCATGGGGGGCACCCAATGGTCACCCAACAGCCATTCAATGACCACCCAACAGCCCCCATGGTGAGCTCCCAATGGCCCCCATGGTGGGCACCCAGTGGTCACCCAATGGCCACCCAATGGCCACCATTATGAGCTCCCAATGGCCACCCAACGGCCCCCACAGTGGCCACCCAATGGCCACCCAACAGCCCCCACGGTGGGCACCCAATGGCCACCCAACAGCCACCCAACAGCCCCCACAGTGGGCATCCAGTGGTCACCCAACAGCCCCCACAGTGGCCACCCAATGGCCACCCAATGGCCACCCAATGGCCCCCACGGTGGGCACACAATGGCCACCCAACAGCCCCCACGGTGGGCTCCCAGTGGCCACCCAACAGCCCCCACGGTGGGCTCCCAGTGCCCTCCCCACGCCGTGCACTCACTGCTGGTGGAGGGGCAGAACTCGCCCTTGTGCTCCCCGAACCAGTGGATGCGGCAGCAGCGCCCCATGGGGTTCAGCCAGTCCAGGAAATCGTCCACCCAGGAGGTGGCCGGGATGGCCAGGTAGGACCTGGGGAGGGACACGGGGCTGGCAGGAGCCGCACGGGGCCGGCGCTGGCCCTGCCCTGGCCCCGCACTCACACGTTGGGGAAGGCCGTGGCCAGCTGGATGCTCTGGGTCAGCGAGTCGTTGTCGCAGCCCGAGCTGGAGCAGATGGCGTTGGTGCCCTCGGCTGAGGAGAAGTTGTAGCCGCCCGTGGTGACAAAGTAGGTGGGGACACCCACGGCCAGGTACTGGTTCAGTGCTGAGAAGTACTGGAGCATGTACGAGTCCTGGGGACAGGCAGGGACAGGGTGATGGGGACAGGCAGGGACAGGGGACAGGCAGGGACAGGGTGATGGGGACAGGCAGGGACAGGGTGATGGGGACAGGCAGGGACAGGGGACAGGCAGGGACAGGGTGATGGGGACAGGCAGGGACAGGGGACAGACAGGGACAGGGTGATGGGGACAGGCAGGGACAGGGGACAGGAACAGGTCAGAGGACAGGAACAGGTCAGTAGACAGACAGGGGACAGGGAGACAGACAGGGGACCGGAACGGGTCAGGGGACAGTCATGGACATATATGGCCATGTCACCCCCCATGTGTCCCCATACACAGCCATGTCATCCCTGCCATGTCACACCCCTGCCATGTCACACCCCTGCCATGTGTCCCCATTCAGAGCTGTGTCACCCCTGCCATGTGTCCCCATATATGGCCATGTCACATCACATGTGTTCCCATATATGGCCGTGTCACCCCCCACGTGTCTCCATATATGGCAATGTCACCCCCATGTATCTCCATATATGGCCATGTCACATCCCTGCCATGTGTCACCCACCCCATGTGTCACCCAACCTTGTCACCCACAGGGTTCTGGGGGGTCCCCAAAGGGTCCCAGCCTCTCCACATGTCCCCACATTGGGCGGTGTCACCCCCATGTGTCCCCGAGCCTTCCCACAGTTGCCCCCTCCAATGTCCCCCTGTCCCCCCGTGTCCCCCCAGACCCCGTGTCCCCCCGTGTCCCCCTGTCCCCGTGTCCCCAACCTCGGGCAGCGCCAGCTCCTGGTCCAGCCCCACGGACACCTGGAACAGCAGGAAGAGCCCGGCACAGGCCAGGAACAGGAACAGCAGCACCTGGGGAGGGGGCTGTGCTCAGGGACCCCCGCGGCACCCCAAACCTCCACCGACCCCTCATAGCCCCCCAAATACCCACCGACCCCTCCCGGCCCCCCAAACACCCACCGACCCCTCATGGCCCCCCAAACACCCACCGACCCCTCATAGCCCCCCAAATACCCACCGACCCCTCCTGGCCCCCCAAACCCCCACAGACCCCTCCCGGCCCCCCAAACACCCACAGACCTCTCATGGCCCCCCAAACCCCCACCGACCCCTCCTGGCCCCCCAAATACCCACAGACCCCTCATGGCCCCCCAAACCCCCACCGACCTCTCATGGCCCCCCAAACCTCCACCGACCCCTCATGGCCCCCCAAACCCCCACCGACCCCTCATGGCCCCCCAAACCTCCACGGACCCCTCCTGGCCCCCCAAATACCCACCGACCCCTCCTGGCCCCCCAAATACCCACAGACCCCTCATGGCCCCCCAAACCTCCACGGACCCCTCCTGGCCCCCCAAATACCCACAGACCCCTCCTGGCCCCCCAAACCCCCACAGACCCCTCATGGCCCCCCAAATACCCACAGACCCCTCCTGGCCCCCCAAACCTTCCCTGACCCCTCATGTCTCCCCAACCCCCCCATTGCCCCCCTGTGACCCCAAACTCTCCCAGAGCCCCCAGTTTCCCCTCAAACCCCTCCATGTATCCCCCAGGACCCCCTGACATCTGAATACCCTCCAGGACCCCCCCAGACCCCCCACTCCATTTCTCACCCGCCCACCCGCATACCCCCCACGCCCCCATGTTCCCAATGTCCCCAGTGTCCCCAATGTCCCCAATGTCCCCAGTGTCCCCAGTGTCCCCCACGCCCCCCGCGCCCCCCGCGCCCCCCGCCCCCTCACCACGGCGGGCCGCACGCAGCGGTGCAGCAGCACGGGGGTGTAGTAGCGCTCGAGGAAGGGGCGCAGCAGCCGCAGCCCCTCCCCGGGCGGGGCCGCCTTGCCCGTCCCGCAGCAGCAGCACAGGTCAAAGCGCCCGGCCTGGGGGCACGGGGGGCGTGAGGGGCACGGGGGGGCTGGCACGGCACCCCGCGGGGGTCCCCTGTCCCCCCCGGGCACAGCCTGGGGACCCTCACCCGCCCTGGGGACCCTCACCCGCCCTGGGGACCCTCACCCGTCCTGGGGACCCCACATTCACACTGGGGACCCTCACCCGTCCTGGAGACCCTCACCCGCCCTGGGGACCCCACATTCACCCTGAGGACCCTCACCCGCCCTGGGGACCCTCACCCACCCTGTCCCCACCCTGGGCACCCCATATTCACATTGGGGACCCCATATTCACCCTGGGGATCCTCACCCGCCCTGTGCCCACCCTGGGGACCCTCAACCTCCTTGAGGTCCTCTCACTCACCCTGGGGACCCCACATTCACCCTGGAGACCCTCACCCGCCCTGGGGACCCTCTCACCCGCCCCGTGCCCCCCCGCCCACGCCCCCCGCTGTCCCCCGCTGTCACCTCCTGTCGCCGATAGTCCAGCGCCACCAGCGCCACGAAGCCCGACATTTGCAGCAGGAAATCCAGGGCGATGGCGAGCGAGGCCGTGAGCGCGAAGGTGCGCACGGCGGGCATGGAGGAGAGCGCACCTGGGGACCCCCGAGCCGCGGGTCACCCCGGGACACCGGGACACCCCCGGGACAGCCCCGGGACAACCCCGGGACACCCCCGGGAGACCCCCGGGACACCGGGACAGCCCCGGGACAGCGGGACACCCCCGGGACACACCCGGGACACCCCCGGGACACCCCCGGGACAGCCCCGGGAGACCCCCGGGACACCAGGA
Organism: Erithacus rubecula; assembly: GCF_903797595.1. Lineage (NCBI taxonomy): Eukaryota > Metazoa > Chordata > Aves > Passeriformes > Muscicapidae > Erithacus > Erithacus rubecula. Next base: position 1,449,007 of record NC_136681.1, on the reverse strand, counting down.
CCCCATGCCAGCCCCTCCACACCACTCCCCCGCCCCATCCCCCTTGCCCCCCGTGTCCCTGATGCCACCCTGTGCCCCCTGTACCCACTGTGCCCCCCGTGTCCCCTCATCTCTGCTGGTCCCTGTACCCCAGTACCGCCCCCGTGCCCCCCGATGCCCCCGGTGCCCCGGTGCCCCCACTCACCGAGCAGGAAGCAGACGGCCTCGGAGGCGCTGCAGAGCAGCATGCTCGGCGCCACCTGCGCCAGCACCCGCCCCACCTGCTGCTCCCGCGTCTCGCCCGGCTCCCGCTGCGACTGCTGCTGACCGGGGGGGGGTCAGGGCAGCCGGGGGCTCCCCCAGAGCCCAGGGGACCCCCTGAGCACCCCCAGAGCCCAGGGGATCCACACAGGCACCCCCAGAGACCAGGGGACCCACTGAGCACACCCAGATCCGAGGGGACCCCCTGGGCACCCCCTGCCCACCTGAGGTTGCTCACCTGCCCCACAGGACCTCCCCCCAGGGACACATTGTCCATGGGAATCCCGAAAGTGCCCCCGCAGCCCAAACTGTCCCCAAAGTGTCCCCAAGCCCCTGTGGCCCATGGACATCCCTGTCCCCAAGGTGTCCCCATGTCCTTCTGCCCCACAGGGATCCCCACTGCCCTCAGGTGTCCCCCCACCATGGTGACTCCTGTCCCCAAAGTGTCCCCGTGCTCCTGTGCCACAGAGGGATCTCTGTCCCCAAACGTGTCCCCAGGGGGTCCCCAAGGACACCCCCATCCCCAAGGTGCCCCCATCCCACGGGGATCTCTGTCCCCACAGTTCCCCCTGTGCCCCATGGAGACCCCTATCCCCAGATGTGTCCCCAATGTGTCCCCAAGCCCCTGTGCCCCATGGTGTCCCTGACCCCAAAGTCCCCCTTGCCCCATGGGGAGCCCTGTCCTGGAACGTGCCCCCATAGCCCAGGGACCCCCCTGAACCCCCCCCCCCCCGGTGCCTCAAGGACCCCCCGAGCCCCCTCCCCGGTGCCCCGCGCCCACCTGCAGCTCCTGCACGAAGATGAAGATGTTGTCGGCGCCCACGGCCAGCACGAGGAAAGGCACGACCTCGATGATGATGAGGGACGAGGGCAGCCCGAGCAGCGCCAGCAGCCCCATGGCCGCCAGCACCGCGCCCAGCACCACGGCGATGCCCCCGAGCGCCAGCGTCACCTTGGACTCCACCTGCGGACCCGAGCGGAACCGCGGATCGGAACCGCGGATCAGAACATCGGGCACCCCCGGGATCGGAACCGCGGATCGGAACCAGGGATCAGAACATCGGGCACCCCCGGGATCGGAACCACGGGATCGGAACCACGGATCAGAACCGCGGATCAGAACCCCGGGATCGGAACCACGGGATCGGAACCACAGATCAGAACCCCGGATCGGCACACTGGGATCAGAACCATGGATCAGAACATCGAGCACCCTCGGATCGGCACCCCCGGATCAGCACCCCGGTCACCCCCAGGCCACTGCCACCACCCCCGAACCCCTCCGGACCTCCCCAAACGGATTCCCGAACCCCCCCGGGGCTCACCAGGACCCCGTGCTCCCCGCCGCGCCCCCCGGTCCCCGCGCTCACCAGGACCCTCCGCCACCCCCGAACCCCTCGGGACACCCCCAAACCGAACCCGCCGAATCCTCTCGGGACTCACCAGATCCCTGTGCGCCCCCTCGAACCCTCCCGATGCCCCCCGGCCCCTGTGCCACCCCCGAACCCCCCGAACTCTCTCGGGACTCAGCAGGACCCACCCCCGCGCCCTCCGCGCCCCCCGCGCCCCCCGGTCCCCGCGCCCCCCGTGCCCCCCGCGCCCCCCGGTCCCCGCGCTCACCAGGACCCGCCGCCAGGCCGTGTACTCGCCCAGGGCCAGCGCGATGTAGGCGAACACCAGCAGGTAACTGGTGGCGAACACCGGGATGTCCTCCCCGCTCGTGCGGTTGATCTCGTCCTCCAGAGAGCGCTGAGGGGACAGCGACAGCGACAGGGACAGTTGGGGGGGCACCGAGACGTGGGGGGCACCAGGGGCACGGGGGACACGGGGACGTGGAGGGGGAACGGGGACATGGGGGGCACTGGGGACAGGTGGGGACACTGGGGGTAGGAGGGGCACGGGGACACGGGAGACACCGGGGACACGGGGACATGGAGGGACACGGGGGACATGGAAAGGGCACAGGGACAGTTGGGGGGCACAGGAACACGGTGGGCACAGGGACACCGGGACACGGAGGGGACATGGAGGGGACACCGGGACACGAGGGCACAGAGACACGGAGGTGACACGGGGGGCACACAGATGTGACACGGAGGTGACACGGGGGTCACACGGAGGTGACACAGGTGACACAGGGGTGACACGGGGGGGCACGGCCGCACCTCGGCCATGAAGGTGACCGAGAGGTTGTGCTGGTGCCGCCGCTGGAAGTCGCGCACCACGCCCAGGAACTGTCGCTCCCACTGGAGCACCCACTCGAGGCGCGGGTCCCCCGCCGGGAAGTTGTTGAGCGAGTAGGTGACAATGAGCGCCTCGGCCTCCGTGTACTCGGACTCTGCGGGGACACGGCCGGGACCCCCTGGAACCGCGGGAACAGCCCGGAACCCCCCGGGACCCCCCGAACACCCCGAACACCCCAGAATGACCCGGACCCCTCGGAACCTCCAGAATCGCCCAGAGTCCTGAACTCCCCGGACCCCCAGGATCTCCCGGACCCCCCGAACCCCGTGAACCCTGGAACCCCCCGGATCCCCCTGGACCCCCGAACCTCCCAGAACCCCGGACCTGCGAAGCCCCTGGACTCTCCGGAACCCTCAGAACCCCCGGTACCCCCGGATCCCCCGAAGCCCCTGGACCCTCTGCAGCCTTCTGGAACCCCCAGACCCCCGGAGCCCGCGCCCCCCGTACCGCGGTAGCCGCCCAGGGCGATGTAGGGGAACACGGGCCCGCCGTACTCGGCCATGCAGCTCAGCTCCAGCGCCGTGATGTCCTTGAAGGAGAGCGGGGAGCTGGTGGCGACAGGGCCGGGGGCGTCAGCGGGGGCTGTGCCCGCCCGGCCCCGACCCCGGCCCGCGCCCAACGCCACCCGCGGGGACCTCGGAGCGCCCGGCTGGGAACGGGGACACGGGGGCGACACCCTAGAGACACAGCCTGGCACCCCATAGGGATGGGGACACAGGGGTGACACCCCAGAGACACAGCCTGGCACCCCAGAGTGATGGGGACACGGGGGTGACACCCCAGAGACACAGCCTGGCACCCCAGAGACACAGCCTGGCACCCCAGAGTGATGGGGACACGGGGGCGACACCCTAGAGACACAGCCTGGCACCCCAGAGTGATGGGGACACACGGGTGACACCCCAGAAACACAGCCTGGCACCCCAGAGACACAGCCTGGCACCCCAGAGTGATGGGGACATACGGGTGACACCCCAACCCCCCGAGTGCCCCAAAAAGAGCACCCGGACCCCCAAACCAGGCACCCCATGGGCACAGAGCAGTGCCCAGCACCCTGACCCCACAGGCACCCCATAAATGTCACCCCAGCCCCACAGAGGCACACCACGGGCACCAGGCCACAATGGGCACCCCATAGAGACCCCCCAGCCCCACAGATAAACCCCCATGGGCACTAGGCCATGTCCAGCACCCCAAAAATGTCACCCCAACCTCACAGCTAGGCACCCCACGGGCACTGTGGAATGTCCAGTACTCCATGGGCACCACCCCAACCCCACAACTGACCACCCCACAATCTCTGTGCCATGTCCAGCACCTCACAGGTGTCACCCCAACCCCACAACTGACCATCCCATGGCCACTGTGCCATGTCCAGCACCCCCTGGACACCACCCCAACCCCACAACTGACCATCCCACAATCTCTGTCCCATGTCCATCACCCCACAGGTGTCACCCCAACCCCACAACTGACCATCCCATGGTCACTGTGCCATGTCCAGCACCCCCTGGACATCACCCCAACCCCACAACCGACCACCCCATCACCCGTGCGCCCCCCCCCCATCCCCCCGCGCCCCCCGCCCGCGGCACCCACTTGACGCAGTAGATGAGGTGGTCGTGCCAGTCCACGGTGCCCATGTCCTTGCCGTCCTGCTGCCAGGCGCTGAGCGCCAGGCGGCTGCGGTTGTTCTGGAAGTACTGCGTGACGCTGGACACGGCGCAGTCGCCCACGGCGGGCTCGGTGGGGTTCAGGGGCGCGTAGCACACGTCCTGCAGGCTGACGTTCCTGCCCGAGCCCGGCGCCCACGCCGTGGTGGCCGCCAGCGTGTCCTGCAGCTCCAGCAGCGCCAGCAGCACGTCCTCGGCCAGCACCCCGCTGAAATTCTTGGCGCCCAGCAGCAGCGAGTCGTAGGTGCGGTTTGCGCGGCCCGGCGCCGTCACGATGACCTGGTTGGTGCGCAGGAAGGGCCCGAAGTGCTGGTCGTGGAACGCCTTCTCCTGGCGGGCGCGGCTGCCCGGCGCTGACCACAGCTCCACCGGGTCCGTGGTCAGCCGCAGGGTCACCATCCCGGCCGAGAGCCCCGCGGCCGCCGCCAGGGCCACCAGCAGCACGGTCACCGGCCACGCGGCCACCGTGGTGCCCCAGCGGCGGAAGGCGCGCTCCAGGCCGCGCTGCCACGCGTGGCTCGCCCGCTCCGCGCACCCGCCGCGGCCCCGCGGCTTGGGCGGCGGCTCGGCCGCTCCCCGGCGGCACAGCACGGCCAGCAGGAAGGTCAGGGCGAGCGCGCCGAACAGCGCGGCGCAGATGACCAGCACCCCGTCGGCGCGGCCGATGCGGAACGGCGGCGGCGGCCCCGCGGGCGGCTCCACGGGCGCGCAGGAGCGGGCGCAGTCCTGGCACGAACACGGCTCCTGCTCCGCGTCCGGCGCCTGGTCGCAGCCCCAGACGGGCGCGTCCAGCGGGGCGATGCCCTGGCCGGGCTCGGAGGAGTTGGGCAGCAGCTGGAAGTCGATCTGCAGCGGCGCCAGCCCGTTGTTCTTGTCGCCCTGGAAGTCCAGCCAGCGCTGCGCCGTGCACAGCTCCGCGCCGTAGCGGCCGCACATGGTGGCGATGGCGTAGCCGCCCGTGGCCGGCAGCCGCACATCCCGGCACGACTCGAAGGCGGCCTCGGCGTAGCGGCGGCGGTAGAAGAGCTGGTACTCGAGCACGGCCAGCGCGCCGGGCAGCGCGGCGTGCGGGGCCACGCGGGTGACATTGGTGAAGAGGCTCTGGTCCGGGCTGCAGATGTTGTGGCAGTAGAGGTTGGCGAAGTTGCGGGCGCAGGCGGGGCAGCGCGCCAGCACCGCGCCCGACAGCCCCACGCTGAGGCGCAGCGCGTTCAGCTGGTTGTAGCTGCAGCAGACGCGCGTGGTCTCGTTGTCGCCGCGCACCAGCTCGGGGCACACGGAGCGCAGCAGCGACAGCAGCGCCCGCGTGGCCGTGCGGGCCGGAGTGTTGGACAGGCAGGGCACCTCCGAGGGCAGCAGCGACACGTTCACCTCGGGGTTCCGCCCGCACTCGCCGTAGAAGGCGCAGAAGCCGCTCTGGTGGATGGGGGTCAGCGACGGCGCGACCTGCGGGGAAGGGGACAGCGTGGTGGCACCGGGTGGCGCTTGAGGGGTTAATGGCACCTGGTGGGTCCAGAGCTGCGCCACCGCCTGTGCCTCCAAACGGCACCCGAATGGCACCCGGGGGGCACCAGGACGCTGTCCCCACATTCTGACAGCTTCAGCTCCTCCAAATGTCACCCAGGTGGCACCACAGCAGTGTCCTCTCCATCTGTCACCTCCAGCCCATCCAAATGCCACCCAAATGTCACACAGGTGGCACCACAGCAGCGTCCCCTCCACCTGTCACCCCCAGCCCCTACAAATGTCACCCAGGTGGCACCACAGCAGTGTCCCCTCCACCTGTCACCCCCAGTCCCTCCAAATGTTACCCAAATGTCACCCAGGTGGCACCACAGCAGTGTCCTCTCCATCTGTCACCTCCAGCCCATCCAAATGCCACCCAAATGTCACCTGAGGGGCACCATGGAGGTGTCCCCCCGCCATTGCTGTAACTCCCAGCTCCTCCAAATGCCACCCAAATGTCACCCAGAGGGCACCAGGACACTGTCCCTACATTCTGACAGCTTCAGCCCCTACAAATGTCACCCAGGTGGCACCACAGCAGTGTCCCCTCCATCTGTCACCTCCAGCCCCTCCAAATGCCACCCAAATGTCACCCAGGTGGCACCACAGCAGTGTCCCCTCCACCTGTCACCCCCAGTCCCTCCAAATGTTACCCAAATGTCACCTGAGGGGCACCAGGACATTGTCCCCACAGTTCTGCCACCTTCAGCTCCTCCAAACATCATTCAAATGTCACACAAACGCCACCCAAATGGCACCACAGCAGTGTCCCCTCCCAGCTGTCACCCCCAGCTCCTCCAAACAACACCCAAATGCCACCCGAATGTCACCCAGGGGGCACCAGGACACTGTCCCCACATTCTGACAGCTTCAGCTCCTCCAAATGTCACCCGAATGTCACCCAGGTGGCACCACAGCAGTGTCCCCTCCATCTGTCACCCCCAGCCCCTACAAATGTCACCAGGATATCACCACCTATTCTGTCCCCAAATTTCTGCCACCCCAGCCCCTCCAGATGTCACCCAAATGTCACCACAGAGCCGCTCGTTCTGCCACGCCCAAAA
>NC_136681.1:1381845-1441780 GCF_903797595.1 Erithacus rubecula | reverse complement strand
ATCCCCAAAATTTGGGTTATAATCCCATTAATCCAGGTTAAAATCCCCCAAATTTGGGTTATAGCCCCATTAATCCAGGCTAAAATCCCCCAAATTTGGGTTATAACCCCATTAATCCAGGTTAAAATCCTCCAAATTTGTGTTTTAACCCCATTAATCCAGGCTAAAATCCCCCCAAATCCGGGTTGAAATCCCCCAAATCTGAGATGGGGAGAGATTAGGGATCATGGCATGGGAAAGATCTCCCTAGTCTGGGTTAAAATCCACTGAATCCAGGTTAAAATCTTCCAAATTTGAATTAAAATCCCCCAAATCCAGGTTAGAATCCCCTGAATTCAGGCTAAAATCCCCCAATTTTCTCCAGGATATTCCCTCAGAAATGGTGGAATTTCCCTCAGAAATGGGGGGAATTTCCTCAGAAATTGGGAATTTCTCCTGAATTTCCCTCAGAAACTGGGATATTTCCCTCAGAAATCGGGGAATTCCTCCCAGATATCCCCTCAGAAATGGTGCGATTTCCCTCAGAAATGGTGGAATTTCCCTCAGAAATGATGGAATTTCCCTCAGAGATGGAGGAATTTCCCTCAGAAATGGGTGAATTTCCCTCAGAAATGGTGGTATTTCCCTCAGAAATGGGGGTATTTTCCTCAGAAATGGTGGAATTTCCCTCAGAAATGGGGGTATTTCCCTCAGAAATGGTGGAATTTCCCTCAGAAATGGGGGTATTTCCCTCAGAAATGGGGGTATTTCCCTCAGAAATGGTGGAATTTCCCTCAGAGATGGAGGAATTTCCCTCAGAAATGGGAGTATTTCCCTCAGAAATTGTGGAATTTCCCTCAGAAATGGGGGTATTTCCCTCAGAAATGGTGAAATTTCCCTCAGAAATGGTGGAATTTCCCTCAGAAATGGTGGAATTTCCCTCAGAGATGGAGGAATTTCCCTCAGAGATGGAGGAATTTCCCTCAGAAATGGGTGAATTTCCCTCAGAAATGGTGGTATTTCCCTCAGAAATGGTGGAATTTCCCTCAGAAATGGGAGTATTTCCCTCAGAAATGGGTGAATTTCCCTCAGAAATGGTGGTATTTCCCTCAGAAATGGGGGTATTTTCCTCAGAAATGGTGGAATTTCCCTCAGAAATGGGGGTATTTCCCTCAGAAATGGGTGAATTTCCCTCAGAAATGGGGGTATTTCCCTCAGAAATGGGGGTATTTCCCTCAGAAATGGGTGAATTTCCCTCAGTAATGGTGGAATTTCCCTCAGAAATGGGGGTATTTCCCTCAGAAATGGTGGAATTTCCCTCAGAAATGGGGGTATTTCCCTCAGAAATGGGGGTATTTCCCTCAGAAATGGTGGAATTTCCCTCAGAGATGGAGGAATTTCCCTCAGAAATGGGAGTATTTCCCTCAGAAATTGTGGAATTTCCCTCAGAAATGGGTGAATTTCCCTCAGAAATGGTGGTATTTCCCTCAGAAATGGGGGTATTTTCCTCAGAGATGGGGGTATTTCCCTCAGAAATGGGTGAATTTCCCTCAGAAATGGGGGTATTTCCCTCAGAAATGGGGAAATTTCCCTCAGAAATGGTGGAATTTCCCTCAGTAATGGTGGAATTTCCCTCAGAAATGGGTGAATTTCCCTCAGAAATGGTGCGATTTCCCTCAGAAATGGTGGAATTTCCCTCAGAAATGGTGGAATTTCCCTCAGAGATGGAGGAATTTCCCTCAGAAATGGTGGAATTTCCCTCAGAAATGGTGGAATTTCCCTCAGAAATGGGTGAATTTCCCTCAGAAATGGGTGAATTTCCCTCAGAAATGGTGGAATTTCCCTCAGAAATGGGTGAATTTCCCTCAGAAATGGGAGTATTTCCCTCAGAAATGGGAGTATTTCCCTCAGAAATGGGTGAATTTCCCTCAGAAATGATGCGATTTCCCTCAGAAATGGTGGAATTTCCCTCAGAAATGGTGGAATTTCCCTCAGAGATGGAGGAATTTCCCTCAGAAATGGTGGAATTTCCCTCAGAAATGGTGGAATTTCCCTCAGAAATGGGTGAATTTCCCTCAGAAATGGGTGAATTTCCCTCAGAAATGGGAGTATTTCCCTCAGAAATGGGAGTATTTCCCTCAGAAATGGGTGAATTTCCCTCAGAAATGGGGGCAATTTCCCTCAGAAATGGGAGTATTTCCCTCAGAGATGGAGGAATTTCCCTCAGAAATGGGAGTATTTCCCTCAGAAATGGTGGAATTTCCCTCAGAAATGGGAGTATTTCCCTCAGAAATGGGTGAATTTCCCTCAGAAATGGTGGAATTTCCCTCAGAAATGGGGGTATTTCCCTCAGAAATGGGAGTATTTCCCTCAGAGATGGAGGAATTTCCCTCAGAGATGGGGGTATTTCCCACAGAAATGGGGGTATTTCCCTCAGAACTGGGAGTATTTCCCTCAGAAATGGTGGAATTTCCCTCAGAAATGGAGTATTTCCCTCAGAAATGGTGGAATTTCCCTCAGAAATGGGGGTATTTCCCTCAGAAATGGGAGTATTTCCCTCAGAAATGATGGAATTTCCCTCAGAAATGGGAGTATTTCCCTCAGAAATGGAGGCATCCCCCCGGAATCTCTGTGGGTGTCAGATCCGCCTCCCCTCCCAGCCCCGCTCCTTGCCCTGAGCCCGTTCCCTTCTCACCCTCGCCCGCAGGAGAGCTGATCCGCATGCCCAAGATGGGCAAGACCATCCACAAGTACGTGCACCTGTTCCCCAAGCTGGAGCTGTCGGTGCACCTGCAGCCCATCACGCGCTCCACCCTCAAGGTGGAGCTCACCATCGCCCCCGACTTCCAGTGGGATGAGAAGGTGGGGCCGGGATGGGGGACTGGGAGGGGAAAGGGGGGATTGAGGGGAAATGGAGGATATGAGGGTGGGAAATGGGGGATATGGAGGTGGGAATTGAGGGGAAATGGGGAATTGGAGTGGGAATCGTGAGAGGAAATGGAGGATATGGGGGTGGGAATTGAGGGGAAATGGGGGATATGGAGGTGGGAATTGAGGGGAAATGGGGGATATGGGGGTGGGAATTGGGGAGAAATGGGGGATTGGGGAGTGGGAAATGGGGGATATTGGGGTGGGAATCGTGAGGGGAAATGGAGGATATTGGGGTGGGGAGAGGGAATCGTGAGGGGAAATGGGGATGGGATCAAGGGGAAATGGGGGATAGGGGTTGGGGAGAAGGAATTATGAGGGGAAATGGGGGATATGGGGGTGGGGAGAGGGAATCGTGAGGGGAAATGGAGGATATGGGGTTGGAATCATGAGGCGAAATGGGGGATAGGGGATGGGAATTGAGGGAAATGGGGGATATGGGGACTGGGGGTGGGAATCGTGAGGGGAAATGGATTTGGGGGTGGGAATTGAGGGGAAATGGGAGATTGAGGGTGGGAATTGTGAGGGGAAATGGAGGATATGGGGGTGGGAATTGAGGGAAATGGAGAATATGGGATGGGAATTGTGAGGGGAAATGGGGGATTTGGGGGTGGGAATTGAGGGGAAATGGGGGATGGGGAGGGAAGAGGGAATCGTGAGGGGAAATGGAGGATATGGGGGTGGGAATTGAGGGAAATGGGGAATATGGGATGGGAATCGTGAGGGGAAATGGGGGATTTGGGGATGGGTATTGAGGGGAAATGGGGGATATGGGATGGGAATCATGAGGGGAAATGGGGGATTTGGGGGTGGGAATTGAAGGGAAATGGGGGATATGGGGGTGGGAAGAGGAAATTGTGTGGGGAAATGGAGGACATGGGGTGGGGAGAGAGAATTGTGAGGGGAAAATGAGGGATATGGGGGTGGAGAGAGAATCGTGAGGGGAAAATGGGAGATTTGAGGGGAAAATGGGGGTTATGAGGGTGGGAATTGAGGGGAAATGGGGGATATGGGGGTGGGGAGAGGGAAGTGTGAGGGGAAATGGGGAGTTTTGGGACTGGGGGGTGGGAATCATGAAAGAAAATGGAGAATGGAGGGGGGAGAGAGGGAATCCTGAGGAGAAAATTCCCTAATTGGAGGGAACAATGGGATTTATTGGGCTGTATTGTGCAAATGGTGAGGGGAAAATGGGGAATTCTGGGGCTGGGGTGTGGAAATCACTAGGGGAAAATGCCCTGGTTGGGGAGAGAAATGACATCTATGGGGCTGGATTGTGAAAATCATGGGGGGAAAATGCCCTGGTTGCAGGGGTGAAAATGGGATTTATGGGGTTGGGCTGTGGGAATCATGGTGGAAAATGGGGAATCCTGGAGGTGGGGTGTGGAAATCATGACAGGCCCTGAGTGGAGGGAAAAATTGGATTTGTGTGACTGGATTGTGAAAATCATCAGGGCGAAATGCCCTGGTGGGAGAAAACCATAAAATCTGAAGTTAATCATAAAAACCACAAGAGAAAACACAATCCTTGCACGACAAGGAACCATTTTGAATCCAGAACACTTGGAACTGTGAGGTTCGCAACAGGAAATTGAGATTTTTCCCCCTTTTTTTTCCAGGTTCACGGCTCCTCTGAGGCTTTCTGGATCCTAGTGGAGGATGTGGACAGCGAGGTGATCCTGCACCACGAGTATTTCCTGCTCAAGGCCAAATATGCCCAAGATGAACACCTGGTGACATTTTTTGTGCCTGTCTTCGAGCCCCTGCCTCCCCAGTATTTCATCAGGGTGGTGTCCGACCGCTGGCTCTGTGAGTGCCCAATTTCCAGAGGTTTATTCCTGGTTTTTCCTGGGGTTTATTCCTATTTTTTCACAGGTTTATTCCTATTTTTCATGGGATTTATTCCTATTTTTTCATGGGGTTTATTCGGAGTTTTATGGCTCTGTGAGTGCCCCTTTTCCAGGGGTTTATTCCTGGTTTTTATTCCTATTTTCATGTGATTTATTCTTATTTTTCATGGGATTTACTCCAGGTTTTATGGCTCTGTGAGTGCCCCTTTTCCAGGAGTTTATTCCTCTTTTTTCCTGGGTTTATTCCAGGTTTTATCCCTTTATATCCCTCTTTATCCCTTTGTATTTTTTTATCCCTTTTCCTATACCTTTGGGATCTGTTTTTTATCCCTCCTCCCAGAGCTTTGGCTTTCTGGATTTATCCCCCTCTCCCAAACCTTTGGAATCTGTTTTTTATCCCCTCTCCCAAAGCTTTGGAATCTGTTTTTATATATTTGGGAACTCTTTTTTGTCCCTTCTCTCAAACCTTTGGAATCTGTTTTTTATACATCTGGGATCTGTTTTTTATCCCCTCTCCTAAACCTTTGGGATCTGTTTTTTCTCCCTTCTCCCAGACCTTTGGCATTCTGGATTTATCCTGTCTCCCAAACCTTTGGGATCTGTTTTTTTACACCTTTGGGATCTGGTTTTTATCCCTTCTCCCAGATCTTTGACATTCCAATTTTATCCCTTCTCCCAGAACTTTGGCATTCCAGATTTATCCCCTCTCCCAAACCTTTGGGATCTGTTTTTTATACCTTTGGGATCTGTTTTTATCCTTCCTCCCAGACCTTTGGGATCTGTTTTTTATACCTTTGGGATCTGTTTTTATCCTTCCTCCCAGATCTTTGGGATCTGTTTTTATCCTTCCTCCCAGATCTTTGGGATCTGTTTTTTATACCTTTGGGATCTGTTTTTATCCTTCCTCCCAGATCTTTGGGATCTGTTTTTTATACCTTTGGGATCTGTTTTTATCCTTCCTCCCAGATCTTTGGGATCTGTTTTTTATACCTTTGGGATCTGTTTTTATCCTTCCTCCCAGACCTTTGGGATCTGTTTTTTATACCTTTGGGATCTGTTTTTATCCTTCCTCCCAGACCTTTGGGATCTGTTTTTTATACCTTTGGGATCTGTTTTTATCCTTCCTCCCAGATCTTTGGGATCTGTTTTTTACACCTTTGGGATCTGTTTTTATCCTTCCTCCCAGACCTTTGGGATCTGTTTTTTCTGCCTTCTCCCAAACCTTTGCCATTCCAGGTTTCTCCCTTCTCCCAGAGCTTTCGGGTTCTGCGTTTACCCCCTCTCCCAAACCTTTGGGATCCATTTTCCATCCCCTTCCCCTTCTTCCAAGCCCATAACCCCAATCCCTGTGGCTCTCCCCACGGCTCCAGAATGAGGGGATCCTTTCTGTCCCTCAGCCTGCGAGACGCAGCTGCCGGTGTCGTTCCGGCACCTGATCCTGCCGGAGAAGTACCCGCCGCCCACGGAGCTGCTGGACCTGCAGCCGCTGCCGGTGTCGGCGCTGCGCAACAGCGCCTTCGAGAGCCTCTACCAGGACAAGTTCCCCTTCTTCAACCCCATCCAGACTCAAGGTGGGCCCCCACGGGGCTCCTGGGGTTTGTGGGGAATGGGGATCCCAGAGCGCTGAGGGCGTTGGGGGTTGGAGTGTCTGATGGGAGTTGGGGGTGTTTCTTCTTCTTATCACACCTGGATTTCGTGGTGTTTGGGATCTGTGGTTTATCTCATCACAGAATTTTGGGATCTGTGGATTATCCTCTATTCGCAGACTTTTGGGATCCATGGTTTATCCTGCCCCAGATAAACCATGGTTTATCGCCTTTTCCCAGAGTTTTGGGGTCCATGGTTTATCCTATCCCAGATAAACCATGGTTTATCACCCTTTCACAGAGTTTTGGGATCTGTGGTTTATCCTCCCCCAGATAAACCATGGTTTATTGCCCTTTCCCAGAGTTTTGGGATCTGTGGTTTATCCTGACCCAGATAAACCATGGTTTATCCCCCTTTCCCAGAGTTTTGGGATCTGTGGTTTGTCCCATTCCCAAAGTTTTGGGATCTGTGGTTTATCCTCCCCCAGATAAACCATGGTTTATCGCCCTTTCCCAGAGTTTTGGGGTCCATGGTTTATCCTATCCCAGATAAACCATGGTTTATCGCCCTTTCCCAGAGTTTTGGGACCTGTGGTTTATCCTGTCCCAGATAAACCATGGTTCATCCCCCTTTCCCAGAGTTTTGGGATCTGTGGTTTATCCTCCCCCAGATAAACCATGGTTTATCCCCCTTTCCCAGAGTTTTGGGATCTGTGGTTTGTCCCTTTCCCAGAGTTTTGGGATCTGTGGTTTATCCTCCCCCAGATAAACCATGGTTTATCCCCCTGTCCCAGAGTTTTGGGACCTGTGGTTTATCCTGTCCCAGATAAACCATGGTTTATCCTTGTTTTCCAGAATTTTGGGATCTGTGGATTATCCCATTCCCACAGATTTGGGATTTCTGGTTTATCCTGTCCCAGAGTTTTGATATCTGTGGTTTATCCCCTTTCCTGGAGTTGCACTTGCCCAGGCTTGGCTCCATGCCATGTTTCCCATCCCATTCCTGAACTATTACCAGAAATCCACAGGGAATTCTCCCTGAAACTGGGAATTTGCATCTTCTTTAACACTTCCTTCTCTCTATAAATCCCAATCTGAAATCCCCTAAATTCTTTTTCCTGGAGCTCCTCTTCCTCCTCCATATCCAAGCCATCTCTCCACACCTCATTCCCAACTTTTTTTCCCCTAAATCCCTGTGAATTCTCCCATTTCCCCAGTGTTCAACACGGTGTACAACAGCGACGACAACGTTTTCGTGGGGGCTCCCACGGGCAGCGGGAAGACGATCTGCGCCGAGTTCGCCATCCTCAGGATGCTGCTGCAGAACTCGGAGGGTCGCTGCGTCTACATCACCCCCATGGAGGCCCTGGCCGAGCAGGTGAACGCCAGGAATTCCCACCCCCAGCCCTCATTCCTTGGGGGAAACTCGGGGTTCACCCACCCTGCTGCTGCTGCGGGGCGGGCAGAGGGAGTTTGGAGGGGATTGCGTGGATTTGAGGGGAATAAAACCAGTCCTGTGGGAATTCCTACCAGGAGTTTGGTGGGAATTGCCCCAGTTTGAGGAGAATTGGGTGGGAATTGCTTGAATTTGGTGGGAATTGCCCCAGTTTGAGGAGAATTTGGTGGGAATTGCCTGAATTTGGTGGGAATTGAATTTGGTGGCAATTGCCCCAGTTTGAGGAGAATTTGGTGGGAGTTGCTTGAATTTGGTGGGAATTGCCCCAGTTTGAGGAGAATTTGGTGGGAATTGCCTGAATTTGGTGGGAATTGAATTTGGTGGCAATTGCCCCAGTTTGAGGAGAATTTGGTGGGAATTGCTTGAATTTGGTGGGAATTGCCCCAGTTTGAGGAGAATTTGGTGGGAGTTGCCTGAATTTGGTGGGAATTGCCTGAATTTGGTGGGAATTGCCCCAGTTTGAGGAGAATTTGCTGGGAATTGCCTGAATTTGGTGGGAATTGCCCCAGTTTGTGTAAGAATTTGGTAGTAATTGCTCCAATTAGAGGGAAATGTGAGGAGAATTCAGTGGGAATTGCTCCAGTTTGAGGAGAATTTGGTGGGAATTGCCTGAATTTGGTGGGAATTGAATTTGGTGGGAATTGCCCCAGTTTGAGGAGAATTTGGTGGGAATTGCCTGAATTTGGTGGGAATTGCCCCAGTTTGAGGAGAATTTGGTGGGAATTGCCTGAATTTGGTGGGAATTGCCCCAGTTCGTGGAAGAATTTTGTAGTAATTGCTCCAATTTGAGGGAAATGTGAGGAGAATTCAGTGGGAATTGCTCCAGTTTTGAGGAGAATTTGGTGGGAATTGCCTGAATTTGTTGAGAATTGCCCCAGTTGTGGAAGAATTTGGTGAGAAGTGCCTGAATTTGGTGGGAATTGCCAATTCTGAGAGGAATTTGATGGGAATCTCTCCCATTTTGGGGATCCCACCAGCACTCCTGTGCGAATTCTGGATAAATCCACTGGGAGCCGCCCCGATCCGAAGCCAATCCCGTTTTCCTGGCGCAGGTTTTCATGGATTGGTACGAGAAATTCCAGGAGCGTCTCAACAAGAAGGTGGTGCTGCTCACAGGGGAGACCAGCACGGACCTGAAGCTGCTGGGAAAGGGGAACATCATCATCAGCACCCCAGAGAAGTGGGACATCCTGTCCCGCCGCTGGAAGCAGCGCAAGAACGTGCAGAACGTCAACCTGTTCATCGTGGATGAAGTGCACCTGATCGGGGGAGAGAACGGGGTGAGAGCCCAGTGGGGTGGGGATGGGCCAGCCCAGAGTGGGGGATCCCCAGTGGGGTTGGAGAAGATTTTCCTGGATGGGAATTGCTCCGATGGGATGGGATTCATGGGATCTGTGGGATAGGATGGGAGGTGTCCATGTCTTGGGGAGGTCAGAAGGAGTTTCCATGGGGTGTCCTGGATGGATCTCATTCCTGATCCCGCTCCTGATCCCTTTTCTGATCCTGCTCTCAGTCCTGCACTTGGTCCTGCTCTTGATCCCACTCCTGAGCCTGTTCCTGATCCTGATCCTGTTCCTGATCCTGATCCTGATCCCAGTCCTGCTCTTGATCTGTTTCTGATCCTGTTCCTGTTCCTGATCCTGATCCTGATCCTGATCCTGATCCCAGTCCTGCTCTTGATCTGTTTCTGATCCTGTTCCTGTTCCTGATCCTGCTCCTGATCCCAGTCCTGCTCTTGATCTGTTTCTGATCCTGTTCCTGATCCTGCTCCTGATCCCAGTCTCAATCCTACTCCTGATCTGCTCCTGATCCCATTTCTGATCCCCTTCCTGATTCCACTCCTGGTCCTGCTCCATCCATATCCTTGGGCTGCTCAGGAGGAGTTTCCATGGCATTTCCATGCCTGGATTTCATCCTGATCTCATTCCCAGTCCCATTCCCGAGCCCATTCCTGATCCCATTTCCCCCACAGCTGTTGCTGGAGGTGATCTACTTGGTATCCCATTCCCAATCCCATTCCTTATCCTGTTTTTCCCCTACAGCCCGTGCCAGAGATGATCTGCTCCTGGATCTCATTCCTCATCCCAATTCCATTCCTGTTCCCATTTTTCCCTCACAGCCTGTACTGGAGGTGATCTGCTCACAGATCCCATTCCCATTTCCCCACAGCCTGTACTGGAGGTGATCTGCTCACAGATCCCATTCCCATTTCCCCACAGCCCGTGCTGGAGGTGATCTGCTCACAGATCCCATTGCTGATCCCATTCCCATTTCCCCACAGCCCGTGCTGGAGGTGATCTGCTCACAGATCCCATTCCCAATCCCATTCCCCCACAGCCTGTACTGGAGGTGATCTGCTCACAGATCCTATTCCCAATCCCATTCCCCCACAGCCTGTACTGGAGGTGATCTGCTCACAGATCCTATTCCCAATCCCATTCCCCCACAGCCTGTACTGGAGGTGATCTGCTCACAGATCCCATTCCCATTTTTCCCCACAGCCCGTGCTGGAGGTGATCTGCTCACAGATCCTATTCCCAATCCCATTCCCCCACAGCCTGTACTGGAGGTGATCTGCTCACAGATCCCATTCCCGTTTTTTCCCCACAGCCCGTGCTGTAGGTGATCTGCTCACAGATCCCATTCCCATTTTTCCCCACAGCCCGTGCTGGAGGTGATCTGCTCGCGCATGCGCTACATCAGAAGGGGTTTCCATGGGATTTTATCCCATTCCCATTCCCATTTTTCCCCACAGCCTGTACTGGAGGTGATCTGCTCACAGATCCCATTCCCGTTTTTCCCCACAGCCCGTGCTGGAGGTGATCTGCTCACAGATCCCATTCCCATTTTTCCCCACAGCCCGTGCTGGAGGTGATCTGCTCACAGATCCCATTCCCATTTTTCCCCACAGCCCGTGCTGGAGGTGATCTGCTCACAGATCCCATTCCCATTTTTCCCCACAGCCCGTGCTGGAGGTGATCTGCTCGCGCATGCGCTACATCTCGTCGCAGATCGAGCGGCCGATCCGCATCGTGGCGCTCAGCTCGTCGCTGTCCAATGCCAAGGACGTGGCGCACTGGCTGGGCTGCAGTGCCACAGCCACCTTCAACTTCCACCCCAACGTGCGCCCCGTGCCCCTGGAGCTGCACATACAGGTGGGGCCCTTGGGAGCTCTTGGTTAATTAACTCTTGGCCATAACCCTCTGGGATCATTGGGAATTCTTGCTGTTGTCAGTTCTTGCCTAATTAATCCTTGGGAAAATCCCTTTTGATCGTTGGGAGCTCTTGGCTTATCAATCCTTGGCCATAATCCCTTGGGATCATTGTGAACTCTTGGCTAATTAATTCGTGGCCATAATCCCTTGGGATCCTTGGGAAGTCTTGGCTGATCAATCCTTGGCCATAATCCCTTGGGATGGTTGGGAACTCTTGACTGATCAATCCTTGAGAAAATCCCTTGGGATCGTTGTGAACTCTTGGATAATTAATTCTTGGAAAAATACTTTGGGATCGTTGGGAACTCTTGCCTAATTAATCGTTGGGATTTTGCCAAGATCCCTTTGGGACTCTTGAGAGAATCCCTTGGGATTGTTGGGAGCTCTTGACTGATTAATTCTTGGTAATTATTCTTTGGGATCGTTGGTAATTCTCGTTATTGTCAATTCTTGCCTAATTGATCCTTGGCCATAATCCTTTGGGATCACTGGTGACTGTTGTTCATTTAATCCTTGGTAATTATCCTTTGGGATCATTGGTGACTCTTGTTCAATTAATCCTTGGTAAAAATCCATTTGTTTCACTGGGAATTCTTGTTATTGTCAATTCTTGTTTAATTAATTCTTGGTAAATCCTTTGGAATCATTGGTAACTCTGGTTTAATTAATCCCTGGTAATTATCTTTTGGGTCGTTGGATTGGGATTGGGTGGAATAAAATTCAGGGTGGGGTTGACCATTGATCACCAATACAAGGATCAATCACGATCATGTCAGAACTTGGTGAATTTTCTGGCATTTCCCACCGCTTTGGCAGGGAATCCTTTGGGATTCAGTGGGGTTGGGTGGGAATGGGATTGATGGGATGGGATGTGATGGGATTGGTATTGAGATTGGGATTGGGATTGGCCAAGGATCAATCATTACCATTTTTAAGCCAGAGTTGAGTGAGCTTTCCAGCGTGTCCCACCAGTTTGGCACAGAATCCTTTGGGATTCAGTGGGATTGGATGAGACTGGGATTGATGGGATTGGGATGAATGGGATGGATGAGATTCAGATTGGAATTGGCCATTACTAACCAATACAAGGATCAATCATTACCATTTTTAAGCCAGAGTTAAGCACATTTTCCAGCATTTCCTGCCACTTTGGCAGGAAATCCTTTGGGGCTCATCTGGATTTGGGATTTTCCACAGGGTTTCAACATCAGCCACACGCAGACACGGCTGCTGTCCATGGCCAAGCCCGTGTACCACGCCGTGATGAAGCACTCGCCCAAAAAACCCGTGCTGGTCTTCGTCCCGTCCCGCAAACAGACGCGGCTCACGGCCATCAACATCCTGACCACCTGCGCCTCCGACGTGCAGCGCCACAGGTGGGGCTGGCTGGGGCTCACTGGGACCAGGGGTGGGCTGCACTGGGACCAGGGGTGGGCTGCACTGGGACCAGGGGTGGGGTATGGGGCTGCACTGGGACCAGGGATGGGCTGCACTGGGACCAGGGGTGGGGTATGGGCTGCACTGGGACCAGGGGTGGGCTGCACAGGGACCAGGGGTGGGGTATGGGCTGCACTGGGACCAGGGGTGGGGTATGGGCTGCACAGGGACCAGGGATGGGCTGCACTGGGACCAGGGGTGGGGTATGGGCTGCACTGGGACCAGGGGTGGGGTATGGGCTGCACAGGGACCAGGGATGGGCTGCACAGGGAGCAGGGGTGGGGTATGGGCTGGAGAGTGGCCAGGGATGGGGTTATGGGGCTGGAGAGTGACCAGAGATGGGGTTTGGGGCTGGAGAGTGAGCAGGTATAGGTTATGGGGCTGGAGAGTGTCCAGGGATGGGGTTTGGGGCTGGAGAGTGGAGATGGGGAATTCCTGAGGGAGCTGAGGTGACTTGGCCTGGAGAAGAGGGGAATCATTGGGTGGGATTGGGATGGGATGGGATGGGATGGGATGGGATGGGATGGGATGGGATGGGATGGGATGGGATGGGATGGGATGGGATGGGATGGGATGGGGTGGGATGGGGTGGGATGGGATGGGATGGGATGGGATGGGATGGGATGGGATGGGATGGGATGGGATGGGATGGGATGGGGTGGGATGGGCTGGGACAGGAGATCCCCAAGGCCCTTCCCAGCAGAGCAATGCCCCGGTGCCCGCGCAGGTTCCTGCACTGTGCTGAGAAGGACCTGGTGCCGTACCTGGAGAAGCTGAGCGACCCCACGCTGAAGGAGACGCTGGTGAACGGGGTCGGGTACCTGCACGAGGGGCTGACAGCCATGGAGCGGCGCGTGGTGGAGCAGCTCTTCAGCTCTGGTGAGAGCCCACGGGGTGGGATGGGATGGGATGGGATGGGATGGGATGGGATGGGATGGGATGGGATGGGATGGGATGGGATGGGATGGGATGGGATGGGATGGGATGGGATGGGATGGGATGGGATGGGATGGGATCCGTAGGATGGGATGGGATGGGATGGGATCCATAAGATGGGAGCAGCGCCTAGAAAAACCTGTCCTGGAGCCCAGCACTGCCCAGAGTGCTGGGACTGGAGATGGCACCTTGTCCAAGCTCTGTGTGACCCCCCTGGGGACACATGAGAGCCCCTGCCAGGGCCTGGAGAGGGACTGGGGACACGGGTGGAGGGACAGGACACAGGGAATGGCTTCTCACTGGCAAAGGGGAGGCTTGGATGGGATTTTGGGGAGGAATGAGGGTGGGGTAGGACTGGGATGGAATTCCCAGAGT
Organism: Erithacus rubecula; assembly: GCF_903797595.1. NCBI lineage: Eukaryota > Metazoa > Chordata > Aves > Passeriformes > Muscicapidae > Erithacus > Erithacus rubecula. The sequence continues at coordinate 1,428,021 of NC_136681.1, read as the reverse complement.
TACTGGGATCCCTGGGAGTGCCCAAGGCCAGGCTAGAGCCACCTGGTCTGTGGAAGGTGTGGGACCCATGGTGGGACTGGATGGGCTTTGAGGTCCCTGCAAGCCAGACCATCCCAGGATCCCATGTGCAGGTTTAGATGGGATTTTGGGATGGAATGAGGGTGTGAGGGGCTGGGATGGAATTCCCAGAGGAGCTGTGACTGCCACTGGATCCCTGGGAGTGCCCAAGGCCAGGCTGGAGTGCCTGGGACAGGAAAGTGTCCCTGCCATGGCAGGGGTGACACTGGATGCTCTTCAGAAGCTCTCCCACCCCACTCCATGAATCCCCACCTCCCATTCCCAAAATCTGGGACGTTCCCATCCCCCTGCCCGAGTGCCCCGAGATGGGGCTCTGTCCCTGAGCCCCTTGCTGTCCTCAGGAGCCGTGCAGGTGATGGTGGCCTCACGCAGCCTCTGCTGGGGCATGAGCATCTCAGCACACCTGGTGATCATCATGGACACGCAGTACTACAACGGCAAGATCCACGCGTGAGCAGAGCCCGCCCGGGGGGATTGGGTGGGATGGGGTGGGATTTGGGTTTGGGGGTGGGAATGGATTGGGATCAGGTTTGGGGGTGGGAATGGATTGGGATCAGGTTTGGGAGTGGGAATGGATTGGGATCAGGTTTGGGGTTGGGAATGGATTGAGATCAGGTTTGGGGGTGGGAATGGATTGGGATCAGGTTTGGGGGTGGGAATGGATTGAGATCAGGTTTGGGGTTGGGATGGGGATGGGGTTAGGATTGGGATGGTGTTGGGGTAGGATTAAGATAGAATTGGGATGCAGTTGGGATTGGATTGGGATTGGGACTAGGACTGGAACTGGCATGGGAATAGGATGGGATTGAGATTGAGGTTGGGATGGGATGGAATCCAAAGAATCACAGGGATCAGTGAGATTGGATGGGATGGGATGGGATTTGGATTGGGATTGGATTCATTTGAAATTGGGATTGGGATCCACATGGGATGGGTGAGATGGGACGGGATTGATGGGATGGGATCAGTGTTCACAATGGGATCAATGGGATCCATGGAATGGGACTGAATTGGGATGGGGCTGGATACTGGGATTGGGACAGGATGGATGGGATGGATTGGATGGGACTGGGATCTCGGGTGGGCTGGGATGGATGTGGCTGGGATTGGGGTGGGATCCCAGGTAGGATAGGATGGATGGGATGGGATTGGATGTGGCTGGGATTAGGGTGGGGATCCCAGGTAGGATAGGATGGATGGGATGGATTGGATGGGATTGGATGTGGCTGGGATTGGGGTGGGGGTCCCAGGTAGGATAGGATGGATGGGATGGATGTGGCTGGGATTGGGGTGGGGGTCCCTGCGTGGTGCTGACCCCTGCCCCGGCAGGTACGTGGATTACCCCATCTACGACGTGCTGCAGATGGTCGGGCACGCCAACCGCCCGCTGCAGGACGACGAGGGGCGCTGTGTCATCATGTGCCAGGGCTCCAAGAAGGTGGGCAGGGAGTGGGGACACGGCTGGGATGGGATCCAGGGGATGGGATCCAGGGGATGGGATCCATGGGATGGGATGGGATCCATGGGATGGGATCCATGGGATGGGATGGGATCCATGGGATGGGATGGGATCCATGGGATGGGATCCATGGGATGGGATCCATGGGATGGGATCCATGGAATGGGATGGGATCCATGGGATGGGATCCATGGGATGGGATCCATGGGATGGGATGGGATGGGATGGGATGGGATGGGATGGGATGGGATGGGATGGGATGGGATGGGATGGGATGGGATGGGATGGGATGGGATGGGATGGGATGGGTTGGGATTAGCCTCCTTGGATGGGATCCATGGGATGGGATCCATGGGATGGGATGGGTTGGGATCAGCCTCCTTGGATGGGATCCATGGGATGGGATCCATGAGATGGGATCCATGGGATGGGATGGGTTGGGATCCATGGGATGAGCCTCCTGGGATGGGATCAATGGGATCAATGGACTGGGATGGAATAGGATCCATGGGGTCAATGGATGGGATGGGGTCCAAACCCTCACTAAGGGTTGGGATCACTGTAGGGACAACACAAACCCTCCCAGAGCACCTCACTGGGCGTTCCCACAACATTTTTGGGGCGAATTCTTGAATTCTCTGCCTTTTCCTGCCCGTCCTGCTGCAGGATTTCTTCAAGAAGTTCCTGTACGAGCCGCTGCCGGTGGAGTCTCACCTGGACCACTGCATGCACGACCACTTCAACGCCGAGATCGTCACCAAGACCATCGAGAACAAGCAGGACGCCGTGGACTACCTGACCTGGACCTTCCTGTACCGCAGGATGACCCAGAACCCCAACTACTACAACCTGCAAGGTGTGCAGCAGGGAACAGCCCTGCAGCCTGGGAACAGCCCTGCAGGGTGTGCTGGGAACAGCCCTGCAGCCTGGGAACAGCCCTGCAGGGTGTGCTGGGAACAGCTCTGCAGGGTGTCCTGGGAACAGCCCTGCAGGGTGTCCTGGGAACAGCCCTGCAGGGTGTGCTGGGAACAGCCCTGCAGGGTGTCCTGGGAACAGCCCTGCAGGGTGTCCTGGGAACAGCCCTGCAGAGTGTCCTGGTATGGGGATGGTGCTGGCAAGCCTATCCCATCCCATCCCATCCCATCCCATCCCATCCCATCCCATCCCATCCCATCCCATCCCATCCTGTCCTGTCCCATCCCATCTTATTGAGCCCTATCGCATTATCCCATTACCCAATTTCGTTATCCCATTATCAAATTCTATCCCATCCCATCATCCCATTATCCCATCCCATCCCTTCCCATCCCAATCCCACTACCCCATTACCACCATATCCCCTTATCCCATTACCCTTTTATCCCATTTTCCCATTACCCCATTGCCTCATTACCCCATTATCCCATCCCATCCCATTATCCCACTATCCTATTACCCCATTATCCCATTAACGCGTTATCTCACTATCCCATCATCCCATCCCATCCCATTACCCCATTTTCCTTTTATCCCATCACCCCATTATCCATTACCCCATTACCCCATTATCCCATTATCCCATTATCCATTATCCCATTATCCATTATCCCATTATCCCATTATCCCATTATCCCATTATCCCATTATCCATTATCCCATTAACGCGTTATCTCACTATCCCATGATCCCATCCCAATCCCATTACCCCATTTTCCCTTTATCCCATTATCCCATCACCCCTTACCCCATCACCCCATTATCCATTACCCCATTACCCATTATCCATCACCCCCTTACCCCATTATCTCCCCTTACCCCTGCCTGCCCCAATCTCTCACCCCCAGGTGTGTCCCACCGGCACCTGTCGGATCACCTGTCGGAGCTGGTGGAGCAGACGCTCAGTGACCTGGAGCAGTCCAAGTGCATCAGCATCGAGGACGAGATGGACGTGGCGCCGCTCAACCTGGGCATGATCGCCGCCTACTACTACATCAACTACACCACCATCGGTGGGCAGGGGCTGGGGCTCTGACAGAGGGGATTCCAGCAGAAATACCCCTGGGGATGGGCATTGCCCAGCAAAAATACCCCTGGGGATGGGCTATTCCAGGAGAAATACCCCTGGGGTTGGGCATTTCCAGCAGAAATACCCCTGGGGATGGGCTATTCCAGCAGAAATACCCCTGGGGATGGGCATTGCCCAGCAAAAATACCCCTGGGGTTGGGCATTGCCCAGCAAAAATACCCCTGGGGATGGGCTATTCCAGCAGAAATACCCCTGGGGATGGGCATTTCCCACAAAAAATACCCCTGGGGATGGGCTATTCCAGCAGAAATACCCCTGGGGATGGGCATTTCCCACAAAAAATACCCCTGGGGATGGGCATTGCCCAGCAAAAATACCCCTGGGGTTGGGCATTTCCAGCAGAAATATCCCTGGGGTTGGGCATTTCCCAAAAAAAATACCCCTGGGGATGGGCATTTCCAGCAGAAATACCCCTGGGGATGGGCATTTCCAGCAAAAATACCCCTGGGGATGGGCATTTCCAGCAGAAATACCCCTGGGGATGGGCATTGCCCAGCAGAAATACCCCTGGGGATGGGCATTTCCAGCAGAAATACCCCTGGGGATGGGCATTTCCAGCAGAAATACCCCTGGGGTTGGGCATTTCCAGCAAAAAATACCCCTGGGCTTGGGGATTCCCCCTTAAAAAAATCACTGGGTTTGGGGATTTTCCCCAAAACAATCCCTACCTTTGGAAGGTTCCTCACGAAAAGATCACTGGGTTTGGAGGTTTTCATCAAAAAATATCTGGGTTTGGGGATTTCCACCAAAAAATACCTGGGTTTCGGGATTTTCAACCCAAAAAACCCCTTTGGGAGTTTTCTCACAAAAAAGTCCCTGTGATTGGGTGTTTTTCCCCCTAAAATAATCCCTGAATTTGAGTGTTTCCCCTTCAAAAAAAAAAAAAATCTCTGATTTTGGGTGTTTTCCCCCAGAAATATCCCCTGGGTTTGGGTGTTTTCCCCTCAAAAGAATCCCTGCCCTTGGGGGGTTCCTCCACCAAAATCCCTGCCTTGGGGGTGTTCCCAAAAAATTCCCTGTGGTTTGGGGATTTTCTCCCCAAAATCCTGATTTTTCTGTGTTCCCCCCCAAAATTGCCAATTTTTATGTATTTACCAAGACAATTCCCCGTTTTTGTGTGTTTTCCCCCAACACCCCATTTTGTGTGTTCTCCCCAGAGCTGTTCAGCATGTCCCTCAACGCCAAGACCAAGGTGAGGGGGCTGCTGGAGATCATCTCCAACGCCGCCGAGTACGAGAACATCCCCATCCGGCACCACGAGGATAACCTGCTCCGACAGGTGAGGGATTGGGATCAATGGGATCAATGGGATCAATGGGAACATCCCCATCCGGCACCACGAGGATAACCTGCTCCGACAGGTGAGGGATTGGGGTCAATGGGATCAATGGGATCAATGGGATCAATGGGAACATCCCCATCCGGCACCACGAGGACAACCTGCTCCGACAGGTGAGGGATTGGGGTCAATGGGATCAATGGGATCAATGGGAACATCCCCATCCGGCACCACGAGGACAACCTGCTCCGACAGGTGAGGGATTGGGGTCAATGGGATCAATGGGATCAATGGGAACATCCCCATCCGGCACCACGAGGACAACCTGCTCTGACAGGTGAGGGATTGGGATCAATAGGATCAATGGGATCAATGGGATCAATGGGAACATCCCCATCCAGCACAAGGACAACCTGCTCCAACAGGTGAGGGATTGGGGTGGGATCTATGGGATTTATGGGATGAGATCAATGGGAACATCCCCACTGCCATGAGGACAACCTACTGCAACAGGTGAGAGATCTTTGGGATCAGATGGGATGGGATCAGTGGGATGGGATCAGTGGGATCCATGGGAACATCTCCATGTCCTACAAGGTCAACCTGCTGCAACAGGTGAGGGATCTGTGGGATGGGATGGGATGGGATGGGATGGGATGGGATGGGATGGGATGGGATGGGATGGGATGGGATCCATAGGAAGGGATCAATGGGATGGGATCAGTGGGATCATTGGTAACATCCCCATCTGGCACTACAAGGACAACCTGCTGTAACAGGTGAGGGGATCAGGGTGGATCCACAGGATTCAGGGGGATGGGATCAGTGGGATCTGATGGGATCAATGGGATAGGATGGAATCAGGGGAAAGTTCCTCATCTGGCACCATGAGGACAAGCTGGTGCCCAGGATCTGGGATTAGGGTGGGATCCACGGGATCATTGAGATCAGTGGGAATGATGGGATGGATTGATGGGATTGGGATCAATGAGATTTTGGGGATGGGATCAGAGGGAGCAATGGGATCAGTGGCAATCATGGGATGGGATTGATGGGATGGGGAGGGGATTGGGGTTGAGATTGGGATGAGCCCTCAACAGCCCCAACCCCGTTCGTTCCATAATCCCAAAACCTCTCTCCCTCCTGGTTTTGGGGCTCCAGCCCCTCTTTGAGGCCTGAGCACTGAAGGGTTTCCCCTCCACCCACAGCTGTCCCAGAAGGTGCCCCACAAACTGACCAACCCCAAGTTCAACGACCCCCACGTCAAGACCAACCTGCTGCTGCAGGCGCACCTGTCGCGCATGCAGCTGAGCGCCGAGCTGCAGTCCGACACCGAGGAGATCCTCAGCAAGGTGGGGCAGCAGCAGGGCCCTGAGCAAAGGGCTGGGGGCTGCAGGGGGAACGCTGAACGGGGGCTCCAGTGGGGTTTATGGCCAAGGAGAGCAGGGTGGGGTGGGGAGGTTCTCCAGGGGTTCCATCCCATGGGAGCAGCTCTGCGTGGATTCCATCCCATGGAGTCAATTCTGTGGGAATTCCATCCCATGGAGTCAATTCTGTGGGAATTCCAACCCATGGGGTCAGTTCTGCAGCAATTCCATCCCATGGGGTCAGGTCTGCAGCAGTTCCAGCCCATGGGGTCAATTCTGTGGGAATTCCATCCCATAGGGTCTATTCTGTGGGAATTCCATCCCATGGGAGCAGTTCTGCAGGGATTCCATCCCATGGGGTCAATTCTGTGGGAATTCCATCCCATGGGGTCAGGTCTGTGGGAATTCCATCCCATGGGGTCTATTCTGTGAGAATTCCATCCCATGGGAGCAGTTCTGCAGGGATGCCATCTCATGGGGTCAATTCTGTGGGAATTCCATCCCATAGGGTCAGTTCTGCAGCAATTCCATCCCATAGGGTCAGTTCTGCAGGTGTTGCTCCATGTGGTCACTCTTCCATGGGGTCCATTCCACAGGAACTGCTCCAGCTTAGGTCCATCCCATGTGGTCCCCATCCCTGTCCGTGTCACTGACCATCCCTGAGTGTCACTGACCATCCCTGAGTGTCACTGACCATCCCTGTCCATTCCTGAGTGTCACTGACCATCTCTGTCCATCCCTGAGTGTCACTGACCATCCCTGAGTGTCACTGACCATCTCTGTCCATCCCTGAGTGTCACTGTCCATCCCTGAGTGTCACTGACCATCTCTGAGTGTCACTGACCGTCTCTGTCCATCCCTGAGTGTCACTGTCCATCCCTGAGTGTCACTGTCCATCCCTGAGTGTCACTGACCATCTCTGAGTGTCACTGACCATCTCTGTCCATCCCTGAGTGCCACTGACCGTCTCTGTCCATCCCTGAGTGTCACTGTCCATCCCTGAGTGTCACTGACCATCTCTGTCCATCCCTGAGTGTCACTGTCCATCCCTGAGTGTCACTGACCATCTCTGTCCATCCCTGTCTATCCCTGAGTGTCACTGACCATCTCTGTCCATCCCTGAGTGTCACTGACCATCCCTGAGTGTCACTGACCATCCCTGTCCATTCCTGAGTGTCACTGACCATCTCTGAGTGTCACTGACCATCTCTGAGTGTCACTGACCATCTCTGTCCATCCCTGAGTGTCACTGTCCATCCCTGAGTGTCACTGACCATCTCTGTCCATTCCTGAGTGTCACTGACCATCTCTGTCCATCCCTGAGTGTCACTGTCCATCTCTGAGTGTCACTGTCCATCCCTGATTGTCACTGACCATCTCTGTCCATCCCTGTCTATCCCTGAGTGTCACTGTCCGTCCCTGAGTGTCACTGACTGTCCCTGTCCCTGTCCCTGCCAGGCCATCCGGCTGATCCAGGCCTGTGTGGACGTGCTGTCCAGCAATGGGTGGCTGAGCCCAGCCCTGGCTGCCATGGAACTGGCCCAGATGGTCACTCAGGCCATGTGGTCCAAGGACTCCTACCTGAAGCAGCTGCCCCACTTCACCTCCGAGCACATCAAACGCTGCACCGACAAGGTACGGCCTGGGACACCTGGGGACAGCTGGGGACACCCAGGGGACAGCTGGGGATATCCAGGGGACACCAGGGGATACCCAGGGGACACCCAGGGGACAGCTGGGGACAGCTGGGGACACCCAGGGGACATTGAGGGGACACCCAGGGGATACCCAGGGACACCCAGGGGACACCTGAGGACATCTTGGGGACATCCAGGGAAACCCAGGGGATACCCAGGGACACCCAATTAATGAGCTACTAATGAACTTCTGGATGAGGGTGGGGCTTCCTGTGGGTGATTGGAATGTGGGAATTCCCAGAATTCCTGGTGATGGTTGGAGGTGGAAATTCTCAAAATTCCTAGAATTCCTGAGGGTGGTAAGAGGTGGGAATTCCCTGAATTCCTGGAAATCTTCGGGGTGGTTAGAGGTGGGAATTCCCTGAAGTGGCTGTAGGTGGGAATTCCGGAATTGCAGGGGGTGTTTGGAGGTGGGAATTCCCAGAATTCCTGAGGGTGATTAGAGGTGGGAATTCCCTGAATTCCTGAGGGTGATTAGAGGTGGGAATTCCCTGAATTCCTGAGGGTGATTAGAGGTGGGAATTCCCTGAATTCCTGAATTGCAGGGGGTGTTTGGAGGTGGGAATTCCCATAATTCCCATAATTCCTGGGGGTGTGTGGAGGTGGGAAACCCCGGAATTGCCCCAAGTGCTGGAGCTGGTGTCCCCGCAGGGCGTGGAGAGCGTGTTTGACATCATGGAGATGGAGGACGAGGAGCGCACGGCGCTGCTGCAGCTGCCCGAGGCGCAGGTCGCAGACGTGGCGCGCTTCTGCAACCGCTACCCCAACATCGAGCTGTCCTACGAGGTGGGGGACAGGGACAGCATCCGCAGGTGAGACTGACCTCTGGGGGCATGGGGCCACTGGGGTCACTAGGGGCATGGGGTCACTAGGACTGGGGTCACTAGGGGCATGGGGTCACTGGGACTGGGGTCACTGGGGTCACTGGGATCCCCAACATCGAGCTGTCCTACGAGGTGGGGGACAGGGACAGCATCCGCAGGTGAGACTGACCTCTGGGGGCATGGGGCCACTGGGATTGGGGTCACTGGGGTCACTGGGATCATTGGGATTGGGGTCATTGGGATCCTCAACATCGAGCTGTCCTACGAGGTGGGGGACAGGGACAGCATCCGCAGGTGAGACTGACCACTGGGGTCATTGGGATTGGGTTTAGGGTCATTGCAATGGGTTTGGGGTCATTGTGATCATTGGGATTGGTCTTCGGGTCATTGGGATGGGATTGGGGTCATTGGGATGGAGTTGGGATCAGTGGGGTCATTGGGATCCCCAACATCGAGCTGTCCTGCGAGGTGGGGGACAGGGACAGCATCCACAGGTGAGACTGGCACCACTGGGGTCATGGTGTCATTGGGATTGGGGTCAGTGGGGTCATTGGGATCACTGGGGTTGGGATTGGGGTCATTTGGATCATTGGAGTCATAGGGATTGAGATTGGGATCATTGGGGTCATTGGGATTGGGTTTGGGATCATTTTGATGGGATTGGGGTCATTGGGATGGGGTTGGGCTCATTTGGATCAATGGGATGGGGTTGGGGTCAGTGGGATGGGATTGGGGCCATTGGGGTCATTTGGATCAATGGGATGGGGTTGGGGTCAGTGGGATGGGATTGAGGTCATTGGGATAGGGTTGGGGTCATTAGGGTCATTTGGATCATTGGGATCCCAAACATCAAGCTGTCCTATGAGGTGGGGGACAGGGACAGCATCTGCAGGTGTGTATGGGATTGGGATTGGGGTCGGGGTCACTGGAATTGGGGTCATTGGGATGGGATTGGGATCTTTGGGGTCGTTGGGATTGGAACATCGTCATCATTGGGATCATCAGGGTGAGGATGGGATTGGGATCAGGTTTGGGTTGGGCTTGGGCTGTGATCCCAGATTCCTGTGATGATCCTGTTGTGTGTCCCCAGTGGTGGTGCTGGGTTTGGGGATGGGTTTGGGCTGTGGTCCCACAGTTGCTGATCCCGTTGTCCCCAGTGGTGGCCCCGTGGTGGTGCTGGAGTTGGGGATGGGTTTGGGGATGGGTTTGGGGTTTGGGCTGTGGTCCCACAGTTGCTGATCCCGTTGTCCCCAGTGGTGGCCCCGTGGTGGTGCTGGGGTTGGGGATGGGTTTGGGGTTTGGAATTGGGGTTTGGGCTGTGGTCCCACAGTTGCTGATCCCATTGTGTGTCCCCAGTGGTGGCCCCGTGGTGGTGCTGGGGTTGGGGATGGGGTTGGGGATGGGTTTGGGGTTTGGGCTGTGGTCCCACAGTTGCTGATCCCATTGTGTCCCCAGTGGTGGCCCCGTGGTGGTGCTGGGATTGGGGTTGGGATTGGGGATGGGTTTGGGGTTTGGGCTGTGATCCCACAGTTGCTGATCCCGTTGTCCCCAGTGGTGGCCCCGTGGTGGTGCTGGGTTTGGGGTTTGGGTTTGGGGATGGGATTGGGGATGGGTTTGGGGTTTGGGCTGTGGTCCCACAGTTGCTGATCCCATTGTGTGTCCCCAGTGGTGGCCCCGTGGTGGTGCTGGGTTTGGGGTTTGGGTTTGGGGATGGGTTTGGGGTTTGGGTTTGGGGTTTGGGCTGTGGTCCCACAGTTGCTGATCCCATTGTGTGTCCCCAGTGGTGGCCCCGTGGTGGTGCTGGGGTTGGGGATGGGATTGGGGATGGGTTTGGGGTTTGGGCTGTGGTCCCACAGTTGCTGATCCCGTTGTCCCCAGTGGTGGCCCCGTGGTGGTGCTGGGGTTGGGGATGGGTTTGGGGTTTGGGTTTGGGGTTTGGGCTGTGATCCCACAGTTGCTGATCCCGTTGTCCCCAGTGGTGGCCCCGTGGTGGTGCTGGTGCAGCTGGAGCGGGAGGAGGAGGTGACAGGGCCGGTGATCGCGCCCCTGTTCCCACAGGTACGGGGGGCTGGGACACGACTGTCCCCAAGGCTCAGAGTCCCTGTCCCTGTCCCCAGCTCTGAGAGTGTCTCAGTGGGTAACACGGGGCTGGGTGACAGAGTCCCCAATGTCCCCACAGAAACGAGGGAGGGCTGGTGGGTGGGTGGGGGTGGCACAGGGTGGGTGACAATGTCCCCATGTCCCCACAGAAACGAGGGAGGGCTGGTGGGTGGGTGGGGGTGGCACTGAGGTGACAATGTCCCCATGTCCCCACAGAAACGAGAGGAGGGCTGGTGGGTGGGGCTGGGGGTGGCACTGAGGTGACAATGTCCCCATGTCCCCACAGAAACGAGAGGAGGGCTGGTGGGTGGTGATTGGAGACTCCAAGTCCAACAGCCTCATCTCCATCAAACGGCTGACACTGCAGCAGAAGGCCAAGGTGAGGGGGACACTGGGGACACTAGGGGGACACTGAGGACACTGGGGGGGACACTGGGGGTGACACTGTGAGGACACTCGGGGGGACACTGGAGACACTGGGGATAACACTGGAGTGACACTGGGGGTAACACTGTGAGGACACTGGGGGTGACACGGGGGGACACTGGGGGCGATATTGGGGTGAGACTGGGGGAGGTGACGTCAGGGGAGTGACACTGAGGTGACACCAAGGTGCCACAGGGGCCATGGGCTGGTGACACCGTGTGACAACATGTGACACTGTGTAACCCCATGTGACCCTGTGTGATGTATGACACTGTGACAATGCATGTGATTCCAATATGAGCCTGTGTGACCCCATGTCCCTGGTGACATCATGTGTCCCTGGTGTCCCCATCTGACCCCCTGTGGTGTCCCTGTCCCAGGTGAAGCTGGATTTCGTGGCGCCGGCCGCCGGCACGCAGCACTACACGCTGTTCTTCATGAGCGACGCCTACATGGGCTGTGACCAGGAGTACAAATTCAGTGTGGATGTCAAAGAGGCTGAGAGTGACTCTGACTCTGACTGACCCCCAGAGCACCCCACTGAAACACCCACTGAAATCCTGAAATATCCCAGTGAAATCCTGAAATATCCCACTGAAATATCCCAGTGAAATCCCAAAATATACCACTGAAACACCCCAGTGAAATCCCAGAATATCCCACTGAAACACCCAGTGAAATCCTGAAATACCCCACTGAAACACCCAGTGAAATCCCAAAATATCCCACTGAAATACCCCAGTGAAATCCCAGAATATCCCACTGAAACACCCAGTGAAATCCTGAAATATCCCACTGAAATCCCAAAATATCCCACTGAAACACCCAGTGAAATCCTGAAATATCCCAGTGAAACACCCAGTGAAATCCCAAAATATCCCACTGAAACACCCCAGTGAAATCCCAGAATATCCCACTGAAACACCCAGTGAAATCCTGAAATATCCCACTGAAATACCCCAGTGAAATCCTGAAATATCCCACTGAAACACCCCAGTGAAATCCCAAAATATCCCACTGAAATATCCCAGTGAAATCCCAGAATATCTTATTGAAATCTCAAAAAACATGCAAAAAAACTACCCTAATACCATGAAGTCCCACAAAATCCCATAAAGATCCCATTAAAGTCCCAAAAAATCCCACAGAATCCCAGAAAAATCCCATGAAAAAACCCCACCCAAATAGTGTAAAGTTCTACAAAATCCCATAACATCCCTGGAAATCCCTCAAAATCCCATAAATCCCTGTGTTCCTCCCTTTAAGGTTTGGATGTTTTGTACAGAGGTTTTTTTAGGTTGGAATAAACTTCAAGATCTGACTTGGCTGCGGTGCTGGATCCCAAATTCCCCAAAAATTCTTGGACCCCAAACTCCTGAAACCAAAAATTCCCAGAACCCAAATCCAAACTCTTGGACCCCAAATTCTCTGATCCCAAACTCCTGAAACTCAAAATTCCTGGACCCTGAACTCCTGGATCCCAAATTCCTGGAATCCCAAATTCCCAGATCTCAAACTCCTGAAACTCCAAATTCTAGGATCCCAAATTCCTGAAACCCAAAGTTCCCAGACCCCAAAATCCCTGATCCCAAACCATGGAATCCCAAATTCCTGGATCCCAAATTCCCAACCCATTATTCCTGGACCCCAAACTCCTGGGATCCCAAAACTCTTGGATCCCAAATCCCAAACTCTTTGATCCTAAATTCCTGGATCTCAAACTCTTGGACCCCAAACTCCTGAAACCAAAAATTCCTGGACCCTGAACTCCTGGATCCCAAATTCCTGGAATCCCAAACCCTGGATCCCAAACTTTGGACCCCAAATTCCCTGATCCCAAACCCTGGAATCCCAAATTCCTGGAATCCCAAACTCTTTGATCCCAAACTCTAGAACTCAAACTCCTGGATCCCAAACTCTTTGATCTGAAATTCCTGGAATCCCAAACTTTGGACCCCAAATTCCCTGATCCCAAACCCTGGAATCCCAAATTCCTGGATCCCAAATTCCCAGATCCCAAACCCCTGGATCCCAAATTTCCAACCCAAAATTTTTCCAAATTCCTGGATCTCAAACTCTTGGACCCCAAACTCCTGAAATCAAAAATTCCTGGATCACAAATTCCTGGAATCCCAAACCCCTGGATCCCAAACTTTGGACCCCAAATTCCCTGATCCCAAACCCTGGAATCCCAAATCCCTGGATCTCAAACCCTGGACCCCAAACTCTTTAATCCCAAATTCCTGGAATCCCAAACCCTGAATCCTAAATCTTAAGACTCCAAATTCCCTGATCCCAAACCTTGGACCCCAAATTCCCTGATCTCAAACCCTGTCCCCCAACCCCTGGATCCCAAACCCTGTACCCCAAACCCTGTACCCCAAACCCTGTGCCCCAAACCCTGTACCCCAAACCCTGTACCCCAAACCCTGTGCCCCAAACCCTGTACCCCAAACCCTGTGCCCTAAACCCTGTACCCCAAACCCTGTCCCCCAACCCCTGTCCCCCAACCCCTGGATCCCAAACCCTGGATCCCAAACCCTGGACCCCAAACCCTGGATCCCAAACCCTGTGCCCCAAACCCTGTACCCCAAACCCTGTACCCCAACCCCTGTCCCCCAAACCCTGTACCCCAACCCCTGTCCCCCAAACCCTGTCCCCCAAACCCTGTCCCCCAACCCCTGTACCCCAAACCCTGTACCCCAAACCCTGTGCCCCAACCCCTGTACCCCAAACCCTGTCCCCCACACTCCCCCCAGCTCCTTTGGGGTCCCTGTGGCTCCAGACTGACCCCACACCCCGGGCAGGGCAGATCTGGGGGATTGTCCCAGGAAATCCTGGGGTTTATTGGCTCAGAGCCGACCCCACAAACCCCACGGGGGGCATTGGGGGGTACTGGGCAGGCTCTGGGGAACTTGGGGGGTCCTGGGGGATGTGGGGGGTCCTGGGGGATGTGGGAAGGGTCTTGCAGGACTTGGGAAGGTCCTGGGGACACTGAGATGTCCTGGAGGATGTTGGGTGATGCTGGCAGCCCCAGGAGGCTCCAGGGAGCCAGAAGAGACTCCCAGCAGCCGTGGAGGCTCCCAGCCATCGGTAGCCACAGGAGGTTCCAGGTAGCCAGAAGAGACTCTCAGTAGCCACATGAGGCTCTGGTAGCCACGGGAGGCTCCAGCAGCCACAGGAGGCTCTGATAGCCACGGGAGGCTTCGGCAGCCACGGGAGGCTTCGGCAGCCACAGGAGGCTCCAGCAGCCACAGGAGGCTCCAGCAGCCACAGGAGGCTCCAGCAGCCACAGGAGGCTCCAGCAGCCACAGGAGGTTCCAGCAGCCACAGGAGGTTCCCACAGGCGGCTCCAGCAGCCACAGGAGGTTCCCACAGGAGGTTCCAGCAGCCACAGGAGGCTCCAGCAGCCACAGGAGGCTCCCACAGTCGGCTCCCAGCAGCCACAGGAGGCTCCAGTAGCCACAGGAGGCTCCCACAGTCGGCTCCCAGCAGCCACAGGAGGCTCCAGTAGCCACAGGAGGCTCCCACAGTCGGCTCCCAGCAGCCACAGGAGGCTCCAGTAGCCACAGGAGGCTCCCACAGTCGGCTCCCAGCAGCCACAGGAGGCTCCAGTAGCCACAGGAGGCTCCCACAGTCGGCTCCCAGCAGCCACAGGAGGCTCCAGTAGCCACAGGAGGTTCCAGCAGCCACAGGAGGTTCCAGCAGCCACAGGAGGCTCCCACAGTCAGCTCCAGTAGCCACAGGAGGCTCCAGTAGCCACAGGAGGCTCCCACAGGAGGCTCCAGTAGCCACAGGAGGCTCCCACAGTCAGCTCCCAGCAGCCACAGGAGGCTCCCACAGTCGGCTCCCAGCAGCCAGGGGCGGCCCCGCTCAGAGCCCCTCGGGGCGCTGGTACTGCCAGAAGGCGATGTCCCCGCTGTCCCCGCAGGACGCCAGCAGCCCCGGCTCCCGCGGGTGCCAGGCCACGCCGTTGGCGTCCTGCGCGTGCGCGCGCGGCACCTGCGCCGCCAGGCTGAAGGTCACCGGCGCCCCCGGCACCGCCACCGCCTCCTCAAACACACGCACGGCATCGTCACCGCACGCCGTGGCCACCGCCCCCGTCAGGGGACACCTGCGGGACAGGGACAGTGTCAGGGACAGGGGACACCTGCACGGCATCGTCACCGCATGCCGTGGCCACCGCCCCCGTCAGGGGACACTTGCGGGGACAGGGGACAGCGTCAGGGACAGCAGGGACAAGGACAGAGACAGCAGGGACACCTGCACAGCAGGGACAGCGTCAGGAACAGGGGACGGGGAACACCTGCCAGGGATGGGGACAGCATCAGGGACAGGGGACAGGGGACAGGGACAGGGGACACTTGTGGGGACAGGGGACAGCGTCAGGGACAGGGGACAGGGGACACCTGCACAACGGGGACAGGGACAGCGTTACGCGACAGGGTCAGAGGGGACAGGTGACAAGATCAGCAGGGACAGGGGATGGGGACAAGGGACACCTGCGACAGCCAGGGGACAGGGACAGGGTCAGAGGGGACAGGGGACACCTGGGACAGAGCGGGGACAGCATCAGCGGGGACAGGGGACACCTGGGGACAGCAAGGGGACAGAGGACAAGGTCAGTGCTCAGGGGAGACAAGGGGGTCACAGAGGGGACAGCAGTCTGGGGGGACAGAGGGCACCTGCAGGGGAGAGCCAAGGGACAGGGGGGACATGGAGGGGACAGGGGGGACATGGAGGGGACAGGGGGCACCTGCAGGCACCACCAGGGCACAGGGGTCAGGGAGGGGACAGAGTCCCAGGGAGGTGGCACTTGGAGAGGTCACCAGGGAGATGCATCTGGAGGGTCACAGGGCCCCAGTGAGGTGTCACCACTATCACCAATGTCCCAGTGTCCCCATTGTCCCTGGTGCCCCAGTGTCACCAATATCCCCACTGTGCCAGTGTCCCTAGATGTTCCTTCTATCCCCAGTGTCCCCAATGTCCCCATGTCCCCCAGTGTCCCCACACTCACCAGGCCACGTCGTAG
The DNA here is from genome assembly GCF_903797595.1 of Erithacus rubecula. Classification (NCBI taxonomy): domain Eukaryota; kingdom Metazoa; phylum Chordata; class Aves; order Passeriformes; family Muscicapidae; genus Erithacus; species Erithacus rubecula. The sequence continues at coordinate 1,411,694 of NC_136681.1, read as the reverse complement.
ATGCTGCGCCCGTGGTACCCGGACAGGGTGCACACACATTTCCAGCTGGGCTCTGTGCCACTGCCTGTGACAGGACAGCAGGGACATTGGGGACAGCAGGACATTGGGACAGCAGGGACATTGGGGACAGCAGGACATTGGGACAGCAGGGACATTGGGGACAGCAAGGACATTGGGACAGCAGGACATTGGGATAGCAGGGACATTGGGACAGCAGGACATTGGGACAGCAGGGACATGGGGACAGCAGGGACATTGGGGACAGCAGGGACATGGGGACAGCAGGACATTGGGATAGCAGGGACATTTGGGACAGCAGGGACATGGGGACAGCAGGACATTGGGGACAGCAGGGACATTGGGACAGCAGGACATTGGGGACAGCAGGGACATTGGGACAGCAGGGACATTGGGACAGCAGGACATTGGGGACAGCAGGGACATTGGGACAGCAGGGACATTGGGGACAGCAGGGACATTGGGACAGCAGGGACATGGGGACAGCAGGACATTGGGACAGCAGGACATTGGGGACAGCAGGACATTGGGACAGCAGGGACATGGGGACAGCAGGACATTGGGGACAGCAGGGACATGGGGACAGCAGGGACATTGGGGACAGCAGGACATTGGGATAGCAGGGACATTGGGGACAGCAGGACATTGGGACAGCAGGGACATGGGGACAGCAGGGACATGGGGACAGCAGGGACATGGGGACAGCAGGACACCTCCCTCCCCCTCCATCCCACCCTCTCTTTCTCACTTCCCTCTCTCCTCTCCCTTTTGCTTCTTCATTGCCTCCCCCTCCCTCTTTTCCTCCCTCCCCCTTTTCCCCCTCTCCCCTTTTCCTCCTTCTTCCTTCCCCTTCTCCTTTTCTCCACCCTCCCTTTTCCCTCTGCCTCCCCCTCCTTTCCCTGTCCCCTGTCTGTCCCCTGTCCCCGTCCCTGTCCCCTGTCCCTGTCCCCACCCTGTCCCTCACCGTGTCCCTGGGAGCGCTGCCACACGCGCAGGGTGCGGCCATCGCTGCAGGACACGAGTCCCCTGTCCCTGTCTGTCCCCTGTCCCCGTCCCTGTCCCATGTCTGTCCCCTGTCCCCATCCCTGTCCCCTGTCCCTATCCCCATCCCTGTCCCCTGTCCCCGTCCCCTGTCTGTCCCCTGTCTCTCACCGTGTCCCTGGGAGCGCTGCCACACGCGCAGGGTGCGGTCATCGCTGCAGGACACGAGTCCCCTGTCCCTGTCTGTCGTCTGTCCCCATCCCTGTCCCCTGTCCCCATCCCTGTCCCCTGTCCCCTGTCCCTGTCCCCATCCTGTCCCTCACCGTGTCCCTGGGAGCGCTGCCACACGCGCAGGGTGCGGTCATCGCTGCAGGACACCAGGCGCTGGCCAGAGCTGTCCCAGGCCACTGCCCAGACGGTGGAGGTGTGACCCTCCAGGGTGGCACAGCACACCCAGTCGTCATCGTCCTCGCGGTACAGGCGCACCGTGTCATCGTAGCTGGCACTGGCCAGCAGCTGGGGACAGTGACACAGGGGACATGGGGACACCAATCACACCGTGTCATCGTAGCTGGCACTGGCCAGCAGCTGGGGACAGTGACACAGGGGACATGGGGACAGCAATCACACCGTGTCATCGTAGCTGGCACTGGCCAGCAGCTGGGACAGTGACACAGGGGACATGGGGACAGCAATCACACCGTGTCATTGTAGCTGGCACTGGCCAGCAGCTGGGACAGTGACACAGGGGACATGGGGACACAGGGGACAGCAATCACACCGTGTCATTGTAGCTGGCACTGGCCAGCAGCTGGGCAGTGACACAGGGGACATGGGGACACAGGGCTGAGCTGGGGACAGGAATGGGACCCTGCAGGGTTTGGAGGTCTCAGGATGGGACCCTGGGGGAGTTTGGGGGCTCTGGGGGTCTCTGAGGGTCCTTGGGGGTTCCTTTGGGAGCTTGGGTGTCCCCTGTGTGTCCCCAGGTGTCCCCATGTCCCCTGTGTGTCCCCAGGTGTCCCCATGTCCCCTCACCTCCTGGCTGGGGTGCCACACCACGTGTTTGACGTCCTGCGTGTGGGCGCTGAGCACACTGACACACTCGAACTCCTGCTCCTCCTCGTCCACTGGGGACAGGGACAGGGGTCAGGGACAGGGGACAGGGACAGGGACAGGGGACAGGGACAGGGGACAGGGACAGGGGTCAGGGAGAGGGGACAGGGACAGGGGACAGGGACAGGGGACAGGGACAGGGACAGGGGACAGGGGTCAGGGACAGGGGACAGGGACAGGGACAGGGGACAGGGGTCAGGGACAGGGGACAGGGACAGGGGTCAGGGACAGGGGACAGGGGACAGGGACAGGGACAGGGGACAGGGACAGGGACAGGGACAGGGGACAGGGGACAGGGGACAGGGGACAGGGGACAGTGGGACAGGGGACAGGGGACAGGGACAGGGACAGGGGACAGCAGGGTTGGGTTGGTGGGGTCAGGGGCCAGTGGGATCAGGGGTGTCTGGGGGGGTGAATGGGGGGTCAGTGAGGTCACTGTGGTCAGTGTGGTCACTGTGGGGTCACTCTGGTCACTGGTCACTCTGGTCAGTGTCTCAGGGGTCACTCTGGTCACTGGTCAGTGTGGTCACTCTGGTCACTGGTCAGTGTCCCAGGGGTCACTCTGGTCACTGGTCAGTGTGGTCACTCTGGTCACTGGTCACTGTGGTCCCAGGGGTCACTGTGGTCACTGGTCAGTGTGGTCACTGTGGTCACTCTGGTCAGTGTCCCAGGGGTCACTGGTCACTGTGGTCACTCTGGTCACTGGTCAGTGTCCCAGGGGTCAGTGTGGTCACTCTGGTCAGTGTCCCAGGTGCCCCACTCACCCTCCCAGACCCAGACACTCTTGTCCCTGCTGCAGGTGGGGTCAGTGTGGTCACTGTGGTCACTGTGGTCAGTGTCCCAGGGGTCACTGGTCACAGTGGTCACTGTGGTCACTGGTCAGTGTGGTCACTCTGGTCACTGGTCAGTGTCCCAGGTGCCCCACTCACCCTCCCAGACCCAGACACTCTTGTCCCTGCTGCAGGTGGCCAGCAGTGACCCCGAGGGTGCCCAGGCCACCGACTTCACCTCGTTCTCGTGCCCCTCCAGCGTGGCCACCACCTGTGGGGGCAGGGCAGGGCTGGCACCCCAAAATACAGCGGGGAGGGGGGGATGGGGGGAGGGGAACCCCAAAATACAGCGGGGAGGGGGGGATGGGGGGAGGGGAACCCCAAAATACAGCGGGGAGGGGGGGATGGGGGGAGGGGAACCCCAAAATCTGCCTAGGAGGGGGAAATGGGGAGGGGAACTGGGGGGGGCTGGGGACAAAGGGGGGGCACAGGTGGCTCTGGGGTGGCTCTGGGGTGTTCCAGGTGTCCCCAGGTGTCCCAGGTGCCCCCCAGGTGTCCCAGGTGTCCCAGGTGCCCCCCAGGTGTCCCAGGTGTCCCCCAGGTGTCCCAGGTGTCCCCCAGGTGCCCGCTGGCCCCACCTCGAAGCCGTCGTGCTGCCGTTTCCAGATGCAGGTGGTGCCATCGAAGCTGGCCGAGGCCAGGAACTGACCACAGGGTGACCAGGCCACCCTGCGAACCGTGCGCTGGTGGCCATCGGCCAGAACCGCCCGGCACGACCAGCCTGTGCCTGGGGACAGGGACAGGGACAGGGACAGGGGACAGGGACAGGGGACAGGGACAGGGACAGGGACAGGGGACAGGGACAGGGACAGGGGACAGGGACACAGGGACAGGGACAGGGGACAGGGACAGGGACAGGGGACAGGGACAGAGACAGGGGACAGGGGACAGGGACAGGGACACAGGGACAGGGACAGGGGAGAGGGGACAGGGACAGGGACAGGGACAGGGGACAGGGACAGGGACAGGGGGAGAGGGGACAGGGGACAGGGACAGGGGACAGGGGACAGGGACAGGGACAGGGGGACAAGGGACAGGGGACAGGGACAGGGACAGGGGACAGGGACAGGGACAGGGGACAGGGACAGGGGACAGGGGACAGGGGACAGGGACAGGGGGAGAGGGGACAGACAGACAGGGCTCAGGTCTCTCAGCCCCGTTCTCACCCCGGTCCCCGCGCACTGTCCATTCCCAGCCCCGGACCGTCCGCACCCGCTCCCGGTTCAATCCCGGTTCCCCGCAGCCGGTCCCGGTTCCTCACAGCCGGTCCCGGTTCCCCGCAGCCGGTCCCGGTTCCCCGCACCCGGCCCGGTCCCGGTTCCCCGCAGCCGCTCACCGTCGCGGCCCCAGACGCGCACGGTGCGGTCTCCGCCGCAGGAGGCGAGCAGCGCCCCGCTGGGGCTCCAGGCCAGCGCCCAGCAGCGGGACTCGGGGTGCGCGGAGACCCGGCACAGCAGCGACAGCGCCTCGGGCATGGCGGCGCCGGAACCGGAACCGGAGCGCGCCCGGAAGCGGAACGGGGCCGGAAGCGGAAGTGCGGCGGGGCGGGGCCGGAGCCGCTGCCGGGATCGGGACTGACACCGGCACCCGCACCGGCACCGGGCCGCTGCCAGGGGGGTTCGGAGCGCGCGCCGGGAGCGGGGGACGCGGGAACGGTGCCGGGAGCCGCTGCCGGTGAACCCGGGGCGGGTGCCGGGATCCGGAGCCGGTGCCGGTTATCCCGGGGAGGGTGCCGGGAGTCCCGGGGCGGGTGTGGGATCCGGAGGCGGTGCCGGTTATCCCGGGCGGGTGTGGCTGACCCGCGGCCGGTTGTGCTTTAGCCGGTACCGGTACCGCAGAGCGGGTGTTGTCCCGGTACCGGTGCCCCGGGTGTCTCTGCCCCGGGCCCGGCTGCCTCTTCCCCTCCCCCCTGTTCCCGCCGCTCCACGCTCCGGGTTCCATTCCCGGTTCCGTTCCTGCTCCCGGTTCCATTCCCGGTGTTCCAGGTCCTATTCCCTGTCCCTTTTCCTGTTCCATTCCCGTTCCCGTTCCTGATTCCTGTTCCTGTCCCATTCCTGTTTCCCGGTTCCCGTTCCTGTTCCCGTTCCCATCCCATCCCCGTCCCCATTCCTAGTGCTCCCATCCCCGGTTCCCGTTCCCCGGTTCCCGTTCCTGGTTCCCAATTCCCCATTCCCATCCCCATTTCCAGTTCCTGTTCTCTGGTTCCCGGTTCCCATCCCCGGTTCTCTGTTCCCGTTCCTATTCCCGGTTCCAGTCCCCGTTCCCCGTTCCGTTCCCCGTTTCCCGTTCCCCGTTCCCTGTCCCCATTCCCTGTCCCGGTTCCCCGTTCCGTTCCCTGTTCCTGGTTCCCGTTCCCCGTTCCCCGTTCCCCGTTCCCCGTTCCGTTCCCTGTTCCTGGTTCCCGTTTCCGTTCCCCGTTCCCTGTCCTGGTTCCCCGTTCCCGTTCCTGGTTCCCTGTCCCCATTCCCCATTCCCCGTTCCCGTTCCATTCCCGTTGCCGTTCCCCCAGCCATGTACGCGGGCGCGGTGGCGGTGTCGCGGCGGCGCCGGGCGGGCGCGGCGCTGCCCAAGCAGCCGGAGCGCAGCCTGGCCTCGGCGCTGCCGGGCGCGCTGGCGGTGACGGCGCTCTGCACCGCGCTGGCCGAGCCCGCCTGGCTGCGCATCCACGGCGGCACCTGCGCGCGCCAGGAGCTGGGCGTGGCCGACGTGCTGGGCCCCGTGCAGCCCGAGCTGCTGCGAGGTGAGAGCCTGCAGAACCCTGCAGAACCTTCTAGAACCCTATAGAACCCTATAGAACCTTCTAGAACCCTATAGAACCCTATAGAACCCTATAGAATCCAATAGAACCCTATAGAACCCTATAGAACCCTATAGAAACTTATAGAACCCTATAGAACCTTATAGAACCCTATAGAACCCTATAGAACCTTATAGAACCCTATAGAACCTGTTAGAGCCCTATAGAACCCTATAGAGCCCTATAGAACCCTATAGAACTTTCTAGAGCTTTAGAGAACCCTACAGAACCTTACAGAAACCTATAGAACCTTAGAGAGCCTTATAGAGCCCCGAGCCCAACACAACCTTACAGAACCTTTTAGAACCCAACAGAACCCTACAGAGCCCAACAGAACCCAACAGAGCCCAACAGAACCCAACAGAACCCAACAGAGCCCAACAGAGCCCTACAGAACCCAACAGAGCCCAACAGAACCCAACAGAACCCTACAGAACCCTACAGAACCCAACAGAGCCCAACAGAACCCAACAGAACCCTACAGAGCCCAACAGAGCCCAACAGAACCCAACAGAGCCCAACAGAGCCCTACAGAACCCAACAGAGCCCAACAGAGCCCAACAGAGCCCTACAGAGCCCAACAGAGCCCAACAGAACCCAACAGAGCCCAACAGAACCCAGCAGAGCCCTACAGAACCCAACAGAGCTCAACAGAGCCCAACAGAACCCAACAGAGCCCAACAGAACCCAACAGAACCCTACAGAGCCCAACAGAGCCCAACAGAACCCAACAGAACCCAACAGAGCCCAACAGAACCCAACAGAGCCCAACAGAGCCCAACAGAACCCAGCAGAGCCCTACAGAACCCTACAGAACCCTACAGAGCCCAACAGAACCCAACAGAACCCTACAGAGCCCAACAGAACCCAACAGAACCCTACAGAGCCCAACAGAACCCAACAGAGCCCAACAGAACCCAACAGAGCCCTACAGAACCCTACAGAACCCTACAGAGCCCAACAGAACCCAACAGAACCCTACAGAGCCCAACAGAGCCCAACAGAACCCAGCAGAGCCCAACAGAACCCTACAGAACCCAACAGAGCCTAACAGAACCCAACAGAGCCCTACAGAACCCTACAGAACCCTACAGAGCCCAACAGAACCCAACAGAACCCTACAGAGCCCAACAGAACCCAACAGAGCCCAACAGAACCCAACAGAGCCCAACAGAGCCCAACAGAACCCAACAGAACCCTAGAGAACCCAACAGAACCCAACAGAGCCCAACAGAACCCAACAGAGCCCAACAGAACCCAACAGAGCCCAACAGAACCCAGCAGAGCCCTACAGAACCCTACAGAACCCTACAGAGCCCAACAGAACCCAACAGAACCCTACAGAGCCCAACAGAACCCAACAGAGCCCAACAGAACCCAACAGAGCCCTACAGAACCCTACAGAACCCTACAGAGCCCAACAGAACCCAACAGAACCCTACAGAGCCCAACAGAGCCCAACAGAACCCAACAGAGCCCAACAGAACCCAACAGAACCCTACAGAGCCCAACAGAGCCCAACAGAACCCAACAGAGCCCAACAGAACCCTACAGAGCCCTACAGAGCCCAACAGAGCCCAACAGAGCCCAACAGAACCCAGCAGAGCCCAACAGAACACAACAGAACCCTACAGAGCCCAACAGAACCCAACAGAGCCCAACAGAACCCTACAGAGCCCAACAGAACCCAACAGAACCCAACAGAGCCCAACAGAGCCCAACAGAACCCAGCAGAGCCAAACAGAACCCAACAGAACCCTACAGAGCCCAACAGAACCCAACAGAGCCCAACAGAACCCAGCAGAGCCCAACAGAACCCAACAGAGCCCAACAGAACCCAGCAGAGCCCAACAGAACCCAACAGAACCCTACAGAGCCCAACAGAACCCAACAGAGCCCAACAGAACCCAGCAGAGCCCAACAGAACCCAACAGAACCCTACAGAGCCCAACAGAGCCCAACAGAACCCAACAGAGCCCAACAGAGCCCAACAGAACCCAGCAGAGCCCAACAGAACCCAACAGAACCCTACAGAGCCCAACAGAACCCAACAGAGCCCAACAGAGCCCAACAGAACCCAGCAGAGCCCTACAGAACCAAACAGAACCCTACAGAGCCCAACAGAACCCAACAGAGCCCAACAGAACCCAACAGAACCCTACAGAACCCAACAGAGCCCAACAGAACCCAACAGAGCCCAACAGAGCCCAACAGAACCCTAGAGAACCCAACAGAACCCAACAGAACCCAACGGAACCCAATGAGAACCCAACAGAACCCAACGGAACCCAACAGAACCCAACAGAACCCAACGGAACCCAACAGAACCCAACGGAACCCAACAGAGCCCAACAGAACCCAACAGAACCCTACAGAACCCAACAGAGCCCAACAGAGCCCAACAGAACCCAACAGAGCCCAACAGAACCTTCCAGAACTTTACAGAACCTTCCAGAGCTTTAGAGAACCTTCCAGGACCTTACAGAAACTCACAGAACCTTCCAGAACCTTCTGTCCCCTCCCCCTCCCATTTTTCCAGCCTTGCTCACTGCTCCCCCCCCCCAGGACTCATCCCTAATCAAGGAGTCACCCCTAATTAACTCACTAATTACTGCTTGAGTTCACAGCCTGTTGCTGTTGAATTCCTTCCCAGGAATGGTTGGGTTCCTTCCACAAAATTCCCCCAAAATTCCCTCAAAATTCCCCCCAAATTACCCCAAAATTCCTTCCAAAATTCCCTCAAAATTCCCTCCAAAATTCCCTCAAAATTCGTTCAAAATTCTCTCAAAATTCCCCCCAAATTGCTCCAAAATTCCTTCCAAAATTCCCCCAAAATTCCTCCAAAATTCCCCCAAATGCCCCAAAATTCCTCAAAATTCATTCAAAACTCCTCTAAAATTCCCCCATAATTCCCCCAAATTTCCTCCAAAATTTCCCCCAAATTTCTCAAAATTCCTCCAAAATCCCCCAAAATTCCCCAAAATTTCCCCCAAATTCCTTCCAAAATCCCCCAAAATTCCTCCAAAATTCCCCAAAATTCCCTCTAAAATTCCTCAAAATTCATTCAAAATTCCACCAAATTCCTCCAAAATTTCCCAAAATTCCCTCAAAATTCCCCCAAAATTTGCCAAATTCTCCCAAATTCCCTCAAAATTCCCCCAAAATTCAACTTTTCCACCCAAATCCTTTTCCTTCTGGGATCCAGGTGGGACAGAGAATTTGGGTGGAAAAACAAAATTTTACGGTGGAAAATCAGAATTTTTGGGATATTTTGGGAGGAGTGGATTTTCTGTTCGAAAATTTTATTGCTTTTTTTTTTTTTTTGGTTGGAAAAGTGGAATTTTGGGCAGAAAATCAGATTTCCTGGTCAAAGAAACATATTGTTGTTGGAAAAATGGGATTTTGGGGTTTTTTTGGTGCAGAAAATCAGATTTTTAAAAAAATTTTCTGCTTAAAAAAGTGGAATTTTGGGGGTTTTTGTCACAAAAATTCACATTTTTTTCTGGGAAATGCCTTTTTCTGTCCCTCTGACCCCATTTTTGCCATTTTTTTAGAAAAACTGCTTTTTTTTCCCCCCATTGATAAAGTGGAATTTTTGGGCCATTTTTTTGCGTGGAAAATCAGATTTTTCTGCTCGGAAAAACTGAAATTTTTTTTTCTGATTTTTTGCTTGGAAAAGTGAATATTTTGGGACAGAAATACGATTTTTTTTCCCTTTTTTTTCCTTAAAAAAGCGGAATTTTGGGGCGTTTTTTCACGAAAAATCCCATTTTTTGCTGGGAAATCTCGTTTTTTCTCTGCCCCTGACCCAAATGTTGGTTTTTTCTCCCCAGATTTCTGCATGAACCCCCAGACTGTGCTGCTGCTCAGGGTCATTGCTGCTTTTTGCTTCCTGGGCATCCTGTGCAGCCTCGGCGCTTTTCTGCTCGACGTCTTCGGCCCCAAGCACCCAGCACTGAAAATCACCCGGCGCTACGCCTTCGCCCACATCCTGACAGGTGGGAGACACCCCCAAATCCAGCAGGAATTGCCCTAAAAAAGGGGAAATTCACCCCAAAATTTAAAAAAAAATCCAGCCAAAATTTGCTGGAAAATTAAAAAAAAAGGGTTGAAAAATCGCAAAGAAATTTAAAAATTCGCACTGAAAATCACCCGGCGCTGCACCTTCCCTCACATCCTCACAGGTGGGAGACACCCCCAAATCCAGCAGGAATTGATCAAAAAAAGGGGAAATTCACCCCAAAATAGGAAAAAAAATCCAGCCAAAATTTGTTAAAAATTAAAAAAAAAGCGATAAAATTCGCGCTGAAAATCACCCGGCGCTGCACCTTCCCTCACATCCTCACAGGTGGGAGACAGCCCCAAATCCAGCAGGAATTGTCCCAAAAAAAGGGGAAATTCATCTTGAAATTAAAAAAAAAATCCAGCCAAAATTTGCTGGAAGATCTAAAAATAAAGGAATGAAATTCGCGAAGAAATTTAAAAATTCGCGCTGAAAATCACCCGGCGCTGCGCCTTCCCTCACATCCTGACAGGTGGGAGACACCCCCAAATCCAGCAGGAATTGCCCTAAAAAAGTAGAAATTTGCTTCAAAATTAAAAAAAAAAATCTAGCCAAAATTTGCTGGAAGATCTAAAAATAAAGGGATGAAATTCGCGAAGAAATTTAAAAATTCGCGCTGAAAATCACCCGGCGCTGCGCCTTTGCTCACATCCTGACAGGTGGGAGACACCCCCAAATCCAGCAGGAATTGCCCCAAAAAAGGGGAAATTTGCTTCAAAATTAAAAAAAAATCCAGTCAAAATTTGTTAAAAATTAAAAAAAAAAAGCGATAAAATTGGCGCTGAAAATCGCCCGGCGCTGCACCTTCCCTCTCATCCTGACAGGTGGGAGACACCCCCAAATCCAGCAGGAATTGATCAAAAAAAGGGGAAATTCATCTTGAAATTAAAAAAAAAATCCAGCCAAAATTTGTTGGAATATTAAAAAAAAAGGGTTGAAAAATCGCGAAGAAATTTAAAAATTCGCGCTGAAAATCACCCGGCGCTACGCCTTCGCTCACATCCTGACAGGTGGGAGACACCCCCAAATCCAGCAGGAATTGCCCCAAAAAAGGGGAAATTCACCCCAAAATAGAAAAAAAAATCCAGTCAAAATTTGTTAGAAAATTACAAAAATAAAGGGATGAAAAATCGCCAAGAAATTTAAAAATTCGCGCTGAAAATCACCCGGCGCTGCTCCTTCCCTCACATCCTGACAGGTGGGAGGCACCCCCAAATCCAGCAGGAATTGCCCCAAAAAAGGGGAAATTCATCTTGAAATTTAAAAAAAAATCCAGTCAAAATTTGCTGGAAAATTGCAAAAAAAGGGTTGAAAAATCGCAAAGAAATTTAAAAATTTGCGCTGAAAATCACCCGGTGCTGCTCCTTCCCTCACATCCTGACAGGTGGGAGACAGCCCCAAATCCACCAGGAATTGATCAAAAAAAGGGGAAATTAGTCTCAAAATTTTAAAAAAAATCCAGCCAAAATTTGTTAGAAAATTACAAAAATAAAGGGATGAAATTCGCAAAGAAAATCACCCGGCGCTGCACCTTCCCTCACATCCCGACAGGTGGGAGACACCACCAAATCCAGCAGGAATTGCCCCAAAAAAGGGGAAATTCACCCCAAAATAGAAAAAAAAATCCAGCCAAAATTTGCTAAAAATAAAGGGATGAAAAATCGCAAAGAAATTTAAAAATTCGCGCTGAAAATCACCCGGCGCTACGCCTTCGCTCACATCCTGACAGGTGGGAGACACCCCCAAATCCACCAGGAATTGATCAAAAAAAGGGGAAATTCATCTTGAAATTAAAAAAAAAATCCAGCCAAAATTTGCTGGAAGATCTAAAAATAAAGGGATGAAATTCGCGAAGAAATTTAAAAATTTGCGCTGAAAATCACCCGGCGCCGCGCCTTTGCTCACATCCTGACAGGTGGGAGACACCCCCAAATCCACCAGGAATTGATCAAAAAAAGGGGAAATTCACCCCAAAATTTAAAAAAAAATCCAGCCAAAATTTGCTGGAAAAATAAAAAAAAAGGGTTGAAAAATCGCAAAGAAATTTAAAAATTTGCGCTGAAAATCGCCTGGCGCTGCTCCTTCCCTCACATCCTGACAGGTGGGAGACACCCCCAAATCCAGCAGGAATTGATCAAAAAAAGGGGAAATTAGTCTCAAAATTTAAAAAAAAATCCAGCCAAAATTTGTTAGAAAATTACAAAAATAAAGGGATGAAAAATCGCGAAGAAATTTAAAAATTCGCGCTGAAAATCACCCGGCGCCGCGCCTTTGCTCACATCCTGACAGGTGGGAGACACCCCCAAATCCAGCAGGAATTGCCCCAAAAAAGGGGAAATTCACCCCAAAATAGAAAAAAAAATCCAGCCAAAATTTGCTAAAAATAAAGGGATGAAAAATCGCAAAGAAATTTAAAAATTCGCGCTGAAAATCACCCGGCGCTACGCCTTCGCTCACATCCTGACAGGTGGGAGACACCCCCAAATCCACCAGGAATTGCCCTAAAAAAGGGGAAATTCACCCCAAAATAGAAAAAAAAATCCAGCCAAAATTTGTTAAAAAATTACAAAAATAAAGGGATGAAAAATCGCGAGGAAATTTAAAAGTTTGAGCTGAAAATCGCCCGGCGCTACGCCTTCCCTCACATCCTGATAGGTGGGAGACACCCCCAAATCCACCAGGAATTGATCAAAAAAAGTAGAAATTTGCTTCAAAATTAAAAAAAAAAATCCAGCCAAAACTTGCTGGAAAATTAAAAAAATACAGGGATAAAAAATCGCGAAAAAATTTATAAATTTGTGTGAAAATCCGCCAGAAAAATCCCTGAGGAATGAAAAAATGCCCAAATTCACCCCAAAATAAAAAAGATCCCCCACAAAATCCCCCCAAAAGTTCCTCAAAAATTGCTTAAAAAAGCATCAAAATTCCCCATTTTTTTCATGTTTCCCAGTGCTGCAGTGCCCATAGTGATTGGGACCCAAACCCCAAACCCCAAACCCCAAATCCACCCCAATCTAACCCATTTTTTCTGTGTTATTCCCCAATCTAACCCATTTTTCTGTGTTTTTCCCCAATCTAACCCATTTTTTCTGTGTTTTTCCCCAATCTAACCCATTTTTTCAGTGTTTTCCCCATTTTTCTCTCCCCAGTTCTTCAGTGTGCCACGGTGATCGGGTTCTGTTACTGAGGACCCAAACCCCAAATCCACCCCAATCTAACCCATTTTTTCTGTGTTATTCCCCAATCTAACCCATTTTTTCTGTGTTTTTCCCCACTCTAACCCATTTTTTCAGTGTTTTTCCCCATTTCTCTCTCTCCCCAGTTCTTCAGTGTGCCACAGTGATCGGGTTCTGTTACTGGGGACCCAAACCCCAAACCCCAAATCCCAAACCCCAAATCCACCCCAATCTAACCCATTTTTCCCCACTCTAACCCATTTTTTCTGTGTTATTCCCCAATCTAACCCATTTTTCTGTGTTTTTCCCCACTCTAACCCATTTTTTCAGTGTTTTTCCCCATTTTTCTCTCTCCCAGTTCTTCAGTGTGCCACAGTGATCGGGTTCTGTTACTGAGGACCCAAACCCCAAACCCCAAACCCCAAACCCACCCTGATCTAACCCATTTTCCCCATCCAACCCATTTTTTCTGTGTTATTCCCCAATCTAACCCATTTTTTCTTTGTTATTCCCCACTCTAACCCATTTTTTCAGTGTTTTTCCCCATTTCTCTCTCTCCCCAGTTCTTCAGTGTGCCACAGTGATCGGGTTCTGTTACTGGGGACCCAAACCCCAAACCCACCCTGATCTAACCCATTTTTCCCCAATCTAACCCATTTTTCTGTGGTTTTCCCCAATCTAACCCATTTTTCTGTGTTATTCCCCACTCTAACCCATTTTTCAGTGTTTTTCCCCATTTTTCTCTCTCCCCAGTTCTTCAGTGTGCCACAGTGATCGGGTTCTGTTACTGAGGACCCGAACCCCAAACCCCAAACCCCAAACCCCAAACCCACCCTGATCTAACCCATTTTCCCCCATCCAACCCATTTTTTCTGTGTTATTCCCCAATCTAACCCATTTTTTCTGTGTTTTTCCCCAATCTAACCCATTTTTTCAGTGGTTTTCCCCATTTCTCTCTCTCCCCAGTTCTTCAGTGTGCCACAGTGATCGGGTTCTGTTACTGGGGACCCAAACCCCAAATCCACCCCAATCTGACCCATTTTTTCTGTGTTATTCCCCAATCTAACCCATTTTTTCTGTGTTTTTCCCCACTCTAACCCATTTTTTCAGTGTTTTTCCCCAATCTAACCCATTTTTCTGTGTTATTCCCCACTCTAACCCATTTTTTCTGTGTTATTCCCCAATCTAAGCCATTTTTTCTGTGTTTTTCCCCATTTTTCTCTCTCCCAGTTCTTCAGTGTGCCACAGTGATCGGGTTCTGTTACTGAGGACCCAAACCCCAATCCACCCCCATCTAACCCATTTTTTCTGTGTTATTCCCCAATCTAACCCATTTTTTCAGTGTTTTTCCCCATTTCTCTCTCTCCCCAGTTCTTCAGTGTGCCACAGTGATCGGGTTCTGTTACTGGGCCTCGGAGCTGCTCCTGGCCCAGCAGCAGCAGCACAAGAAGTACCACGGCTCTCAGGTGTTCGTCACCTTCGCCGTCAGCTTCTACCTGGTGGCGGGGGCGGGCGGCGCCTCCATCCTGGCCACGGCTGCCAACCTGCTGCGGCACTACCCCAGCGAGGAGGAGGAGCAGGCCCTGGAGCTGCTCTCTGAGATGGAGGAGGCCGAGCCCTACGGCCCCGAGTACGAGGTGGTCAATCAGTTCCAGCCCCCACCCGCCTACACGCCCTGACACGGCTGGACATGGGGATGGGGATGGGGATGGGGATGGGGATGGGGATGGGCTGGGGATGGAACAGCCAGAGATTGGGCATGGAACTGCCAGAGACTGGGCATGGAACTGCCAGAGATTGGGCATGGAACTGCCAGGGACTGGGCATGGAACTGCCAGAGACTGGGCATGGAACTGCCAGAGACTGGACATGGAACTGCCAGAGATTGGGCATGGAACTGCCAGAGACTGGGCATGGAACTGCCAGGGATTGGGCATGGAACTGCCAGAGACTGGGCATGGAACTGCCAGAGATTGGGCATGGAACTGCCAGAGACTGGGCATGGAACTGCCAGAGACTGGGCATGGAACAGCCAGAGATTGGGCATGGAACTGCCAGAGATTGGGCATGGAACTGCCAGAGACTGGGCATGGAACTGCCAGAGATTGGGCCTGGAATGGTTGGACATCAGGCCTGGAACGGCCACAGTCTGACCGTGGCACAGCCATGGCCTGACCCTGGCACTGCTGGACACTGAGCCTGGCACAGCCACAGCCTGACCCTGGCACAGCCACAGCCTGACCCTGGCATGGCCAGAACTTGACCCTGGCACAGTCAGACACCAGGCCTGGCATGGCCAGACCCTGACCCCAACATGGCCTGACACCAAGCGTGGCACAGCCAGACACCACCTGGCACGGCCTGACCCTGACCCTGGCACTGCTGGACACTGACCCTGGCACAGTCACAGCCTGACCCTGGCACAGCCACAGCCTGACCTGGCACTGCTGGACACTGACCCTGGCACAGCCACAGCCTGACCTGGCACTGCCGGACCCTGACCCTGGCACAGTCACAGCCTGACCCTGGCACAGCCACAGCCTGACCTGGCACTGCTGGACACTGACCCTGGCACAGCCACAGCCTGACCCTGGCACTGCTGGACACTGACCCTGGCACTGCCGGACACTGAGCCTGGCACAGCCACAGCCTGACCCTGGCACTGCCGGACACCACCAGGCACTGCTGGACCCTGACCCTGGCACAGCCGGACACCACCTGGCACTGCTGGACCCTGACCCTGGCACTGCTGGACACTGAGTCTGGCACAGCCACAGCCTGAGCCTGGCACTGCTGGACCCTGCACTGGCCCCGTCACCATTGGACACCAGGCCTGGCACGGCCGGAGCCCGCGGGGCAGGGGCTGGGAGGGGCCGTGCTGGACAGTTGGGTGGGATGATCCCAGAAGCTCTTCCAGCAAATGGATCCCAGGATCTGTTCCAGGGAAGGAATGGTATGGATGGATCCCAGAAGCTCTTCCAGCAAATGGATCCCAGGATCTGTTCCAGGGAAGGATTAGTGTGGATGGATCCCAGAAGCTCTTCCAGCAAATGGATCCCAGCAGCTCTTGCAGTGAAGGATTCATCCAGATGGATCCCAGGAGCTCTTCCAGCAAAGGGTTTCCCCAGGTGGATCCAGGAGCTCTTCCAGAGAAGGATTTGTTGCAGTTGATCCTGGGAACTCTTCCAGCAGAGATTTCTCCAGGTGGATCCTACAAGCTCTTCCAGCAAATGGATCCCAGCAGCTCTTCCAGTGAAGGACTGATCTGGATGGATCCCAGCAGCTCTTCCAGCAAAGGGATCCCAGGAGTTCTCCCAGGGAAGGATTTCTTCAGGTGGATCCCAGAACTCTTCCACCAAAGGATTCCTCCAGGTGGATCCCAAGAGCTCTTCCAATGAAGGATTGTTCTGGATGGATCCCAGAACTCATCCAGGGAGAGACTGGTCTGGATGGATCCTGGGGGTTCTGCCAGGGAAGGATCTCCCCCTGGTGGATCCCAAGAGCTTTTCCACCAAAGGATTTCCCCAGGTGGATCCCTAAAGCTCTTCCAATAAATGGATCCTGGGAGCTCCTCCAGTAAAGGATTGTTCTGGATGGATCCCAGAACTCTTCCACCAAAGGATTTCTCCAGGTGGATCCCAGGAACTCTCCTAGGGAAGGACTGGTCTGGATGGATCCTGGGGGTTCTGCCAGGGAAGGATTTCTCCAGGTGGATCCCTAAAGCTCTTCCCATAAACAGATCCCGGGAGTTTTTCCACCAGAAGATTTCTCCAGGTGGATCCAGGAGCTCTGCCAGGGAAGGATTGTCCTGGATGGATCCCAGCAGCTCTTCCTGGGAAGGATTTCTCTGGGTGGATCCCAGGAATTCCCAGGGAAGGATTTCTCTGGGTGGATCCCAGGAATTCCCAGGGAAGGATTTCTCTGGGTGGATCCCAGGAATTCCCAGGGAAGGATTTCTCTGGATGGTCCCAGGAATTCTCCAGAAAGGATTTCTCTGGGTGGATCCCAGGAATTCCCAGGGAAGGATTTCTCTGGGTGGATCCCAGGAATTCCCCTGTAATGATTTCTCTGGGTGGATCCCAGGAATTTCCTATAAGGATTTTTCCAGGTGGATCCCAGGAATTCTTCTGTAAGGATTTCTCTGGGTGGATCCCAGGAATTCCCAGGGAAGGATTTCTCTGGGTGGATCCCAGGAATTCCCAGGGAAGGATTTCTCCTGATGGATCCCCAGATTCCTCTGTAAGGATTTCTCTGGGTGGATCCCGGGGGCTGCTCCAGGGCCATGGAAGGAGGGGAGGGGATCTGTCATTCCCCTGGAATGAGAATTCCCTTTGGGATCCCCAATTCCCAGTGGATCCCCTTGGAATGAGAACTTTGGGATCCCCAATTCCCAGCAGATTGAGAACCTTGGGGCCCCCATGAACTGAGAACTTCGGGTTCCCCAATTCCCCATGGAATGAAAACTTTGGAATCCACCATTTCCCATGGAATGAGAACTTTGGGATCCACCATTCCCTGTGGATCAAGAACTTTGGGATCCACCATTCCCCATGGAATAAGAACTTTGGGATCCCTCGTTCTCAACAGATTGAGAACCTTGGTGTCCCTCTGAACTGAGAAATTTGGGATCCATGGTTTCCTGTGGAATGAGAGCTTTGAGATCCACCATTCTCTTCTAAATGAGAACTTTGGGATCCCCATGAAGGAGAACTTTGGGATCTCCATGGAATGAGAACTTTGGGATCTCCATGGACTGAGAACTTTGGGAACATCCGGGAATGAGAACTTTGGGATCCCCATGAATGAGAACTTCGGGGTCCCCCTGGACTGAGAATTTTGGGATCCCCCTGGACTGACCACTTTGGGATCCCCCTGGAATGAGAACTTTGGGATCCCCATGGAATGAGAACTTTGGGATCCCCATGAATGAGAACTTTGGGATCTCCCTGGAATGAGAATTTTGGGATCTCCATGGACTCAGAACTTCGGGATCTCCATGGAATGAGAATTTTGGGATCTCCATGGATGAGAACTTTGAGATCTCCATGAATGAGAACTTTGGGATCTCCATGGACTCAGAACTTTGGGATCCCCATAAATGAGAACTTCGGGGTCCCCCTGGAATGAGAATTTTGGGATCCCCCTGAAATGAGAACTTTGGGATCCCCATAAATGAGAACTTTGGGGTCCCCCTGGAATGAGAACTTTGGGATCTCCATGGATGAGAACTTTGGGATCTCCATGGAATGAGAACTTTGGGATCTCCATGAACGAGAATTTTGGGATCTCCATGGACTGAGAACTTTGGGATCTCCATGAATGAGAACTTTGGGATCCCCAACCCAGCCCTCTCCCAGCTCAGATCCCCTTTTCCCACAGGAATATTTATCCCCCTATTTAAAAATTTAGGAATTCCCATCCCTGCTCCCCTCCCCCCCCCCTCCCCCATGGACATTCTGCACTTTATTCCAGCCTCTGGGAATTCCGGGATCACCTTTGGGGTTGGTTTTTTTTTGGGATCATCCCATCCCTCACCCCACAAAATTTGGGAATTTTGGGCTGCCAGGAGATCAGATGAGCCCTGCTGGAAGAACCTGGAGCTTTTATGCAAATCCCTCCACGCCCATCCCACTTTTCCTGCTTTTTCCCCACACAATTCCCAGGTTTTTCCCCACTCTGATTTTTCCAACACCTCCAGGACCAATCCCAGAAATTTTTGGGGCCAAGAAAAAAAAATCCCATAAGGATTCAAATTCCCAACAAAATTCCCAATCTTGGAAAATTTTTGGGTGTTTTTTTTAGAGAAGCTCCTGAATTTTTAGGGAATTTTAACCCCAGGATTTGGGTCTGTGTAGGTCCTGATGCTTTTATCCTGATTTTCCTGCTCTTTTTTCCCCTTTTTTCCCATTTTTTCTTCCCCCTGGCTATGCAAGAGCTCCCCTGGGATGGGAATCCTGGAAAAATCCCAGAAAAAAAAAAAAAAAATCCCTGGAAAGACTCAAGAGGAGCCAAATCAACCCTGAAAATCCCAGGATTTGGGATTTGGGATTTGGGATTGGGATCGGCCGGGATTCCCTGGATATGCAAAGAGGGCGTGAATAAATCTGTGAAAAATGGGATTTTCGGGAAAGAATTCCTAAAAAAAAAACAGAAAAAGAAGATGGGAGGAGGGAGGGCAGCGATTCCTGGGAATTGTCGGGATTTGGGGGAATCAAGGGGTGGAAAGAGAGTCGGGGTTGTGTTTGGGAAAGGGGAGGGGGTGGATCCCATAAAAATTGGGCTGGATCCCACAAATCTGTCCTGGATCCCATAAATCCACCCTGGATCCCCAAAAAACTGGGCAGGATCCCATAAATCCACCTTGGATCCCATAAATCCGCCCTGGATCCCATAAAAATTGGGATGGATTCCACAAATCTGTCCTGGACTCCAAAAACTGGGCTGGATCCCATAAATCCACCCTGGATCCTATAAATCTGTCCTGGATCCCATAAAAATTGGGCTGGATCCCACAAATCTGCCCTGGATCCCATAAATCTGCCCTGGATCCCATAAATCCACCCTGGATCCTATAAATCTGTCCTGGATCCCACAAATCTGCCCTGGATCCCCAAAAAACTGGTCTGGATCCCATAAATCCACTTTGGATCCCATAAATTCACCCTGGATCCCAAAAAACCTGGGCTGGATCCCATAAATCCATCCTGGATCCCATAAAAACTATTCTGGATCCCCCCCAAAAAAGTCCCTGGACCTCAAAAAAGACCCTGCTTCCCAAAAATCCCATAAAAGAGCCCTGAATCCCAAAAAAACCACTCAACCCCAAAAATCTGCCCTGAATCCCAAAAAAACTCTTCTGAACCCCAAAAATCAGCCCCGGACCCCAAAAAAGCCCTGAGCCCAAAACTGCCAGAACCCCCTAAAAACCCCCAGACCCAGAACCCCAAAACTGCCAGAAACCCCCTAAAAACCCCCAGACCCAGAACCCCAAAACTGCCAGAACCCCCTAAAAACCCCCAGACCCAGAACCCCAAAACTGTCAGAACCCCCTAAAAACCCTGTAAACCCCCAGACCCAGAACCCCAAAACTGTCAGAACCCCCTAAAACCCCCTGTAAACCCCCAGACCCAGAACCCCAAAACTGTCAGAACCCCCTAAAAACCCTGTAAACCCGCAGCCCCCATCATCCCCAACACCCCCAAACCCCATAACCCATAATGACCCCCAGAACACCCCCCTACCCCAAATACAGCCCTGGAACCCCCCAAAAATCCCCCATAACCCCAAAAACCCCCATAACCCCAATAATTCTATGTAACCCCTGACCCCAAAACCCAAATAATCCCCCATAACCCCAAGAATCCCCCATGACCCCCGTAATTCCCCCTGACCCCACAGCAGCTCCAATGGGGGCGTGGCCTCTCACAAGCCCCGCCCATTATTCCTTCTTTTGCTCCTCCTCTTCCGGTCTAATACAGGCGTGGCTTCTCCAGCCAATCAGCGCGCGGGGGCGGTGCTGCCCGCACCAATGGCAGGGCGGCGGCGCGCGTTGATGACGTAACACGGGAGCGCCGCTTAGCAACGCAGCGCGGGGTGAGCGGAGGCACCTCAAGCGGGGCCGCGTCATGTCCGCAGATAATCCCGGCAGGCGCCGAAGCGCTCGCAGAGCCCGTCAACCTTAACGGGCAGACCGGAACGGCCCCGGTGGGGGTGTGGTCACACACAAGCCCCGCCCCCTCCCTGGCCGCCTCTTTTCCGGTCTAATTTCCGTGTGGGCGTGGCTTTTCCCAGCAGCAGCCAATCAGGGCGCGGCGCGCGCCTATGACGTAGCAGGGGCGCGACGCGCGGCGCGGCGGGGGCGGCATGTGGCGGCCGCTGGCCGCGCTCGCCGCCCGCGGGGCCAGCGGAGCCCGAGGCGGGGCCGGCAACAGCCCCGGGGGCGGCTCCGCGCGGGACCGGCCGCCGCCGCCGCTGCTGCTGCTGCTGCTGTCCCGCTGCGCCAGGGCGGCGCGGGCCTGGGCGCAGCGCGACACCGGCGGCGGCACCGGCAGAGGAACCGGCGGCGGGAAAAGAAGCGGCACCGGGAGCGGCACCGGGAGCGGCACCGGGAGCGGCGGCGGCTCCTCCGGGCGGGGCCGCTGGACAGCGCCCCGGGGCCGCCTGATGGCCGCGCTCGGCCCCGCCGCCTTCGTGTGGGACGGACAGCGCATCGAGGAGGAGGAACTGCGGCGGTGAGCGGGAACGGCACCGGGAACGGCACCGGGATAGTGGGGACACCGGGAACTGCACCGGGATAGTGGGGACACCGGGATAGTGGGGGCACCGGGAACTGCACCGGGATAATGGGGACACCGGGATAATGGGGACACCGGGAACTGCACCGGGAGCGGCACCGGGAACGGCACCGGGATAGTGGGGACACCGGGATAGTGGGGACACCGGGAACTGCACCGGGATAGTGGGGACACCGGGATAATGGGGGCACCGGGAACTGCACCGGGAGCGGCACCGGGATAGTGGGGACACCGGGATAATCGGGACACCGGGATAGTGGGGATACCGGGATAATGGGGACACTGGGAGCGGCACCGGGAACGGTACCGGGATAATGAGGACACCGGGATAATTGGGACACCGGGAGCGGCACCGGGAGTGCGGGACACCGGGATAATGGGGATACCGGGAATGGCACCGGGATAATGGGGACACCGGGAATGGCACCGGGATAATGGGGATACCGGGAGTGCGGGAGACCAGGATAATGGGGGTACCAAGACTGGGGACACCGGGATACTGGGGACACTGGGAGTACTGGGACACCGGGAATGGCGCTGGCATAATGGGAATATTGGAAATGAAACTGGAACTGGCACTGGATAACGGGATACTGGGAATGCTGGGAGTACTGGGACACTGGGAACAGCCGGGAAACGGGATACTGGGAACGGTACTGGGAGTACTGGGACACTGGGAACAGGATACTGGGAATGGGGCGTTGGGGATACTGGGAATAGCGGGATAATGGGAGTGCTGGGGATGTTGGGATACCAGAATGGGATACTGGGTGCTGGGATTGGGACAGCGGGATACTGGGAATACTGGGAATGAGACACCAGGGACAGCGGGAATACTGGGAATGGGATACTGAGATTATTGGGGTTGGGACACTGGGAATACTGGGAATGGGATACTGGGAGTACTGGGAATATGAGGATTGGGATACTGGGAGTATTGGCAATGCTGGGAATGGGATTCCAGGAATTGCAGGAATACTGGGAATGGGATACTGGGGATACTGGGAATGGGACACTGGGAGTACTGGGAATATCAGGGTTGGGATACTGGGAATACTGGGAATAGGACACTGGGAATACCATGATACCAGGAATATTGGGAGTGGGACACTGGGGATGGGACACTGGTGACACTGGGAATGGGACACTGGTGACACTGGGAGTGGGACACTGGTGACACTGGTGACACTGGGAATGGGACACTGGGAGTGGGACACTGGTGACACTGGGATTATCTGGGATTCCCCCCGGGCACATTGACATGTAAAAGGTTTTTCCATCCAGGCTGTTCCCCCATCCTGGGTTTCCCTCCCAGCCCCCACACCCGGGGCCGTGTCTGTCCCTGTCACTTCCTGTGCCAGTCTGGCTGTTCCCGGTTTTTCCCGTTGTCTGTTCCAATCCGGTTGTTCCGTTTGTTGTCCCCGGTTTGTTGTCCCCAGTGTCCCGGTTCCCTGTTCCAATCCGGTTGTTCCCAGTTTACTTTTCCTGGTTTTTTCCATTCCCTGTGCCACTTGGGTGTTCCCGGTTTGTTGTTCCTGTTCCAATCCAGTGTTGCCAGTTTGTTTTTTCCCGTTGTTCCCGTTCCAACCCGGTGTCCCTGGTTTGTTTTTCCCGTTGTTCCCGTTCCAACCCGGTGTCCCTGGTTTGTTTTTCCCGTTGTTCCCGTTCCAACCCGGTGTCCCTGGTTTGTTGTCCCCATTCCAATCCGGTGTGCCTGGTTTGTGTGTCCGGTTCCCTGTTCTAATCCAGTGTCCCCAACTGTCCCCATTCCAATCTGGTGTCCCCAGTTGTCCCTGGTTTGTGTCCCCAGTTTGTTGTCCCGGTGTCCCTGTTGCAGCCCGGTGTCCCCGGTCTGTGTCCCCGGTCTGTGTCCCTGGTTGTCTCCCTGGTTGTCTCCCAGTTGTGTCCCGGTTGTGACCTGGTGTCCCAGTCCCTGTCCCGGTTCTGTCCCGATTGTGTCCCGGTTCTGACCCGATTGTGTCCCGGTTCTGTCCCAGTTCTGTCCCGGTTGTGACCCGGTGTCCCAGTCCGTGTCCCGGTTCTGTCCTGGTTCTGTCCCGGTTGTGTCCCGTTCTGACCTGGTGTCCCGGTTCTGTCCCGGTTGTGTCCGGTTGTGTCCCGGTTCTGTCCCAGTTGTGTCCCGGTGTGACCCGGTGTGTCCTGGTTGTGTCCCAGTGTCCCAGTTCTGTCCTGGTCTGTGTCCCTGGTTGTGTCCGGTTGTGACCCGGTTGTGTCCGGTTGTGTCCCAGTGTGACCCGGTTGTATCCTGGTGTGACCCGGTTGTGTCCTGGTTGTGTCCCGGTGTCCCAGTTCTGTCCTGGTCTGTGTCCCTGGTTGTGTCCGGTTGTGTCCCGGTTCTGTCCCGGTTCTGTCCCGGTTGTGTCCCGGTGTCCCAGTTGTGTCCCGGTGTGACCCGGTATGACCCGGTTGTGTCCCAGTTCTGTCCCAGTTGTGTCCCGGTTCTGTCCCAGTTGTGTCCCGGTTCTGTCCCGGTTGTGTCCTGGTTGTGTCCCGGTTCTGTCCCAGTTGTGTCCTGGTTGTGTCCCGGTGTCCCGGTTGTGTCCGGTTGTGACCCGGTGTCCTGGTTCTGTCCCGGTTCTGACCCGGTGTCCCCGGTTGTGTCCTGGTTGTGTCCTGGTGTCCCGGTTGTGTCCGGTTGTGACCCGGTGTCCTGGTTCTGTCCCGGTTCTGTCCCGTTCTGTCCCGGTTCTGTCCCGGTTCTGTCCCAGTTGTGTCCCGGTTGTGTCCGGTTGTGTCCGGTTGTGACCCGGTGTCCTGGTTCTGTCCCGGTCCCTGTCCCGTTCTGTCCCGGTTGTGTCCCGGTTCTGTCCCGTTCTGTCCCGGTTGTGACCCGGTGTCCGGTGGGTCAGGTCGGCGCAGGCGCTGCAGCAGCTGGAGCAGCCGGAGCGGTTCCGGGAGCAGGAGCGGCGCTGGGAGCTGCTGATGGAGCGCGAGCGGTTCCGGCTCTGGCGCCGGCCCATCCCCGGCTCCGCGCTCTACCAGTACCGCGGTGAGAGCAACACCCTGAATGCACCCTGAACACACCCTGAATACACCCTGAATACACCCGAAACACACCCTGAATACACCTGAAATACACCCTGAATACACCCTGAATGCACCCTGAATACACCCTGAATACACCCTGAAACACACCCTGAATACACCTGAAATACACCCTGAATACACCCTGAATGCACCCTGAATACACCCTGAACACACCCTGAATACACCCGAAACACACCCTGAATACACCTGAAATACACCCTGAAACACACCCTGAATACAGCCCAGACGCAGCCCATCCCCGGCTCCGCGCTCTACCAGTACCGCGGTGAGAGCAACACCCTGAATGCACCCTGAATACACCCTGAATACACCCTGAATGCACCCTGAATACACCCTGAATACACCCTGAATACACCCCGAATACACCCTGAATGCACCCTGAATACACCCTGAATACACCTGAAACACACCCTGAATACACCCTGAATACACCCTGAATACACCTGAAACACACCCTGAATACACCCTGAATACACCCCGAATACACTTGAAACACACCCTGAATACACCCTGAATACACCCGAAACACACCCTGAATACACCTGAAACACACCCTGAATACACCCGAAACACACCCTGAATACACCCTGAATACACCTGAAACACACCCTGAATACACCCTGAATACACCCTGAATACACCTGAAATACACCCTGAATGCACCCTGAATACACCCTGAATACACCCCGAATACACCCCGAATACACCTGAAACACACCCTGAAACACACCCTGAATACAGCCCAGATACAGCCCATCCCCGGCTCCGCGCTCTACCAGTACCGCGGTGAGAGCAACACCCTGAACGCACCCTGAATACACCCTGAATACACCTGAAATACACCCTGAATACACCCTGAACACACCCTGAACACACCCGAAACACACCCTGAACACACCCTGAACACACCCTGAATACACCCAAAACACACCCTGAACACACCCTGAATACACCCTGAATACACCTGAAACACACCCTGAATGCACCCTGAATACAGCCCAGATACAACCCATCCCCGGCTCTGCGCTCTATCAGTACCGCGGTGAGAGCAACACCCCGAATACACCCCGAATACACCCCGAATACACCCTGAATACACCTGAAATACACCCTGAATACACCCTGAATACACCCAAAACATACCCCGAATACACCCAAAACACACCCTGAATACACCCCAAATACACCCTGAATACACCCCTAAATACACCCCAAATACACCTGAAACACACCCTGAATACAGCCCAGATACAGCCCATCCCCGGCTCCGCGCTCTACCAGTACCGCGGTGAGAGCAACACCCTGAATGCACCCTGAATACACCCTGAATACACCTGAAACACACCCTGAATACACCCCAAACACACCCCAGATACACCCTAAGTACACCACAAAATACACCCCAAACACACCTGAAATACACCCAAAATACACCCCAAAACACCCCAAAATACACCCCAAATACACCCCAAATACACCCCAAATACACCCCGAAACACCCAAAATCACCCAAATCACCAACAATCCCAATATCCCCAACATCCCCAACGTCCCCAAAATAACAGAATCCTCAACATTCCCCAAAATCACCAAAACCCCCAAAATCCCCAAAACCCCCAACATTCCCAACAATCCAACCTTTCCCAGAATTCCCCACATTCCCCAAAAATCCCAACAATCCAAACTTTCCCAAAATTCCCAGAATTCCCAACAATCCAAACTTTCCCAAAATTCCCAGAATTCCAAACATTCCCAAAATTCCCAATGCTCCTCAACATTCCCAAAGTTCCCAGAATTCCCAGCAATCCCAAAATTCCTAAAATTGGTTTTTGGATTCTTGGGAATTTCTGGGAATTTTTTGATTTTTGGGATCCATTGATTCCTGGGATTTTTGGATGTTTTTTATATTGGGATTTTTTTTTTATTTTTGGGGGTTTTGGGATTTGGGGATTTGTAGATTTTTGGGATCCGTTGATTTCCAGGATTTTGTTGGTTTCTGGGAATTTCAAGTTTGTGGATTTTGGGGATTTTTAGGATTTGTTGATTTTTGGGATTTTTGAATTTCTGGGATCCTTTGATTTCTCTGATTTTTGGGTTTTTGGGAGTTGTCGATTCCTGGGATTTTTTGGATTCCTGGGGTTTGTTGATTTCTGGAATTTTTGGATTCCTGGGATTTTCAGATCCCTGGGATTCCTCAATTCCCAGGATTTTGTTGCTTCCCGAGATTTTTTGGAATTTATTTATCCCTTGGATTTGGGGGGTTTTTTGAGCTCTGTTGATTTTTGGGATTTGGATTTTTGGATTCCTGGGATTTGCTGATTTTGGGGATTTTTTTCCCCACAGTTTTTGGCTCCTACACAGACGTCACTCCCAGACAATTCTTCAATGTCCAGGTGAGCAGAATTCCTGGGAATTCCTGGAATTTGGGGCTGGGAATCTTTGAGAATTCCAGCTGGAATTTCCAAGAAAAAACCCAGGAAAATTCCCAGTTTTTAACCCACCCCAGGAATTTCTAGCTGGGAACCCCAGAAAATTCCTGATCCTGGTTTTTCCCAAAATTCCTGGAAATTCTGATTCCCTCTGGGTTTTCAGGGATGGAGGTGGGGTGGGGGGAAGGGATTTTTCCCTGTTTTTCCTGGAATTTCGGGGGTTTCCTGCTGTTTCCCATCCTGGTTTTTCCTGATCCAAGTTTTCCCTGGAATTTTGGGATTTTCCAGCATTTCCAATCTCACATTTCCTTGGAATTCTGGAGTTTTTCCCATCCCAATGTTCCCAGTTTCTCCTGGAATTCCAGGGGAATTCCAGCATTTCCTGATCCTGGTTTTCCCTGGAATTCTGGGGTTTTCTCATCCTGGTTTTCCCTGGAATTCCAGGGTTTTTCCCAGCCTTGTCTGATCCTGGTTTTCTCTCAGAATTCTGCCATCCCCTGTTTCCCCTGCATTTCTGGGCTTTCCCAATCCCAGTTTTCCCCATAATTCCAGCATTCCCCAATCCTATTTCCCCTGCAATCCTGGGTTTCCCTGACCCCGTTTCCCCTGGAATCCCACATTCCCCAATCCTGTACTTCCCTGTAATCCTGGTGTTCCCTGATCCTGTTTTCCCCTGGAATCCCAACGTTCCCCAATCCCATTTCCCTGCAATCCTGATGTTCCCTGACCCCATTTCCCCATAATCCAGGGTTTCCCTGACCCCATTTCCCTGCAATCCTGGTGTTCCCCAATCCCATTTCCCTGCAATCCTGGTGTTCCCCAATCCCATTTCCCCACAGTCCCACATCCCCTGATTCCATTCCCCATAATCCCCTGTTCCCTGACCCCATTTCCCCCATAATCCTGGGCTCCCCAATCCCATTCCCCCAATCCCAGTCCCCAGTCCCATATCCCCAGTCCCATATCCCATATCCCCAATCCCATATCCCCAATCCCAGTCCCATATCCCATATCCCCCATCCCAATCCCATATCCCCCATCCCAATCCCATATCCCCAGTCCCCTATCCCCAATCCCATATCCCCCATCCCAATCCCATATCCCCAGTCCCATATCCCATATCCCCAATCCCATATTCCCAATCCCTTATTCCCAATCCCATATTCCCAATCCCATATTCCCAATCCCATATTCCCAATCCCATTCCCCGTGGTGCTGTGGTTGCAGCTGGACACGGAGTACCGGAAGCAGTGGGACTCGCTGGTGCTCAAACTGGACGTGGTGGAGCGAGACCCGGCCACGGGCTCGGAGCTGGTGCACTGGGTCACACAGTTCCCGGTATGGGATTGGGATTGGGATTGGGATGGGATTGGGATTGGGATGGGATTGGGATTGGGATGGGATTGGGATTGGGATTGGGATGGGATTGGGATTGGGATGGGATTGGGATGGGATCAGGGAGCTGGTGCACTGGGTCACACAGTTCCCAGTATGGGATTGGGATTGGGATCAGGGAGCTGGTGCACTGGGTCACACAGTTCCCAGTATGGGATTGGGATTGGGATGGGATTGGGATTGGGATGGGATTGGGATCAGGGAGCTGGTGCACTGGGTCACACAGTTCCCAGTATGGGATTGGGATTGGGATGGGATTGGGATGGGATTGGGATGGGATTGGGATCAGGGAGCTGGTGCACTGGGTCACCCAGTTCCCAGTATGGGATTGGGATGGGATTGGGATGGGATTGGGATCAGGGAGCTGGTGCACTGGGTCACCCAGTTCCCAGTATGGGATTGGGATGGGATTAGGATTGGGATTGGGATCAGGGAGCTGGTGCACTGGGTCACACAGTTCCCTGTACGAGGAGTGGTATTGGGATTGGGATTGGGATCAGGGATCAGGCATTGCGATCAGGGATTTGGGATCTGGGATTGGAATTAGGGATTTGAGATCTGGGTTCAGGGATTGGGATTGGGATCAGGGATTTGGGACTGGGATCTGGGCTTTGGGATCAGGGATTCAGGATCGGAGATTGGGGATCAGGGATTTGGGATTGGGATCTGAGATCTGAGATTGGGGATTGGGCTTTGGGATGTGGCATTGGGGATCTGGTATTGGGATCGGGGACGTGGGATTTGGGATGTGGGACCAGGGGTTGGGGATATGGGATTGGGATCTGGGATCAGGATTTGGGATGGGGTCAGGATGTGGGATCCATGTTGGGGTCAGTGTTTGGGATCAGTGTGTGGGGTTGTGATTGGGGTTTGGGGTCAGTGTGTGGGGTCAGTGTTTGGGGTTTGGGGTCAGTGTTTGGGGTCAGTGTGTGGGGTCAGTGTGTGGGGTCAGTGTGTATTTGGGGTCAGTGTGTGGGGTCAGTTTTTGGGGTCAGTCAGTGTGTGGGGTCAGTGTTTGGGGGCAGTGTTTGGGGTCAGTGTTTGGGGTTTGGGGGCAGTGTTTGGGGTCAGTGTTTGGGGTCAGTATTTGGGGTTTAGGGTCAGTGTTTGGGGTCAGTCAGTGTGTGGGGTCAGTGTGTGGGGTCAGTGTGTGGGGTCAGTGTGTGGGGTCAGTGTTTGGGGTTTGGGGTCAGTGTTTGGGGTCAGTCAGTGTTTGGGGTCAGTGTTTGGGGTCAGTCAGTGTGGGGTCAGTGTTTTGGGGTTTGGGGTCAGTTTTTGGGGTCAGTCAGTGTGTGGGGTCAGTGTTTGGGGTCAGTGTGTGGGGTCAGTGTTTGGGGTCAGTGTTTGGGGTCAGTGTTTGGGGTTTGGGGTCAGTCAGTGTGTGGGGTCAGTGTGTGGGGTCAGTGTTTTGGGGTTTGGGGTCAGTTTTTGGGGTCAGTCAGTGTTTGGGGTCAGTGTTTGGGGTCAGTGTGTATTTGGGGTCAGTGTTTTGGGGTTTGGGGTCAGTGTTTGGGGTCAGTGTGTGGGGTCAGTGTGTATTTGGGGTCAGTTTTTGGGGTGGTGTCCCCGCAGTACCCCATGTATTCCCGGGATTACGTTTACGTTCGGCGCTACAGCGTCGACAGCGACCGGAACCTGATGGTGCTCGTCTCACGGTGGGTGTTCCCAAAAACCCCTGGAGTCC
>NC_136681.1:1295715-1381745 GCF_903797595.1 Erithacus rubecula | reverse complement strand
AAAAGGAAAAGGAAAAGGAAAGGAAAAGGAAAGGAAAAGGAAAAGGAAAAGGAAAAGGAAAAGGAAAAGGAAAGGAAAAGAAAAGGAAAAGGAAAAGGAAAAGGAAAGGAAAAGGAAAAGGAAAAGGAAAGGAAAAGGAAAGGAAAAGGAAAAGGAAAAAGGAAAAAGGAAAAGGAAAGGAAGGAATAATAAGTAAAAGAATCACAACAAAATTGATTAGAACAATTTTTCTACATAAATCATAATCAAAATTGCTAAAATAACTTCCAAACAATAAAAAACAAAATCAATGAAATAACATTCAAACAATTAAAATTCAAAGAATTAAAATTAAGCAAAATCAATGAAATAACATCCAAACAATTACAATTCAAACAATTAGAATTAAAATAAATCAGTAGCCATTATAATATGTTTATGATTAAAACATTATTTTCCAAAACCATTTTCAATTAAAAAGCTTAACATTACTAAAACTGATTATACAAATCATAACAAGCAACAACACTTCTAATCAGTTTGCTGTTAAAGGCCTGATCTTTACTGCTCATGTAATTTGTCTGCTGTCAATAACTTTAGGGGTATCTCTAGCAGATGGAGTAGTGATCAAATTATGTGCTTCCATTGTTGATGCCAATTGTGTCAGCTGTTTTACCATTCTCCAATTGCATAGAATGACTGACAAAACAAAACTGATTAAAACCAAAATCAAAAGCACAACGATGGGATGACACAATTTGTTTAGGATGCCAGTAGCAGTAAGTGACCACCCAAAAAGAGTATCCCACCACCTGAGTTCAGCATCCCCTTTTACCCTTTCTAAAACCCGATGTATTTCTTTCACATCGTGATGAACTGTCACAAGGGTCTTCTGCCCATTTTTATTGATTTTTCCCAAGATCCCAATTAAGTCCTGGTGAAGCAACAATTGTTTAATCAAAGTAAGGTTCATCTCGAAGGGGAGCAGGAACTAACTGATGAATCAGTGTAAAATTGGATTGCAAAAGGTGATAAGACATAACTGGAATGGTATAGGAAAAGTCACAGCCCATGATCGTGGTAAAATTACAAACACAAAAATTTAAATTATTTTTTTAGATCCACTGTTACATTTTCTACAAACACTAAGTTGCAAGCAGTTCTTACACACACACATCCATTTCCTATGTACACCAGCACTGTTGCAGGAGTCTCAACAAGGTGTATTTCAAAATGACAAATATTTTGCTCTGTGTCTAAACAGATGTCTTGGGCCACAATGGCATTGCTTTCACAAATGAAACCCTGTTGCTCCTGAATAAGGCAAGATTCCAAATTAACAGTTTGCTATTTCTGAGGAATTTCACAGGCCCATTCTCTATGCTCGAAAGGATGGAGAATAGTTCCATCGTGATTCAATCCTAATGCAATGATGGGGTATATCAAATGCACT
The DNA here is from genome assembly GCF_903797595.1 of Erithacus rubecula. Classification (NCBI taxonomy): domain Eukaryota; kingdom Metazoa; phylum Chordata; class Aves; order Passeriformes; family Muscicapidae; genus Erithacus; species Erithacus rubecula. Next base: position 1,380,313 of record NC_136681.1, on the reverse strand, counting down.
GAAGCGTTGCGTATTGTCAACACAAAGGCTGTGGCTGTGTTTGTGATGCAGTTGTAGGTAAAGTTTACCAGATTCCACCAGGACTGAAACTTCCTTTCAAAATCATTAGCATTGTCCCAAATTATTGTTCGGATTTCAGTAGGGAAGATGACTTCTTCCCCTTCCCTTATAATTGAGGCAGCAACTGTTTGCATCCAAAACTGTACCTGGATACAGCTGAGGGCTAAGGAGATGTTATTTTAAGCAGTACCAAGAGCATCAATTATCAATTTGTGATAATTTACATTTGCCTTTTCCCAATTTGGCAAAATGCTTGATAACCACTGTTGCATCCCCAGGACTGTTAAAGAGGACTGCAGAGGTTGTTTCAATTTGGTCAGGTCTCTGGTGGTGGCAACCAATTTGTTCATTAATACCTTTGAATCAATGCTATTTAAAATTCCCAATCCTGTTCCCACAACACCGGTTATGTCTCTTGCCATGCGTTTTTTGGAAGGAGTCTGCTGCCACAGCCAGGTGGTCCACCCCTGAAACGAAGTTTGTAAAAAAGGTGAACATTTTTGCTGAATTTTTGAAACATTGTTTTGCATCAATAATTTAACTTGTTTGAGGGACCACACCGGATTAAACAATATTTGTTGTTGTCCAGTTTTCTTAATTATGTAAGGCCCAATTTCAAAAATTTTCAGGCTTAGTATAACCGGTGGTTGGGTAGTAGGTGTTACAACATTAACATTGAGTTCCCCTTTATATTTTGTATTGTTTTTCCCACACATAATTTTTGGGAAAATTGTACAACAGTTCAATTTTGAGTTTGAATCTTCACAAAATAAAACACAGCTGTAAGTCTCTGTGCCATAACTGTATACAGTTTCCATGAGGGATTCAGCAATTAATCTTCACATTCCATGGCATTATTCTGTGAAAGGTAAACACAACAGAATCTGCCACAAAGAGGCAGGAGGTTAAAATGATGGAACTATGCAGACAGAAATTCTGTTAACTTCCCAATCATTTTGCTGCCAAGAAGGAAGCCACTCTGTACCTCCTTTAAACACAGCATAAGAGTCAGTGTAGTTGCAAACAAAGGAGGCACTCCGCACTTCAAACTGGAAAACACCCCAAATAACCATCAGCACCCAACCCAAGAGTCACCCTGTCCCCCAGCAGTAATTTGCTCAGCAGAAGCATCAGTGAACAAAGAATTAGTGAACAGAGATTGTTTGGGGGAGAAAGCAGAGGCTACTTTAATTATTGAGGCAGGTTTGTCATCCCTGTTGCCCAAGTTCTCAGTTGCTGTTATTGCCAGATTTTTTACAGTTCCTTCTGTTACTGAGGATTTCTGGGCCATCCCGTCAAGGGAGGGCAGTCCCAGTAGTGGCTGTCTTCAAAAACATCACTTCCTGAGAAGGTTTTTGAATTTTCTCTGAGGCAATTTGCAAGTTAGGGCTTTCTAGGTGGGAAATTATTTTCTGTTGCACATCCCTCACTTCTTTTTCTTCTCCCCCTATCAATACATCATCTATGTATTGGTACACAGCTACGGTGTCAGGTTTGGGTTTTTGGATTGGCCATACAGGGGAGTTTTGCAAGTCCTGTATAACCGGTTTGATCTCTTCTTTGGCACCAGAGAGAAGAGGGTATTGTTTTACATTTTCAGGTAATTGCATAGGTGATTTATGGCCAATGGTGAATTTTATTTCATGTATAATTTGCAAGCAGGCAGCTTTTTGAATGTTTTCTAAGAGTTGGTCAGGGGTGCCAGTTATAGCTAGAGGATCACCTCTTTCTAGGGGGCTAAGTCCCCCAGCCCAGTAGGCTGCACGCTGTGTCAGAGACCATGGAACACGAGCATTTCCAGTTGTTAAGAAAACTCCAGGCCGCCAGTACCCACTGGATTCTTGTTTACTTAAATTAAGTTGATCTTCTCCAGTGAGTGAAACTCTAAAAACATACTCGGTCTCAGATTCTTGGGGGAGACGTGAGTATTCTTTCTTTAATTTGACCAATTCAGTAGCAGTGTATGGTATTTCTTTGGAGGTTATGTGGGGGTCAAAATCCTCGTCATTCAGGTATCTATACTCCATTTTAATGAGAGGTCTCATTCTAGAGCAGCAATTTTCCCCACACTTTTGTATGTGTACTAGTTCTCTCTGTGGGTATATCTGCTTTATGTGATATGTTTCCTTTTCTTGTTTCATTAGGTGTATCTGCATGTTGTGAGGCATGTGATAGTTGTAGCAAATAGTTGTGATTTCTTTCCTGCTCTAGTTGGTTTTGCAGAGTTTCTACCTGATTTGTTTTCTGTTCTAGTTGGTTTTCCAGAGTTTCTACCTGATTTTTTTTTTCCTGTAATAGTTTTTGCAAAGCAAAACTTCAGCTGAAAGACAAGTGCCTAGAATTGAGCAAAGTATGGTTTTATTTTTCTTGCTCAGTTTGAATTTCGTTTCATGTTGCAAAGAATGTATTCTATCGATCAAATTTTCTAAATTAAACCAATTACTGTGTGGCCAGTCTTCCCCTCCCTTGGGAGGGTCTGGCATTATACTTAGCTAGTAAACAGTAAAATGCAACTTTATCATTTTCAGACATTTTCATGAAGGGACTAAAACCACTCTCAGGGAGACACACTTAAAGTTACACAAAAAGCACAGCTGAGACTGTAAATCCCTCCTCGTCCCTGGAGCGGGTGAAGAGACACACTGCTTGGGAGGTACTAACTTAACTACAAAAACCACTTGTCTCTTTGCGATCCCAAGTAGTCAAATACAACAACTAAACAACAACAATAACAATATTCTGCGAGTTATGATTATGTGCGAGGGGGAAAAACCACTTCAGGGAGGTCAAGGCTTAACACCCAGACTTTTGCTGGGGACAAACCCCTCTCTTCCCTGGGTGGCTGAGGAGACCAAACCGCTTGGGAGGTTCTCTTTAGTTGCACAATGATTGTCTCCTCAACTACACCAAGCAGCTAACAACAAAAAACACAAGTCCCATCTTTTGCTCAGTTGAGATCCTTTCAAAAATTCTCCGATAACTGGAATGGAGTTGATTATCCACCTGGGTCTGTGTGTAGATTGCGGGAAGAACCCAATACCACCTCCCTTGCTTTCTAACACTGTTCAGTCCTTACAGCACTGACAGGCTAGGTGCGGCTGAAATGGCACAGGTCTTCCCCTGGTACAAAGTGCACAGAAAACCCCAACTCCTCCAGTATCGGGAATCCAATTGCCGACTACGCCAAATAATGTCACAATCCGCCAACCCAAGTGGGAGTTGTGACGGGTACTTTTATGGATCTCAGAGTGCAAAAGACACAGCAGGGGACAAAACCAGTTTACTTCTACAGAAATGCACTTTATTTAGTGCCAACCAAAATGTGATAGGGGGACAGAGAGAGAGAGAAAGAGAGAGAGAGAAAGGGGGGTCGGGATTATAGCTACCAAGACGGGCAGATGAATCCTCGTGGAGTCAGCCAATAGATGTCTGTTGCCGTCTGGGGAGATCTCAGGGGTCTCCTCTAAGAAAGTTACTTTTATAGTCCTTTCCCAAAGGGAGTGGCTTCTGGCCAAAAGGTGGAAATTTTTATAGACTATTGTATGTGGAGCTCATTATGCTGAGGAAGAGGTGTAAACAGGACACTTCAAGGCACACTCAACCGTCTTTGTTGTTATGAACAAACACAGGGTAGCCCATACTGACATTGTTCTTCCATCTGTGGGAGCTTTGTTGAGTAAGCACCCCATGAGTAGTTGTCATGAGAAACCAGTCCTGATAGTCCTGGTAGGCATCACCTGCAGAACAGTCACTTGGCGTTCCTCCCATCCCTGGCCAGCGCAGGCCTCAGGCAAGGGTTGTTGGGCAGAAACAGACAAGAGGCTCGGACGGACTCTCACACAGCCTCCTGCCTCTGCAGACACAGCTGATCACCGGGACATAAACAGTGAGCGAGGATCCGCCCGCTCCAGCCCGTTCCCACCCAAGACCAGCGTGGCCGCTGCCGCCCCCTCCCGCCTGCGCTCCTGCCTGCTCTCGGCAGCTGCCATACTGTAACTAAGCACTGGAACAGTGTGCTTGCATCTAAAGGAACTGACACCGAGTTATCTATTCTGTTCTGTTAGCAATTTTAAAAACTGCTGTTGTTTTCTGCTTGTATGGTAGATATATTAGTAAAAGAGCTGTTATTCCCACCCCCCTTATCTCTGTGTCAGAGTCCTTGATTGAAACAATTATAATACTTGGGGGGAGTGGAATTAAAGTCTCTATTTCGAAGGAAAACTTCTGCCTTTATTGGCAGACACCTGTCCATTCAAACCAGGACAAACATGTATTTATTATATAACTCTAAGCTCAGTGCTTCTGTGCTACCTGGGAGGTCACACAGCAAACACTGAGGAAGACCCAGAGCCTTCATTGGAAACAAGACCCCGAAAGGAGGAGAGACCCCAACCACTGGTGACACATGCACAACACAACAGAGTGACGTAGATTTTAGGAATAGAAACTAGGAGGAGCTTTCTAGAAAATTCTGTATTAATATGCATTAGTAAACAGTATATAAATGAAATTTTGGCTTGACTGATTTGGTACGTGCAGAAGGGAGAATCCCTCCCTGTAGAAGATGTTACACTCCCTAAAGCATACCCCTGAGATGCCATCCCATGAAACAAAAAAATTCCTTCAAACGTAACCCTCCTTCCCTACCGAAAACTCCATTATCTCTTAAGATTTCTATTGGCTCTTAAAGTTACAAGTTAATTGGTTCTTTTCTCACTTGAAGTTTTAAGATAATTGGTTAGTTTGTAAGTTGTAGTTTTTATTGGTTAGAAACTCAGTCCTCTGGAAACCTATATAAAGTGTTTTGTTATCTGATATTATTAGATCGTTGCTAGCGTCCCCTTCAAGGACAATAAAGTTATCCTTGGAACTTTGCAGCACGATCTCAAGCCTTTTGTTCTTCACTAGTGAGTAGCTAGGGACTGCATCCAGAGTTCAGAAGTACCTGGACTAAGGGCTGTAGACCCTGGGGTTGGGAAACACCCAACTCTAAAAAAAAAAACAGCTACATTTTGACGCCCGGACGGTTTCTTCGCACCCTAGCAAGACCCTGTGAGCAGTTCTTCTATCTGCCTCCACATCGCCAAGCCGTCTGGAGGTGTAAGTTATTGTTTTATAAGAACTCACACCAAAAGTCCAAGACTCGTCCAGCAACCCCAGACACCGGACTGGGATTGGATGTCGCTAGCAGCAGCCAGCAAATCCGACCTTCTCTGCTAATATCTGGTGGGCACTTAGCTTTTTAATGCGCGCATTTTTATAAGGTCAAAAACAAGTTGGTTTTTTCTTTCCTTTTTTTTCTCGTTTTTTTGCTGGCTAGCCAAGAAGATCCATGGGTGGTTTGCTCACCAAACCCTCCCTAACCCCCATGGAAAAAGGCTTTTATTCCCAAATTATTATTCTTTTATCTGCTAACAATTTTTAATTTTCTAAAAACTCCCTTTCTAAGTCTACCTTAAAATCCTTTGTTAAATTTATATTCCTTCATTTTCCTGATACTAATTCTCACTCCGTCACGTCTGAAAAGTTTTGGCAGGCTGTGGGAACTCAAATTTACTTTTTACAAACACAGCAAAAATTCGCAGCCGCTAATTCATCCTTTTATTTCAAGAGATAATAAGAGGAACACGCTCTGCGCCCCCCCAGCTATCTGTGTTTTTTCCCACCCCCGCTCTATCCCCCGATCCCGGTGGTCCCATTTCACGACGTCCTTCCCCCGCCAGCCCCGAGCCCCAAGTCCCCTCCTTCCCACTCCGCGTGTACAAACAACACCCCGCCTTGCCCCGCAGCCCCGCTCGGTCCCGCCGCGGAACAGATGCCCCTCCCCCCACGCGCACAGCCGGGGCGAGCCGCAGAAACCGCGCTGCCGCCCGCCCCGGGGCCACAGCCGGCCGCACAGCAAAGTCAAGCCTCCAGCTGCGCACCCCAGCACCCCCCCCACCGTGCATGGCCCCCCGGCTTCACATACCATGATAGGCGCCGCTTCCCCCTCCCCCTGCCTTTTTCCCGCGACAACCCCCCCGTGTCAGTATCAGTCTCACCCTCCCCCTGCCTTTTTCCCGCGACAACCCCCCCGTGTCAGTATCAGTCTCACCCTCCCCCTACCTTTCCTCAACCTGCATTTTACAACTCCCCTCATCCCCCGCTGTTAATCCCCTCAGGGGCCCTCTGTGCTCCCTCACTCCCTACAGGTGCCACAGAAACCGCACTCCTCCAATATTCCAAGGGCTCCCAACCCCCGTGTTCTCTCTCTAACCCCCCCTCCCGCTCCGCTTCCCTCGGCTCCTGCTTCCATTTCTAATGCACCACTGCCATCGTGTGGCGAAACCGTGTCATGCACTCAGCCAAACAATTCCCAAACCCCGCTACCCCACCCACCCCCCGCTCCCCCCTCCCAGCCGTGCGCTCCCTTGCCTGTCTCCGCGCCCCTCACCCAAACCCTCCCCTCTCATTCGAAAAAACACCGCAGACGACGTAAATATTCTACGTCTTCTGAGAACACTGATTCTTATAGTTCAGAATATGAACAAGATCCCTGAAACAATGTTAAGCTATTAGCCACACAAAATGGTGATTGGCAAGTAGCTTAAAAAATTTCTGCTTTTCCTGTAACGTACAAAGCAGGTCGCAAAAGACATTCTACTAATAATGCTCATTGGAAAGCTTTTTATTCAAAACAATTAACTGAATTATCCAAAAATTGCAAAAGAAAATGGTAGAAATACCCAAATTTTTAAAAACTTTTTAGAAGCAATTTTTTCTGCACACATTTTAGTACCACATGATTTAAAAAACCTAGCACAATGCCTTTTGTCACCTGCTGAGTATATGTTATTTCAAAGACATTGGAAAAAACACCTTAAAATATTATCTGATAATTATGCAAAAGATCCAAATTGTCCAAATTTTACAGTAGAACAATTAGCTGGAGAAGGCAATTTATCAAAGCCTTCAGTTCAGGCAAACACTTTGCCCAGTGACACATTGCAAGACATAGCCAATGCAGCAAAAACATCCATACTTCTCACACCTGATGATTCCACCCCTACCATGCATTTTTCTAACATCAAACAAAAAATAGATGAAACCTTTATTAAATTTGTAGACAGACTAAAAGATGCTTTGGAAAAACAAATTGAGAGCGCAGAGGTGAGAAAAGAACTGTTATGCAAACTTGCTATGAGCAATGCCAATGACCAATGTAAAACTATTTTGAGGTCCTTGCCTCTTGACACAGAGCCCACCATTGAACAAATGGTGGAAACCTGCATATGTCACATGTCCACTGAAAACACAGTAGCCCAAGCAGTGGCCAAGGGCATTGCTGAAGGAGTCACAGAAGCCTTTGCAGCAGTGACATCCAAAGAAAATGCCCGATGCTTCTACTGTGGGGAACTTGGACATTTTGTAAACAATTGCCCAGACAAGCCACAAATCCAACACCCCCTCAGCCATCATCCTAAGCCCCAAAAACAACAAAAGCACCCACAGAATCCAAAAAACGGACATTCAACGCAGGAAATGGCCCTGCGCCAAGACATCAAATCAAAAGCCATTCAAACCCCTGTCCCACCTATGAAAATCAGTCAAATTCCGGAACGCATCAAAATGGTTCAACACACACCCAGATATCGTTGGGAACCCACCGCTGACTGGTAAATTCCTTGCCTTACAACTTCACAAACGGAGATTTTTACCATGTTCCTACAGGAAAGCGTGGGCCACCAGATGGCCCTTGGGACATTCTCATATTTGGTGATACTGTACACAGCCCAAAGCAAATTTTTGTCTTGCCAGAAATTCAGACTGTTCAACCTGGACAAGAAATCCTTGTCCAGCTTCTCTGCACAGACACACCCTTTTTCCTTTCACAGGGCACACCTATTGCACAAGCCTTCATGCTTCCAACACACTACAATGAACAAATCCCTCTTAACCCTACCGTGTTGTGGGTACAAATTATGGGATCCCAAAAACCCATCCTGGAATGCAACATCCTCTGCAAAGGTGAGAGAATCCTCAGACCAGGAATGATCAACACTGGTGCAGATGTCACCATCATTGCTCGCTAGGAATGGCCATCGAACTGGGACCTGCAATCAGTAGCTGGCATGATTTCTGGAACTGGTGGCGTCACCGTGTCCATGCAAAGCACAAACAATGTTGTCATCAAAGGACCTGAAGGCAAGTTGGCAACTGTCCACCCGTTCGTGGTCAGAGCCCCCATCACCCGTGGGGCAGAGATGTTCTATCCCAATGGGGAGTCTCCCTTCGAGTCCAATGTCGGGATTTCTGATTGGGGCCACTGAAACGTGCGCCCTACCACCGACCCCACGGCTCACATGGAAAAGTGACAATTCTATATGGGTCGAGCAGTGGTCCCTGTCAAAAGTCAAACTGCGCGCACTGCATGCCCTGGTGGAAGAGTAACTCGCCAAAGGCCACATCACTGAAATCACAAGCCCCTGGAACACTCCTGTTTTCGTCCTGCAAAAAGCTGGAACAAACAGATGGAGGCTTCTCCAAGACCTTCGCAAAATCAACGACGTCATTGAAGATATGGGATCCCTTCAGCCTGGCATGCCTTCTCCTTCAATGCTGCCTCAAAACTGGATGCTTGCTGTCATTGACATCAAAGACTGTTTTTTCAGCATTCCACTGCACCCAGAAGACGCCCCACGCTTTGCTTTCTCTGTTCCCTCTCTCAACAAAGAAGCTCCCCTCAAAAGGTACCACTGGCTTTTCCTTCCCCAAGGACTCAAAAACTCTCCCACCATATGACAATGGTATGTGGCTCACGTTCTTTCCCCTCTTCAAAAAGCATTCCCAGATGCAATCCTGTATCACTACATGGATGACGTTCTCATTTGTGCCTCAGAAAAGACTTATTTAGACAAAGTAATAAAAGCAACCATCGAAACCATCGAAAAAGCTGGATTTGAAATCCTTGAAGATAAAGTACAGTACACCAGCCTGTGGAACTATCTTGAACTTCAAATTCGAGAAAGAACTATCATACCTCAGCAGCTTCACATCAAAGACAATCCAAAAACCCTAAGAGACCTACACAGTCTGTGGGGATCCATCAACTGGATACGCCCCCTCCTGGGAATCCCAACAAAACAACTCACCCCCCTGTTCAACCTTCTCCGTGGAAAAGAAGGCCTCGACTCACCTTGCACCATCACACCAGAAGCTCAACAAGTCATTGTCAACGTCCAAGAAGCCCTCTCCTCATGCCAAGCTCATCGGTTTGAACCTGATCTGCCTTTCCAATTTGCCATCCTAGGAAAGACCCCTCACTTTCATGGACTGATTTTCCAATGGTACCCCAAACTCACAAACCCTTTGTTAATCCTTGAATGGGTTTTCACAAGCAATCAACCTGCAAAAAAAATTACCACGTTTCAAGAAATTATGGCACTCCTTATAAAGAAAGCCAGAACTCGCCTCCGCTCTCTCGCAGGGTGTGAATTCACATGCATATACCTGCCACTTACCACTGGTAATCTAGAACATTTGCTCCAAACCAAGGAAGGTCTCCAAATTGCTCTAGATAGTTATACTGGCCAAATTTTAATTCAATTACCAAAACACAAGCTTTTTAATAAAGATGCAATTTTTCATTTAATTCCAAAATTAGTTCAAAGCAGAACCCCCCTCAAAGCCTAACTGTCTTTACAGATGGCTCAGGCTCTTCTCACAAGTCAGTTATGACTTGGAAAGACCCCAAAACCCAAAACTGGGAATCAGATATTCAAACAGTGGAGGGATCTTCACAAATTGCAGAGCTAGCAGCCGTTGTTAGAGCCTTTGAAAAATTCAAAGATGAATCTTTTAATCTAGTCACAGACTCAGCCTATGTAGCCAGTATAGCTATGAGAGCAGAACATGCCTTTTTAAAAGATGTTTCCAATCCAAAACTGCACCAATTAATGTCTACACTGATATACTTAATTTCTCACAGAAAACAGCCTTACCACATGGTTCATGTAAGGTCACACACTGATCTCCCAGGTTTTATTACAGAAGGAAACAGACGAGCAGATGCTCTAGTAATGCCCATACAAACTGCGAATGTACCTGACATCTTTGCTCAAGCAAAGCTGTCACATGCATTTTTTCATCAAAATGTGCCTGCTCTTATGCAAATGTTTAAACTCACAAAAGACCAAGCAAAAGCCATTGTAGCACTGTGCCCAAGCTGTCAAACTTACCAAATACCCTCTACGGGTACAGGTGTCAATCCCAGAGGTCTGAACAGCTGCCAGCTGTGGCAAACTGACGTGACCCGCTTCCTATCATTCGGGAAGTCCAAATACGTGCATGTGTCAGTTGACACGTTTTCTGGAGCAGTTTTTTCATCAGCACATGCAGGACAAAAAGCCACTCATGCTATTAAACATTTTCTCCAAGCTTTTGCCACTCTGGGAGTTCCACAAAAAATTAAAACTGACAATGGTCCCGTTTACAAATCTCAAAATTTAAAAAAGTTTTTCAGTGAATGGGGGATTGAACACACCACCGGCATTGCTGCAAACCCTACAGGACAATCCATTATAGAAAGAACTCATCAAACCCTCAAAAGAGTTCTCAACCAGCAACAAAGAGACACAAAAATTTTATATCCGGTTGAAAGACTTTGCAAAGCTCTCTATGTTATCAATTTTCTAAATTGTACAACTTCAGAACCCGACCCCCCAATTATCCGTCATTTTTCAAACTCCACACAAGCAAAACTCACTGAAAAACCACCAGTGCTGGTAAAAGACCCAGAAACACACCAAATTTCTGGGCCCTTCCAATTAATCACCTGGGGAAGGGGATATGCTTGCGTATCCCTGCCATCTGGTCCAAGATGGTACCCAGGAAAAAACATAAAACCATATTTGGGCACAGCAAAACAAACTTCTTCAGGCACCAAAAAAAATTCTCCTGAATCAAACACAAAACCTCCTCAAGACCAAACCAGCTCTGCATGGAGATGCAGGCGTCACAGAGCACTCATATACCAAAGGAAAAATCGTCCTGTCACTCAACAGCAGATGAAACAGAAAACCAAGCAGCCTTTACCTGCCTCAGATAAGCCTTAAGCTGAAATTAAGTTTTTTGTAGTTTTAGTTTGAAAAATATTAACCTTTGTAGAATTTTTTTGTTTTGTTTTACTATTACTTTTGTTAAAATGTTTAACCTTATACTCAATTTTTATGTTTAGTGTTAAGAAAAAGGGGAGAAAAGGGAAAGGACAAAATCCTCTCCCTCCTCTCTCCAAAATAATGAATTTTGCTTGTATTTCCTATCAGAAGCCTCATCCTTGTTCAAATATGAAAATTATCCTCGTTGATGTTGTTTTCACTGCTGCCCGGATGTTCTTCAACATACCTCATGCCTTCAGCTGGATGAGCCCACAACCCAGCCACAATATTTGGGTGACCTTAGCAAAGACATTGTGTTTATCCCTAGGCAGCCTTGACAATCCACTTTCCACGTTTAGTGGGAATTCCATTCACAGCAGATGAATGGCCCGTTCAAAACTCAGAACTTCTCAGCACCACAGGTAAGAGACCCAATCCCGTGGACACTTGGGATGATTGAACAAAAATTTTGCCAAATGCCCTCAAGGAACCCCAAGAATTAGATTTGCTGGGGTCCTTCAAAGCAACATACTATGTCAAATTTTACTTTAAACGTCCAAGACAAAATATACAGGAATTGGATTTGCACAAAAACACATACAGAAAAGACATATCACCCATCAATAAAGCATACAATTATCCAGATTGGTGTAATTACACCGCTCCCACAATTTCAGAGTCCTCACTTCATCCCAAGAAATTGCCCAAAGGAATGTTTCTCATCTGTGGTGATTGGGCCGGAATCCCCTCTCGTCTCCAGGGGGGACCTTGTAGCCTTGGCAAGCTTTCTATCCTCACCCCCAACACTACCTTATTAGACAATTAGAAGAAAAATAGCAATTCAAAACGTGAAAAAAGATCGTACAATGAATTTGATGAAAATTGTGACCCCAAAATGTATATTTGGAACAAACCAAAAAGAATTGCGGCCTCCCTGTTTTTACCATGGGTAGCAGCAGCAAAAACCCTTGGTGACATTGACCATTTAGGGTGCTGGCTTAGCAAGCAGGCCAATGCTACATCTGCTGCTTTGAGTGACCTTTTGAAAGATGAAGAAACCATAAGACATGCAACCCTGCAAAATCGAGCAGCAATTGACTTTCTGTTTCTTTCTCACGGACATGGCTGCAAAGACTTTGAAGGAATGTGCTGCTTCAACCTGTCTTCCCGCTCCACATCCATTCAAGAAAACATCCAAAAGCTGAAAAACCTCGTGAAAACCTCAAAACCGAAACCACTCCAGACTGGGTCAACAACCTTTTTAGCCAATGGGGATTGACTGGATGGGCTTCATTTTTGGTCAAAGGAATCGTGTGGATTTTTATTGTTATTCTTGTTGTGTTAGTTATGTTTTTGTGTTTAGTTCAATATTTTAAGAAAACTGTTAAAAACACTCTTGTTGTAAATATAGAGAGAGGAATTGTAGAAGATGTTACACTCCCTAAAGCATACCCCTGAGATGCCATCCCATGAAACAAAGAAATTCCTTCAAATGTAACCTCCCTTCCCTACCAAAAACCCCATTATCTCTTAAGATTTCTATTGGCTCTTAAAGTTACAAGTTAATTGGTTCTTTTCTCACTTAGAGTTTTAAGGTAATTGGTTAGTTTGTAAGTTGTAGTTTTTATTGGTTAGAAACTCAATCCTCTGGAAACCTATATAAAGTGTTTTGTTATCTGATATAATTAGACCACTGCTAGCATCCCCTTCGAGGACAATAAAGCTATCCTTGGAACTTTGCAGCAGGATCTCAAGCCTTTGTTCTTCACTAGTGAGTAGCTGAGGGCTCTGCATCCAGAGTTCAGATGTACCTGGACTCAGGGCTGCAGACCCCAGGGTTGGGAAACACCCAACTCTAAAAAAAAACCAGCTACACCTCCCCGTACCCCCGGTCGGTTTTGCTTATGCATTATTCACCGAATCATACCTCTATTGCACTCAAATTACTGCTAAATTTTGTATTTACTCAAATTTATATAACTCATACATTTTAATTGTATTCATTTATACACCATTGATATTATTAACAAATTACTGTTAAATTTAACATTGTGGTTTGATTAATTGGACGAAATAGAACACATCCAATATCCATTTATAACATAAACAAATGTCAGTTCTTATTATTGAGGAGCTTGGATTTACTTTGTATGGGTTACCTTGCTGATCGGTGTGAGTGCAAATAAACTCAAGATTTTAATCCAGCTCCTGGGTCTCCCTATGTATCCTTTGCAGAGAGTAAAATTTGCTGGCCTGTGTACCTCCAAATGCCACAGTATAAATGAAATTCTATTTAGATTATCTATTAAAAAATCTTTAACCAAATAAAACAAATAAAACATTTATTTTAAACTATATTTAGGTATTTTTTATATTTATATTTTTCTGTCTTCTACACCCAGCCCTCCCTGTGGGTGTCCTGGCACCCTTGGGTCCCTCTGGGGGAGGGCACCTAGCACAACCCCCCCATTTGCACTCAGCTTCTTCTTTGTCACAGCGTGGCTCCCTCTCTAAGGACTTTGGGGTGCCCTGAATAACATTGGAGCCCCTGAGTCTCCACCCCCTTCCCCCCCTCAGCCCTTTTTCTCACCCCCAAAGAAGGCACAGAAGGATTCCAGCTGCCCCGGGCAGGAGCACGGGGCTTTATTCGAACCCTTCCCACGGTCCATCTCCCCAAGAAGGGACGGTGCTCACACAAGGAAGGGGGGGCAGCCCCCAGAAGGGCTGAAGTTCCTCCTCAGCACCGCAGACACAGGCGAGGAGAAGCAGAAAAAGGGAGTGCCAGCAGAGAGGACACAGCAAGAAAATTAGGATTAAGGCGCAGGATGAAATGGAAAAAAAAATTAAAAATTAAAAAACACCTGGCATGGTGAATGGGGCACACACAGAGAGGGACTAAAAACAGGGACAGCAAACGGCACACACCCATGGGAACCAACAGCACAGGGAGCTCCACAGAGCCACAGAGAATAAAACAGGAACACGAGTGAGGCACAGAGAAGGACGCAGGAAGAGACACAGTGCCAAACACACAGCAAGGACTGAGGGATACAGAGACAAAGAGGGAAACAAGAACCCCCAGAAGAAACGACCACGGCACGTGCGGGAGTGGCAAACATGGCCAAGGAGCAGCACAGGGACAGAGACAGAGAGGCAAGGCCAGCAGGACAGAGGCTCACCAAGAGAGGGGACAGTCAGGGAGAAGCACTGGCCAGCAGTCAGACTGGGCAGGGCTCCTTTAGCACAGGAATATTTACAGTAGAAGCAATTCCCTCCTTTTCATCTCATTTTTATTTAACCCCCCACAACTCAATTCATATCACAAGGAATGTGCAGTCCTGCCTTTTCCCTGTACAGTGTTTGTACAGAGGACCTGTGCCCAGCAGGCACTCATGAGTCATTGAATAAATCCAGGTTTATATTTCAAAGCTTCTCCTTCTGGCACTGCATGTTTCAAGATCTGGGCTGGCATGTTCGACTCCCCTCACGGCCACAGCCAAGAACAATTGATCAGATTTTGCAGTGAATTCCCACTAAAACTCAGGTATAATCAGTGAGAAGAAAATCCTTTGGGGTTTAGCTCCATCTCTCACCTCTTCCAAGTGTAGGGAAGATGGCCTTTTGTCACACATCACAGCAGCAGTGACGGATCAGGGCTTTTTTTTTTTTTTTTTTTTTTTTTTATTTATTTAATAAAAGGGGAATAAAAATAAATCAGGTCTGATATAAATGTCTCCAAAACCCATTAAAGCTTTTTAAACCCAAGATGACTATGATTCCTGAGTTCATTCTTCTATTCATACCTGTTTTGCTATCGTTAAATCAATCAGCTTCTTTTAAGAAATAGTAAATCATCATGACAAAACCTCTGGCTCCTCATTATTTGTACTTACAGTCACTTGTAGGATGCTCTGCAGTTTTTTTTCCCATACTACACCGGAGAGAGGATGGACATTAACGACACACATATACACAGTTTTCTGGATTTCAAAAAGTTAAAAAAGCCTGTAATAAAAATGATATAAAGTAATATTGTGTCTCAGACTGTTCAAGAAAAGGGAAAGCAGAGCTTTAATGTACCACTAAGAGATGTTGAATAAATCTTCTCCATGACTTTGCACACAGTAGTAAAATCTTTTTGTCCAAACAAAAATAAGATTTTTTTACCAAACAAGTTAGGTCTGTATGAGAACAGCTCAGGAGGCTTTCAGGGCAGATGAGGATGGCAGACCACAGAATGTTAAAGATGAAGTGTTAGTTCCCTGAATTAATGCTCTGACGTAGCCAAATGTTTTTACAAAGAGATGTAATAGTTTCTTCTCCTTGTTTCTGAGTTCCCAAGCCATCCTGTAATTCATCACCTGCACTAGTGCAGAACAACCTGACATGGGTCAGTAAAATATCCGGCTGCTGAGCTCCGAGCCACACGTCCCCAATGTAAACAGAAGTCAGGAACACAAAAACAGCTGTGGGAGAAAGATCAGAGAAAAGCCAGAAGAGCTATTCTTCTATTTCCATACAAAAATACCAAGCCAAGCTGTTTGCCTCCAGGACTGTGTTTTAAAATAGTTCCCTAACTCTTTTCCTAAAGGGAAAATGTGCAGTGCCTTTTCCCATGCAAAGCCAATGATCCTGCCCCCAAGAAGAAAAAGAACCAGTTTCCTGTTACATAAAACAGCTTGAAATCTGACCAGTCAGATGCTGTCATGGACCAGCAATAGGGATCAGCATCCAGGCCCACGGTGATTTGTTTTTAGCAGACTGTTTTCCCTCTTGGAATTACATTTCTTTTATACCTTTTGTTCAATTTCACTCCTTGAAAGGGAAGTTCTGTGTGAATATCATGCAGAGGTCCAGAATGGTGGTGCTGTTTTATTTTTCCCAACAGTCCCTAGCTTTGTGTGCTCACAGACTATTCTGGAATTCAGAGGTCCAGTGGGGTTGGCTTTGGATTGACCTTCAACTCTGGTCCCACTTAGTGCAAACACAATTTGTGCCAGGGTGAGTGAACTCATCGCCTCAACTTTTCTCTCCAAAACATCCCCTCCTTTTTTCCCTGTAGGTGAACTCAGACTCACTCCTCACTTCCACTGGTCACCCAAGGGTCCATTCTGCTGCCCACAGTGACCCCAGGGAGGTCCCTTTGCCTTTCTCCTGCCCCTCTCCAACCCGAGTCCGCTCCTCTGCTCGCTCTCCCCAGCCTTCTTTTGTTAGAAAGATACTGGACAGTAAACTGTACAACAGACTTTAGAAACTGCACAAAGAATAAGAGATCCAGACCAAACCCAACCACCCCCACCACTGCTCCACCCCAATTTTGGGAGAAATAGTGATAGTATATAAATACTCTTCTTCCATTCTATTCAGTCCTTAGTTGCACATCCCCAGAGAGGATTTACTCCTTTTTGTTCGCGACAGCTCCTCTCTCTCCAGCACAAATCCCACTGGTCAGAGACACAGACAGAGCAGACCTAAGGCAATGGCTCCGGCAGCACCTGCAATTCTCAGCTCCCTGTTCCCTGGAATGCTCATCAGAGCGCTCGTGGCAATCACACCTCACTGCAGAAGTCAAAGGATCCCAGCTTTCACACTTGTGCTCTGATTGCTCACTGTGGGGTTTTATCTGTGACAGGTGACACCAATTCAAATATAAAGTCCTATTAGTCAATTTTTATTCCTAACTATTTCAGAAATTAAAAGGATGCTCATTTTTCTTATTGCATTTTTTGCCTAATTTTAACAGAACCATTTTCATCCCAGACCCTGCTTGTCAGTTATTCAATCCTTTACCACTGGACTTTGCACAAAGGGATACTCGGGGTCTGCATCACATGATATCCCAAAGAGAAACCCCCCACAAAACCTGACAGAGAAAGATTTCGAGGTGCCCCAAAATTCCCACTTAAAACTCTCCCCAGAAAATCTTTTAAAACCCCCCCAAAAAACACAAACCCCCTGTAAAAACTCCAAAATTCTGCCAAAAAACTCTGTTAAAAATACCTTTTACAAAACACTTAAAGAATCAATCCTTTAAAAGAAAATCCTACAATCCTTAAAAGAAAAAAAGAAAAACAGAAAAAAAAAGCCCCAAAATCCCAAAAAATCGATCAACAGGCATTAGCAATTGAGCCCAGAGCGATCGAGCAGCAGGCATTACTAATGGAACCAGAGCCCCTTAATAAATGGGGTTTTTGCCTTCTTTTGGCAGAATTTTGGGACTTTTTTTTTTTTTTTTTTAAGGAATTTGAATTTGTTTTTGTTTTTGCTTTTTTTAACAGGATTTTTTGAAGAAGTTTTTTGGAGGAGTGTTGGAGTTTTTAAAGGGGTGTTTGGTTTTTTCGGTGTTTTTAAAGTTTTTTGTGGGAGGGTTTTAAATGGGAATTTTTTTGAGCTTTATGAGGGGTTTTTTAGGGTTTTTATTTTAGGGATTTTAAAAGGGCTTTTTTGGGGAGGGGGCTGGTTGAGGGTCTTTAGAGAATTTTTTGGGATTTTTAAAAGATTTTTTGTTTTAAGTTTTTCTGGGATTTTCTTAAGGATTTTTTGTTCAATGGGGGCTTTGGAGGTTTTTAAAACTTTTTGGGGGAAGGTTGGGTTTTTTGTGGGTTTTGTGTGTCCCCCTTTCAGACACAAACCAAATACTGCAGGTCTCCCTTTCACTCAGCATCACTGCCTCTTCTGGACAAATCCCACTACTGCTGTTTCCTTCCCCAGGCAGTGCTGCCCCCTTTTGGACATGAACCGTTACTGCATCCTTCACCCTTCCTGATCTGTGCTGCCCCCTTTTGGACACAGCCTGGTACTGCAGGCCCCTCTTTTCGAGTGGTGCTACCCTCTTTGGACAAAACCCGGCACTGCAGCCCCCCTCTCCGAGTAGTGCTGTCCATTGTAGACACAACATAGTACTGAAGCCCAACCCCCAGAGCAGTCCTGTCCCCTTGTGAACAAAACCAGGCACTGCAGCCTGCAGCCCACCCCCCCCTTCTATTAGCAGTGCTGCCCCCTTGTGGACACAGCCTGGTACTGCAGACCTCACTCTCCAAGCAGTGCTGCCGTGTTGTAGAACCTTCCCCCGTCAGTGATGTTCCTTTGTGGACACAACCCCGTACGGCAGCCCCCCCCGCTCCGCCTTCCAAGCAGTGCTGCTACCTTGTGGACACAGCGTGGTACTGCAGCCCCTTCTTTCAAGCAGTGCTACCCTCTTTAGACAACACACCTGGCACTCGAGCCCCCTCCTCAGAGCAGTGCTTTCCCCTTGTGGATACAGCATGGGTACTGAAGCCCCTTGCACCATGAGCAGTGTTGTCCCTTATGGACACAACCAAGTTCTCCAACACCCCCCCCCCCCCCGCCCCGAGCAGTGTTGTCACCTTTTGGACAGAAACCCATAGTGCAGCCAACCCCTCCCCGAGCAGTGCTGCCCGCTTGTGGAACACAGCACTGTACTTCAGCAACTCCCACACATACCAAAGAAGTGCTGCCCTTTTCTGTACACAACCTGGTACTGCAGCCCTCAGCCCCCTCAAGCAGTCCTGCCACCTTGTGGACAAAATCGGCACTGATTCCATGCCACTCTACAAACATGCTGACCCCATTGTGGACACAGCCCGGTAATGCAGCCCCCACCTTGAGCAGGCTGCTCCATTCTGGTCACAACCCGGTAATGCAGCTTCCCCATCTAGATTAGTGCTGCCCCCTTGTGTACACAACCCAGTACAGCAGCTGCCCCCATCCCTGTGCAATGCTTCCCCCTGTGTGGACACAGCATGGCACTGAACCCTCCCCCCAGCTACTGAGTTATGCTTCTCTCCTTTTTGGACACAACCCAGTACTGCAGCCTCCTCCTTCCGAGCAGTGCTGCCCCCTTGTGGACATAACCCATTCTGCAGGCCCCTCTGCCTGAGCAGTGCTGCCCTATTGTGGACACAGCCCAGTACTACAGTCATCCCCCCCCGCAGCTGTGCCGCCCCCTTGAGGACACAACCCAGTAGTGCAGCCCCAATGACCCCAGAGCAGTCCTGTCCCCACCTGAAAAAAACTCGGCACTGCAGCTGACCCCTGGCCATGAGCAATGCTGCCCCCATGTGAACACAATCTGGTACTGCAGCCCCTCCCACTAAGCAGTGCAGCCTCTTGTGGACAAGGCATGGTACACGATTCTCCTCATTCTGAGCAGTGCTTCCCCCTTGTGGACACAGCATGGTATTGCAGCTGCCCCCCTTTGAATAGTGCTGCCACCTTGTAGACACAGCATGTACTGCGGTCACCACCCCCCTGAGCAGCGCTGCACCACTGTGGACATAACCTGGTTCTGCAGCCCTCACCGCCCCCGAGCAGTCCTGCCCCCTTGTAGACAAAACTCTGAACTGCACCCCCACAAGGACTGCTACTCCGTTGTGGACACAGCTCCATACTGCAGCCCCTCCCCATCCCCCGAGCATTCTCTCTCCTTGTGGACACAACCCAGTACTTCAGCCCCCACCGTTTCCAAGCAGTGCTGCACCCTTGTCACCATGGTCACTGTCAGAGGCTGGATGAAATCAATGTCCCAGACACCTCGGGATGAGCTGTCAGTCAGTCACACAGTGAGCTGGTGCTGACCCAGGCTCTGATTGCCCGAGCAATCACAAGTCCCACCTGGGGGGAGGCCCATGAAGGCCCAGGGGCTCAAAACACGGAGCAGGCGCTGAGCCCATAGTCTGTACCCCTGCCTTCTGCTGGGGGCTGTGTCTCACCCACCTGGAACCCGAGGAGCTAGTAGCCATGTGTGCGTATTTCTATAGAGCTTCTGTCTTTCTGTCTCTCTCTTCCCTCTCCTTCGAATGCTCTTTCTATGGAACAGTTCTGGGTACCTCAACAACTGAAGTGTTTAAAAGTTTCTAGATTAAATGGGCAAAGTTAATGAAGTTCCTGCTAAGATAAGTGTTTTATGTTGAGTTGAATGCTATATAAAATCCTTTTACAAAGTTCCTTGACTTTTTACACTTGCCAGTAAAATTTTGTGTCATTTTGACCTCCTGAGAATACCTGACTGGAGTTTCTCCTATGCACCCAGCTTGAGTAAAGGAACCTTTGGTTACCCTCAGCATTTCAGTGTTCTGGGGTGTTTCAGCCCCTCAGGCTCACAGTGGCCTCTTGTTTCCATGGGGCCCTGCAGTGTCACACTGGCCCTTGGTTCCATGAGCATCTGGAGTGTCACACATTTGGCAGTGCTGCTATCACGATCCACTCAACCCTAGTGGGAGTTGTGATGGTTCGTTCAACTCCAGGGTGCAAAAGACAAAAGCAAGAGACTCAGGTTTGTTTAGCAGAAAGCAGAGAGAGATAAAGGGATAAAGGAAGCAAAGTAAAAGGAGAGAGAGAGAGAGAGAGAGAGAGAGAGTGAGAGGGAAAGAATGGGATATAGCTACCAACTGATGGGACACATCCTCATGATTGTCCGACGAGACACGTCTTCAGTCCCTTGGGGAGAAGGAAATCTTGGTCTCTTTCAGAAAGTCACTTTTTATAGTCCTTTTTCAAAGCGTGTGGCCTCTGGCCAAAAAGGTGGGAAGATTTATGGACTATTGTATGTGGACATCATTGACCCAAGAAACAGGTGCAGGAACAGGATGTTACAGCCAGTGCCCTGCTGAGCACAGTGTACCATGGCAAGCACCAAGCACACCTACAAACAGTCCTTGGCAAGCATCCACCTGGGCCAGGCCAGAACTCGGGTCCAGAGTGGGGGATGGGGTCCTGGGCTCTCAGTCTCTGATGATGGTCGTGAGGCAGATCAGAGAAACTTCAGACCGACACTTACACTTACTCCCAGTGTGTTGATGTTTTGAGTTCATCTGACTCCACCTGGTGCAGCAGTGCCCTGGAAGGAAATTTAAAAGTCTATTTTAGGGCAAAGGCAAACAAAATCCTTGATTAAAGTTATAGAAAAAATTTTAAATGGATAGGTTTCCCAACATCACTTTGGTCCAGTGTGTTCCCAGTTGCCCCAGTTGTCCCTAGCACAGCCCTAGTCACTCCCAGTACTATCCCAGTATAAGTCCAGTATGAGTCCAGTCTCTGCCAGTAGGGCCCCACTCACTCACACTTGCCCCCAGTTGCCCCAGCATGGTCCCAGTTTTTCTCCCAGCACAATCCCAGTCACTCCCACTTAGGTCTCAGTCACCACCCCTATGGTCTCAGTCACTGCCAGTATATCCCAGTTGCCCTGAACAATCTCATAGTCATTTCCAGGCACTCCCAGTTACCTCAGCATGGTTCACTTGCCCCCAGTTTTATCCCAGTTGCTCCTGGTATAGTCCCAGTGCCACTCAGGGTTGTTTTGGGGTTTTATGGTGGGGAAGGGAGTGTTTGCAGAATGCAGAACTCCAAAGCTGATCCCAGTCACACCCAGTCATTCCTTATTATGATGCAGCTTGTCCCCAACACTGTCCCTGTTGCTCCCAGTTCCTCCCATTTTCATCCAGTGTGTTCCCAGTTCTCCCATTCGCCTCCAATATAGTCCCAGTCTCTCCTAGTATGAGTCCATCACCCCCAATTGCTCCCTGTCAATGCCAGCATGACCCCAGTAGCCTCCAGTATAATCCCTGTGACTCCCAGTCTCTCCCAGTATATCCCCGTCACCCCCAGCATGCTGCCTGTCACTCTCACTTCTTCCCAGTTGCTTTCAGCATGATTCCAGTTGTTCACAGCCACTCCCAGTCCATCCCAGTATGATTCCAGTCCCCCTCAGTGTGATCCCAGTCTCACCCAGCATGGACCCAGCTGCTCTCCCTGTGATCCCAGGATGATCCCAGTTGCTGCCAGCATCATTCCAATTGTTCCCAGTTCCTCCCAGGATGATCCCTAGAATAGCCCCAGTCTCTCTCAGCGTGGTCTCACTATCTCCCAATTGCTCCCAGCCTGGTTCCAGTGCCCCCAGTATGGTTACAGGCAATCTCATAACATCCCAGTTGCCCCATTAAGGTTCCAGTTGTCTCAGAATGATGCCAGTCTTTCCCAGTTACTCCCAGTTGTCTCCAGCCTGATCCAAGTTTCTGTCAGTGTACCATACTCCCAGTTGCTCACAGTAGGATCCCTGTATGGCCTCAGTCCCCTCAGCATGGTTCCAGGACCTTCCAGTTGATCCCAGTGGCTCCCAATGTGTCCACATTTTCCTCCCATCATGGGCCCAGTAGCTCCCAGTAGGCCCCAGTCAAGTTCCATTCCCACTCACTCTAATCCCAGTGGCTCCCAGGATGAATCCAATAGGACCTGTAGTCACTCCCAGTATGGTTCCAGTCCCTCCTAGTATGATGTTTCACCCAGTCACCGCCAGTACAGTTCCAGTCATCTCCAGTATGACCCCAGCCACTCCCAGACTCTCCCAGTGTTATTCCAGTCATGCCCAGAGTGGCTCCCTGTCACTCCCAGTACAGTTCCAGTTGTGGCCAGCACTTTTCCATCACTCCCAGTCTGATTGCAGTGTGATCCCAGTCATTCTCAAATATTCCCAGTACTATTCCAGTCACTCCCAGTATGATCCTAGCTATTTCCAGTAGGATCCCAGTAGGAATGTGACATGGGTAGAGCTGCTCCCATTATCATCCAATGTGGTTCCAGTTGCTCCCATTTCCCCTCACTGTGGTTTCAGTCTCTCCCAGTGCATCCCAGTTGCCGCCAGCATGTTCCCAGTCACCCCCAATTGTCCTCAGCTGCTTCCTGACTGATCCCAGTTGCTCACAGCCTCTCCCAGTCACCCTCAGTGCAGTTCCAGTTGCTGCCAGTATGATCCAGTATGATCCCAGTATTTCTGAGCATGGCTCCAGTTGCTCCCAGTTCCTCCCAGCGTGATCCCAGTTGCCCCCAATTGCCCCTAGCATAGTCCCAGTCACTCCATAGATGATCCCAGTCCCTCTCAGCATGGTCCCAGACATTCCTAGTTGTCCTCAGTATAGAGTAGTAGCTCCCAATGACTCCCCAGTAGCCCCCAGCGTGGTCCCAGTTCTCCCCAGCATGGTCACAGCTGTTCCTGGTGTGGTTCCCCCTTCCCCGAGCAGTGCTGCCCCTTTGTGGACACAAGGCAGTATTGCAGCCCTTTTGGACCCTAAGAAATGCTGCCTCCTTCTGGACACAGCCTGGTAAGACCCCCACCCCCTTTCCAGGGAGTGCTGCCCCTTGCAGGCAGCGCTTGGTACTGCAGCTCCCACCTCAGGCACTGCTGCCCTCCTGTGGACACAACCCAGTACTGCAGCCCTCCCCACCCCGAGCAGTTCTGACCCATTGTAGACACAGCATGATATTCCAGCACACCCCTCCCCTTGATCAGGGCTGCCCCCTTTTGGATGCAAACCAGAACTGCAACCCCTCTTGACCCCAAGCAGTGCTGCCTCCTTGTGGACACAGTATGGCATTGCATCCTCCTGGTTGCCGAGTAGTGCTGCCCCATGTTGGATACAACCCGCTACTGCAGCCCCTCCTTTTGAGCCAGGCTGCCCTCTTGTGGACACAGCATGGTCCTGTAGATCGTCTCCTGAGCAGTGATGACCTATTGTGGACACAACCCAATCTATACCAAGCCCCTTTCCTTGAGCAGAACTCAGTACTGCAGTCCCTCAACAGCAGTGCTGCCCCCTTGTGTGCAAAACCCAGTAGTACAGCTGCCACCCCCCCCTTCCCCCCTGAAGAGTGCTGCCCTTTTGTGGATACAGCCCGGTACTGCAGTCCACACTTCAAAACAGTGTTGCCCAATGCGGACACAAGCCAGTACTATAGCCCACCCCCCACTTCAGAGCAGGGATGCCCCCTTGTGGACACAGGTCAGTACTGCAGCACCCCCCCTCCCTCAAGCAGTGCTGCTCCCTTGTGGACACAGCATGGCACTGCAGCCCACCCACCAGGACCAGCGCTGACCACTTGTGGACACATCATGATACTGCAGCCCCTACCCTACCCCAAGGAGTGCTGCCCTCTTCTGCACACAACCTGGAACTGCAGGCCTCCCCCTTTCCTTAACAGTGCTACCCCCTTGTGGACACAAGGCAGTATTGCAGCCCTTTCAGACCCTGAGAAATGCTGCCGCCTTCTGGAACACAGCCTGGTACTGCATCCTCCCGTCCCTAGCAGTTCCGCCCCCTTGTGGACACAGCACGGTACTGCAAGTCCACATCCCTGAGTAGTGCTGCCCCCATGTGAACACAGCCCGGTACTGAAGTCCTCTAATTCGAAGCAATGCTGTCCCCTTGTGAACCAGCATGGTACTGCAGCCCTCCCCTTCTGAGCAGTGCTGCCTCCTTTCAAAACCTGGTGCTGCAGTCCCCCTCCCAAGTAGTTTGACTCTGTAGACACAGCATGATACTCCAGCATCCCTCCCCCTCTTGAGGATTGCTGCCCCCTTGTGGACACACCCACAGGGTTTTCTCTCTCGAGGTTTCAGTGTGTGCAGACTCCTTTTATCCTAAACTCCTGGCCACATGCTGTCCTCCTCTTTTCCCTACTGGCCAAGGTACTAGGAAGGTACAGCCTTCCTGACAAGCCTGCCCCATATTCCCTCTTGAATCTGGCATTTCTCCCCAAAGTTCAGAAGTTCAGGTTTGTGCAGACCCTTGTCTGTTTCAGGTGCCAAGCTGTCTGGACCCGGTAACAAACCTGCTGCCCAAAGTCAACAGAAATGTTCCAACCCATTTCACAGACCTTAACACCTATGCCTTCACCCATCAAATGATTTGTAAACACATTAGCACACATCTTTCCTCTCACATTGATGTTTCCTGTGCTGGTGTCCTGGTTTGAAGGACAGGTGTCTGCAAATAAAGGCAGAAGTTTCTCTTTAAAATGGAGAATGCAAACCCCCCTCCTCCAAATTATTATTATAATTTCAAAATTAAGGGGCTCTCAGGCAAAGATAGGGGAAATAGGAATAACAATTCTTTACTAGGAAAATTAAAATAAGAGTATTACAAACTATCCCAACCCTGACAGTCAGAATACAACCTGACACCCTGTCAGTTGGGTGTTGGTAGCAGTCCCATTAAATGGTGGCTACAGTCCCCCTGCAGTGGCAGATGTGGTTCAGCTGAAGCAGTGGTCCTGTAGAAAAGTGCAGTTTTCCTCTGAAGGTCCAGAGATGATGTGGAAAGGTCTGGTTTTCCTCTGGAATCCAGTGGAAAGATGGATAATTTGCTGTTCAAAATCTCACCTTTTTATCTAAGTAGGAAAGGCTTGGCTCTTCCCCCTGGCTGGAGCATCTCCCAATGGGATGGTGCAATTTTATCAGTCATACAGTGGGACTGAATGGGCCAGCAGCAGATGATATCTTCCTGGAGGGAGGATGGGTTGTGGAAAAGATAAAGATGATTGCTTCACCTTGTCTTAAAGATGGCCCATTAGCAGATAGCATGTGCCACAGAGATAGGGAAATCACTACCCTACCCGGCTCCAACAGTTGGTGATAGAATACACATTTCTGGCCACATCAACCCAACACATTATTCACCCCTTATTCTATTACCATCTGCATAATGAAACCTTACACACAGCTCTCACTTAAGATTAGGTTTCCCTGTGGTACATAATGGGTTTCTCCATCTTTCTGCATTACCCACCAGGGGTAACCAGGTTCTTGAGCAATGACAATCCCATGGATGGGTTTGTCCTTGCCCAAGGTGAGACTAATCCAAACAGTCTTCCCTAAAATGCCTTTCATGTGTACTACAGGGACTTTATCTTCATCCACTGTGTGCAAGGGCTCAGATTGGGCAGGACCAGCTTGATTGATGGACCCTCGGGTGTTGACCATCCAGGTGCCTTTGCTAAGTTTGTTTCCCAGTTGTTGAAGTTCCTCCCACCAAGCGCCTTCAGGGTAGTCTTGAGTAGGCCATTGTACCGTTCAGCTTTGCCGGCAGCTGGTGCATGGTAAGGGATATGATACATCCATTCAATGCCATGTTCTCTGGCCCAGGGGTCGATAAGGCATTTCTTGAAATGGGTTCTGTTGTCCAACTCTATTCTCTCAGGGGTGCCATGTCTCCAACCATCCGGTGGTGGATTCCACCATGGTCAGCACGTAGCGCTTGCCTTGGCAGGTTTGAGGCAGTGTGATGTAGTCAATCTGCCAGGCCTCTCCATACTTATATTTGGACCATTGCCCACCATACCAGAGGGGCTTCACCCGCTTGACTTGCTTAATGGCAGCACACCTCTCACAGTCATGGATAACCTGAGAGATGCTGTCCATGGTTAGATCCACCCCTCGGTCTCGTGCCCACTTATAGGTGGCGGCTGTGCCCTGATGACCTGAGGCATCATGGGACCATTGACCATGGAAAAATTCTCCCTTGTGTTCCAAATCTAAGTCTATCTTTGACACTTCTATCTGAGCAGCCTGATCTACCTGCTCGTTATGTCGGTGTTCTTCACTGGCCTGACTCTTGGGGACATGGGCATCCACATGATGGACTACGGTAGCTTCTCTACCTGAGTGGCAATGTCTTTCCACTCATCAGCAGCCCAGATTGCTTTTCCTCTACATTGCCAGTCAGCCTTTTTTCACCTTTCCAGCCAACCCCACAGAGCATTGGCTACCATCCATGAAGCAGTGTAAAGTTAGATATTTGGCCACTTCTCTCTTTCAGCAATGTCCAAGGCCAGCTGAACAGCTTTGAGTTCAGCAAGTTGACTTGATCCACCTTCTCCTTCGGTAGCTTGTGCAACCTGTCATGTGGGGCTCCATACGGCAGCTTTCCACTTTCGGTTCATTCCCACAATGCGGCAGGAACCGTCGGCAAAAAGGGCGTAGCATGTTTCATCTGCTGGCAGCTGGTTGTACGGTGGGGCTTCTTCAGCCCGGGTCACTTGCTTCTGCTCCTCTTCATCAGCGAGACCAAAATCTTCACCTTCTGGCCAGTTAGTAATTATCTCCAAAATCCCAGGGTGATTTGGGTTGCCAATACGGGCACGCTGCGTGATGAGGGCAATCTACTTGCTCCATGTGGCAAGCACACCTGAAACCCTCTGGGTTTTTGTAGTAGCCGTTCCTGAGGAAGTCTATGCCTAGAATGTGCGGTGCCCCTGACCCAGTTACAATTGGATGTTTCTGCCACCCCTTCCCTCTCAGGCTAATCTCAGCCTCCAGACGAGTCAATTCATGTGATCCTCCCATTACCCCAACAGCGGAAACAGGTACCTTCCACACGTGTTCTGATGGTATCAGGGTGCATTGTGAACCAATAGCAACTAATATTGTATGGTTTTTATGGCTCTGATGTGCCAGGCCATCACACCCACACTGTCCAATACTCTCTGTCATCCCATGCCTCTCCCTGGCTAGAGGCAGGGCCCCTCTAGCCCTGGTTATTATTTCCTTCCTGAGCATACATAGTGGAGATTCTGTCCAGGGGATCTGACAGATCATCCTCCATTCTGTAATATCCTGCACCTTGGTTAAGGGAGGTTGAGGCTACCTTCACTTTAGTAGAACTTCTTTGGTTAGTGCTTCCCTCCCTGAGTTGACACACCCCTGCTGCCAGGACAGCAGTGGATTTTCCATCCCATTTTCCCATTTATTCCCCATGGCCACACAGAAAGAACCACAGGTCAGCTTGTGGGCTACCCTCCCTCCCTAGCTGGGGGCATTGGGCTCTAACTTGGGGGCCTGTGACTCGTACTCATGCCACACTGATCTTCCATACCTCCTCCCTCACCTCCCTCATCTCCTCTTGGAGGCTCTTGACCACAGCAGAGACATGAGCCTGAATTGGGCCATTCATCATACTCTCAAAATGTCTGAGTTTGTTGGCAACAGAACACACTGTCTCTGGATGGTTATCAGCACTGATCATTGCAATGAAGGCGGTATATTGAGATGGCCCCAGGGTTGTCAAATTCCACAGCATCTGCCCTGTGCACCTGACCTTGTCAGGGTCATTGGCATGCTGTGCATCCCTCCTAAAGAGTACTTCCAATACTGCCACTTCTCTCAGCTGCTGGATCCCTTCCTCAAGGGTTTTCCATTGCATTCTATGGTGGTGACCCTGCATTCTCTCTCTGTGGACAAACCTCTCTCTCACACTCATTAAAAGCCGGTCCCAGAGGGGAAGGGGGCCCGGCTCTCTTACAAATATCTGGTCCACACCTGAGTACTGGGCCAAGGATCCCAAATTCCTGGCCTCAGTTCCATCCAGTTGTACACTGTCCCAGTCTGGGGTTCCTCCTCTGCCCCGAGATCACCCCAGAGGGACACGAAGGGTGGTTCAAAACCTGGTTTTCCCCGAAGCCGCCGAAGAGAGACTGCCGGAGACGGTTTTCTCTTTTTCCAAGGACAGTTTATTGTTTCTTATCTCTGGGACACTTTGCCTGGCCAGCAGCAGTCTGCTCAGCCTGGCATCCATGGTGGAATCCGCCTGGTCAAGGCAGGGCTTATCTTATATAGTTAGTACTACGTATTACATGTTTACAAAATTTTACCAATACAATACAATTTTATTAAATGGTCCGTCCAGCCCTGACCCCAACCAATCCAAGAGGCCAACGTGTCACCCAACATGGATGACATGGAGAAGAAGGAGGGAAAGGTGTCCACCCCCCAAATTCTCCATCTTGGCCACGTGTCCCTTATCATAAACATTCAAGAAAACCTATTTATCTACGTTCTAACATTCTAATTTACACTCTACTCATCATTATGTTCTGTGTCTCTTCTCTCAATGTGGGCAGATTCTCCCAAGGAGCCAAATCCAGCCCCTGCAGCTCCTGGGCAGCACTCAGGGGTCTCTGAGGGGTCTGCCAGGGGGGTTTTTGCACCCCCAAAGGAGCCAGGAAAAAACCCTGGACTCCCACATACACCTGTTCCTGTAAGGTCCCAGACCCAGAGTAACCAGGTTGTAAAAGCATCATGGCTCCGTCATGCAATTTCTTTTCACAGATTACAGAGACTATCATATGAGAGGGACTCAGTAACAATCTAAACCTCTGGCTCCTTTGCTGGTTGTGAGGACCCTCCTTGCTGATCCCCATTATCTAGGTGCCTTGTTTTAATCTTAGATTATCTACTTTCCACAGGGGCAACTGCTGCTGGCTGTGGCTGCTCCTGTGATCCAGCTGGAACCTGGACAGATACAACATCTATGGGTTCCACTGCAGCACCATCAGACTCTCCCTCTTTAGGGCAGGGGGAGAGTTTCTCACCAGCTGGGAAAAAGTGCTCCTTCAAATCTGGCCTGTCTCCTTCACCAGAAACCCCACCCACTCTGGGTGGTTAATTTCTGCAGTGGGCTGTGGGACAGGGTCAGGCTCTGGGGCAGGATCAGGCTCTGGGGCAGCACCTCTGTTTCCTGGGGTAGGTGTCAAGGTTGTTATCCAAGCCAATATTCCCTTGTCTCAGAATGCTAAACAGAACTGGCCTATCAGCAACACCAGCCACTGTATAATACCATTAGCAATTAAGGCAGGTCTGCTACCCTTTAAAACTGGTGGGGTAGCCTCAAAGAACTGGGTGATGGGTTGAGAGAAAATTTCCCTTACATTCATTGCCTTGCAGTAAGTACCATTATTGAAATAATCCCAGAGACACGCAGTTAGAGTATGATAGCTCTGGATCCATGTAGCTACTTCCCACAAAAAAAATTTAAAAAACATGAATTCCTGACATAATCAACCCACAAAATGAATCGGATAATAGCTACAGTAACTTTGGTGAAGGTGCCCATATTCAAATAAGGGCTTGCAAATGGAAGAGAGATATCTGTGATCACATGGAGCCCAAGCCAGATTAAACCAGACAACATGTTGCCACTTATGAGAGCTGTTACTCCTGTCTTAACTCTCCTCTCAATGCCCTCTGACCCATGTTTGGGCTCTAAAATCTGTCCTGGTTTGGAGGACAGGTGTCTGCCAGTAAAGGCAGAAGCTCCTCTTCAAAATAGAGGATTTAAATCCCCTTTTTCGCAAGTATTAAAATTGTTTGAACCAAGGACTCTAAGGCAGAGATAAGGGGGTAGGAGTAACAGCTCTTTACTAATATATCTAACCGTACAAGCAGAAACAACAGCAGTTATTAAAATTACCAACAGAACAGAACAGATAGCTCAGTTCCAGTCCTTTCTTTAGCTGCAGGCACACTCTGCCTGCGCTCGGTCCTGGTGCTGAAGATGGGGCAGAGCCCGCACAGCTGTGGAGGTGGCAGGCGGGAGGGGCGGGGGCGGCAGCGGCCGCACTGTGCCTCAGGTGGGAGCGGGCGGGAGGGGCAGCTCCTTGCTCACCGTTGGTGTCCAGGTGATCAGCTGTGTCCTCAGAGGGAGGAGGCTGGAGCGGGGCAGATGCAGGGCAGGTGACCGCAGAGCGTCCGGCTCTGATGCGTTCTGGTCCATGCGCTGCAGACGGGGATCCTCCTCCTCTGAGCTCGCCGGACACAGGAGTCCCCCTCTGGAAATCAGCTCCCACCTACCCCTTTGTCCAGAGTCCTCAAAAGGTCCTGGGTGTAACCAGGCAGGCACCATTAGCATGATAATGGGAAAAATTCTTTAAACTGGGACAAAAAACCCAACCCCCAACAGGGGCCAAAAATTCATCCTAAAATTGATCAGGTTTAGCTTAAAAACAGACAAAGGCCCATAAAGCACCCTGTATCCTCACATGGTTTGGCCGAGACTGACAGTGAGACTGAGGCTGGCACCAGGACAGGATCAGCACCAGGATCAACCTGTGACCACTCTGGGACCTCCACATTAACTCTGGGGACATTTGGCTGTGCTCCCGTGCAGAACTGGGAGGGAGCCTTGGGTGAGGCGGAACAGTCTCAGTTCGCATCATTCTGGAGCAGCTATCCCGATCCATATGAACCCAGTTTGTACAATCCCAGTCCATGTGATCCCAGTTTGACAATCCCAGTCTGCATGGCCCTGATCCATCTGGTCCCAGTCTGTGCAGCCTCAGTCTGCAGGATACCAGTCCATGTGATTCCAGCCTCCATGATCCCAGTCTGCATGGTCCTGCATGGCTCACTCTGCCAGGCTCTGGAATTCCAGTTTCCAGCCAGAAAAAGATGTTTCTGCCCTTGAAGGCAAAGCTCCTCAGAAGGGGCCAAAAGCCAAGTGCAGCAAGATCTTACAGGGACATTTCACCCATGGCTGTTGCAGCTCCTGCACTGGGAATTGAATCAGGGCAGGGTCTTTGGTGGGAGCTGCCCTGGGTCAAGGGAGACCCTGAGAGAGAAACAGAGCAGGCAGAGAGAGGCAGGAGAGAAAGGACACAAACATAATCAGCTGAGAAGGTGCCACTGAAAACAGACCTGGAACTGACTGAAAGAGAATTGGACAGAAGCCACAAATTGTCAAAGTTTTATTATCAAATCCATCCCACCCAGCCAGCCACACACAATCCCAATCCCAATTTTGGATTTGGATTCCACTTGTCCCAATCTCCTTCCAACCCCTTCTCACCCTGACGGCGCTGGAATCCAGTAAGGTTCGCTTGGGACTGAGTTGTTTTGAGGAGACAACAAGGCACTTTGAAGAAGGACTGATCACTTCTGAGTAAGAATTGAGGTGTTTTCAGTGGGATTTGAGAGGTTTTGAGGCGACAGATTGATCTCTCTTGGCTTTTGGAGCACAAAAAGATGGAGAAGAGACAAAAACTAAGGCCAAAACAAAAGGATAACCACGCATGTGTCTTCCCAACACGGATCCCAGGGAATGTGGGTCACCAGGGCTCTGCCCAACGTGGGTCCTGCAGTGGGGGATGGAGTTGGAGCAGTGCACGAAGCTCTTCCTGCACTCGGGGCACTCGCAGGGCTTCCCTTACTGGTACCTCTGTTGGTGTTCGGTCAAGGCTGAGCTGTGGGAGAAGCTCTTCCCACACTCCTCACACTCATAGGGCCTCTCCCCAGTGTGGATGCACCGGGGGTGATGAGGTGGGAGTTTCTCCTGAAGCCCTTCCCACAGTCAGGACACTCGTAGGGCCTCTCCTCTGTGTGTGTCTGGTAGTGCTTGAGGAGCCTGGAGCAGGTCAGAAACCTCTTCCCACACTTAGAACACTCGTAGGGCCTCTCCCCAGTGTGGATCCTCTGGTGGCGGATCAGGTGGGAGCTCCAGCTGAAGCCCATCACACACTCCTCACACTCATGGGGCTTTTCCCCGGTGTGGATGCGACAGTGTCTGGTGAGGGTGGAGTTTTCTCTGAATCCCTTCCCACAGTCAGGGCAGTGGAAGGGCTTTTCGTCTGTGTGTGTGCTGGTGTCTGAGGAGAGTGCCTCTGGTCTGAAACCTCTTCCCACACGCCCCACACTCGTAGGGCCTCTCCCCAGTGTGGATCCTCTGGTGGCAGATCTGGAGGCACCTCCATCTGAAGCTCATCCCACACTCTGAGCACTTGTGGGGCTTCTCCCCATCACAAAGCTGCTCATGGACCACCAGGTCTGAGCTCTGGCTCCATCTCCGTCCGCCTGCCCGGCCCAGGCTGGTTCTTTCCTCCTCAGATCCCCGTGATCTGCATTTGCAGCCCCTCCTGGTGCACGATTTCGGCGGCTTTTCCCCCCCGTTGGATTCCTGTGCAGTGGAGCTGCTGCAAACAGCCTCTTCCACGAGGTTCTGCCACAGGGATTTGTCCTCCCTGCTCTCCGTGCTCAGCTCCTTGTCTGGGCGATGAAGGATAAGGAGAGGAAAGGGAAAACTGGGACCATGCTGGGGCAACTGGGGGCAAGTGTGAGTGACTGAGGCCCTACTGGCAGACTGGCATCATACTGGGATAGTACTGGGAGTGATTGGGACTGTGCTATGGACAGCTGGGAGAACTGGGAAACACACTGGACCAAAGTTATGTTGGAAAACGTACCCATTTAAAAAAATTTCTGTAATTTTAATCAAGATATTTTGTTTGCCTTTTTCCGAAAAAAAGTTTAATTTTCTTTCCAGGGCATTGCTGCACCAGGTGGGGTGGGATGAACTCAACACATCAACACACTGGGAACAGCTGGAATGCTCAAGGGCCATCAGCAGCCATTACCAGAACATCAGTGGCCACTGATGAACATCCACCCCAGACTCTGCCTCTGGCACAGTGCAGGCATCTCCTCTGAAAAGACGTGTAAAATCAGGGAATGAAGATCTAATTAACATCAAAGGGGGAGAAATCTGGATCCAAAAGGAGATCAAATATTAGGAACTGAGTGTTTTCAACTTCAGACCAAGGAACACTGACCCAATTGACTTCCATAAGTACTGACTGGATAAAAGATGGGAAAAATTTACTATAAATGGAGTGTCATGGAATGATTCTCTCTGCACCAGTGAAAGATTGTTGTTGGACGTGCTTTTTGTTTTTTCTATTTCGGTGACACTGGGAGGAACTGGGAGCAATTGGGACTGTGCTGGGTCAAATTCCATCATAATAGGGAATGGCTGGGAGTTACTGGGCTCATACTGGGAGTGCCGAGCAAACTGGAACCACACGCGGGGAGCAACTGGGCTCATGCTGGGAGTAGCCACTGGCGGCACCGGCAGCCCCGAACCCCTTTCCCGGCCGTGCCGCCCCTCAAGCCCCAGCAACCCCGCCGGGGTCCCGGCAATGCCAGGGGTTCCCCCCTCCCGGGCTCCCCGCTTTGCCCTTCTGGGGTTCTCCCGTCTCTGCGCTCCCGCTCAGGGAAGCCGCGCCTCTCCCGGGGCTCCCCAATCCGGTGTCCCCCCGCCGATCCCGCCGCTCCCGCGCGCTCCCCACGGGGCCCCGGCAGAGCTCGCAGGGCCCGGCCCGGGAAGCCCAACTCCCACCGCGGGGGGACCCGCATTCCCCCCGCCGGGGCTCTGCCTGCACCCACCGGGACCCCCAAAAACACATCCTGGGGGACCCCCCGATGTCCCCCCGAGAGCCATCTGCGCCTCTGGAGCCCAGAAAGATCCAAACATTCCCCCCCAAAAATCCCCAAACCCGGGGACTCCCCCTGGAATATTTGGGGTGAGCTCCCCCTCCACAGGCACCTGCGGGGTGGGGGACGGTGGTCCCGGGGGGCGCTGCGAGTTCAGGCAGCTCCGGGTTCGCGCTGGAATCGCTCCTTGTCTCCTCCTGCTTCTACTGCTGCTGCGCCCCTTCCTCCCTTCCTCCTCCTCCTGCCCTGTCCCGAACCCCGAACTAGGAGGGGATGGGTCAAGGGAAGGGCGGGAACTATGATGGGAAAGGGGCGGGGCCAAGGGAAGGGCGGGAACTATGAGGAAAGGGGCGGGGCCAAAGCTCCTAATATGATTCGGTTTGCTCAAAAATCACCAATAAAATGCATCAAATGCAGCCTCAGTCCACCAGGATTGGCCTAAAATCAGCCAGAGAGGCCTCAAATCCACACCAACGGGTGTAAAATCATCCAAATGTGACTTAGATTGTCTAAAAGGTGCCTTAAATGCAGCCTAAAACTGATCAGCTTTTGCCTGTAATCAGCCAAATGGTTTTCAAATCTAAAAAAAGTGTCTTAAACTGCCCAGAGTGGTTGAAAAGCCACACGAAGTTACCAAAAATCACCTTTAAATCTCCTAAATGTCTGTAAAATCCACCTTGAAGGAGCCTGCTTTTGCCAAAAATCACAAAAATGGGCCTAAAATTACCTTAGAACTACCTTGTTTTTCCTAAAATCACCCAAATGCACCTAAACACACACAATCTGGCCTGAAATCCCCCAAGGGAGCCAAAATCACCCTAAAATCAGAGCCCTGGGTCTCATGAGCTTCATGCCAGCTGCTCACTGCCCGATTTTGGCACCCAAAATTCCCACATTTGTACCCTGAATTTCCAAATATCCCCTAAGGTGATCCCAAGAATTTCCTGTAGAGAACTGAAACTTCCCATGTTTGGACCTCAGTTTGCCTATAGAGACCAGAAAAATTTCCTATGGGATCCTCCAAAATTCCATTTGAGGTCCCCAACATTTCAAAAATTCCCAATGGAAACCTAAAAATTCCCATGTTTGTACACAAAATTTTAAAAAAAACTTCGTGGTGTAGACCCCATAATTCTCTCAGAGTGCCTTTAGGGAAAGCCCAATGACCCCAAATCCCCTATCAAAATCCCAATCCTCCTTCAGGGACCCCTGAAGCCCAAATTTTCTATAGAGACCCTCAGACCCCGACCCCCTTCCCCCCTCCCCAGTCCCCGACAGATCTCCTATAGATCTATAGACTATAGATTATAGTCTACCTATAGACTACCCAATGCCCCCCAAATCCCCTAGAGACAAGCCCAAATTCCCTGTACAAAACCCCAGAAACCCCCAGGGGCGTAAAGCCATGCCAGTCCCCTCCAGATCCCCTCCGGATCCCCCCAGTCCCACCGCAGCTCTCGGACATGCTGAAGCCGGGCCGGGGACCAGCAGCAAAGATGGCGGTGAAGAATTTTTGGGTGTTCTGAGCATGCGCGGGGTGAATGCGCCAGAAAATGGGAGGGGCCTAGAGGGGAATGGGGCGGGGCGAACAAAAGGGCTCTGCCCGAATGAAAGGGGAAGAGTGAATGATTGACAGAGGCTGTGAGTATAATGGGCGGGGCTAATAAATGGGCAGAAACCATGGGGAAAGGGGTTGGGCCAGAAAAGGGTAGGAACTGTGAGGGGAAAGGGGCGGGGCCAAAGGGCCACGCGGTCCTAAAGGGGCCTGGTTTGGCCTAAAATCACCAAAAAAGGGCCTCAAATGCAGCCTAAATGCACCGGGTTTGGCCTAAAAATCAGCCAAAGGAACCTCAAACTCACACAATAGTGATTTAAAATCATCCAAATTGGACTAACATTGTCCAAAAGGGCCCTAAAATCCAGTCTTAAAATCCCAGTTTGGCATAAAATCAGCCAAACTGGCCTAAAATCTTTGGAACCAAGACCAACACCAGAACCAGCACCAGCATCAATACTCAGACCAACATCAGAAAGGAGACTGATACCAGGACTGGGAACAGAATCAACACCAGAACTGAGACCAGCACCGCTCCAGATCTGGAACTCAGACTGGGACCAAGACTGAGACTGGCCCCTGAATTTCTGCTGGGACCAAGACTGAGACCAGCACCAACACTGGGACGGGCACTGGGAGAGCTCCAGGTCTGAGACTGAGAGCAGCACCAGCACCAGAACTGAGACTGGCACCGCTCCATGACCGGGTCTGAGACTGACATTGGCACTGGGAGCACTCCAGGATCAACACTGGCACCAGTACCAGCTCTGGGACCGGAACTGCTCCGAGACTGAGACCAAAACTGAAAATGAAACCACCACCAAGACTGGCACCACTATAGGACCACAACTGGGCCCACTGCTCTGGGACTGAGATTCAGACTGGGACCAGAATCAGCACCAGGAGAGCTCCAGGACTGCTCCAAACTGAGCCTGAGACCGGGACCAGGACAGAGACCGACACTGGGAGCGCTTTGGGACCTCCGCGTTCACTGCGGGGAGTTTTGGCTGCGCCCCCACACGGGACTGGGAAGGACTGGGTGGTGTGGGACCGTTTCAGTTCACATCGTTCTGGTGCAGCCATCCCAGTCCACATGGTCCCAGTTTGTACACTCCCAGTCCACATGGTCCCAATTTGTACACTCCCAGTCCAAGTGATCCCAGTTTGTACAATCCCAGTTTATACAATCCCAGTCCACATGGTCCCAGTTTGTACAATCCCAGTCCAAGTGATCCCAGTTTGTACAATCCCAGTCCATGTGATCCCAGCCCCCATGATCCCAGTCTGCATGGTCCTGCATGGCTCACACTGCCAGGCTCTGGAATTCCAGTTCCCAGCCAGGAAAAGATGCTCCTGCCCATCCTAGTTTTGGCTCTCCAATTTGAGATTTCCTGGCCAAAGCACCCATTTATGTCACAGCTTTAGCATCCCAATCCTGTTCCCAATCTCTATCTCGTTCCCATTCTCATTCCTGTTCCCAATCCCTATCTCATTCCCATTTTTATTCTTAATCTTCTTCCCGTTCCCCTTCCTGATGCCGTTCCCAGTCCTGTTCCTGGTCCTGATCCCAATCTCATTCCTATTCCCATTCCAATCCTAACCCCATTCCTGTTCCCAATCCCTATCTCATTTCCATTCCCAATCCATTTCCTGTTCCCATTCCCAATCTTGTTCCCATTTCTGATTCCGATCTCGTTCCCAATCTCAATCCCTTTCCCAATTCCAATCCCTCTCACATTCCCAATCTCTCTTTCATTCCCATTCCCAAACCTGTTCCCATTCCTGATCCTGTTTCCATTCCCAATCCCGATCCCATTACCTTTCCCAGTTCCAACCCTGTTCCCAATCCCCAATCCCAACCCTTATCCCATTCTCAATCCTGATCTCATTCCCGTTTCTGATCCCTCATTCCCGGTCTCGTTCCTATTCCCAATCCCTAACCTGTTTCCAGTCTCAAACCTGTTCCCGTTCCCATTCCCAATCACATCTCTGTTTCTGACCCCGATCTCATTTGCCATCTCGATCCCTTTCCCAATCCTGACCCCATTCCCACTCCCAATCCCTATTTCATTCCCAGTCCTGATCTTGCCGCTGTTTTCAGGGAATCATTTTGATCTCAACCTCTACCCCAAACCTGGGGGGGTCAAAACCCCCCAAATCCTGAGGTCAAACACCCCCAAACCCCAAATCCTGGGGTCAAATACCCCCAATCCCCAAGCATAGGGGACTGAAATATTTGGAGTGTCCAACCCCCCCCAATCCCAAAATTCTGGGGTCAAACCCCCTTATCCCAAACCCTGGGATGTCAAACCCCCCAAACTTTAAGATCAAACCTCCCCCATCCCCAAGCTTTGGGGTCAAACCCATCAGACCCCAAACTCCCCTCCAAAACCACTCCAGCCCTGGGGGGCACAGGGGGGTGCATTTGGGGTTGGTTTGGGATTTATTTGGGATTTATTTGGGGTGGGGGCAGGTCCAGGTGCAATGTCTGCAGAGACACCCTGAGTACAATGCTGGAGGTGGGAAAAACCCCAAAAACCCCTTGGGAACCCCAAAAACACCTGGGAAACCTTAAAAAGGGATTTGCAGTAGGAAAAGGAGATTTTGGAGTAAAAGGGGAAGGATTTCGGATGGAAAAATGAGATTTTTGGGGTGGAAAAGGAGATTTGGGGGAGGAAAAAAGGGTTTAGGGTGGGGATTAAGGATTTGAGGTCAATATTTTGGTGGTAAAAGGGGATTTGGGCTTGAAAAAGGAGATTTTGAGTGGGAAAGGGGGATTTTGGATAAGAAAAGGGGATTTGGGGTGGACAGGAAAGGATTTGGGTTGGAAAAGGAGATTTTGAGATGGGAAAAGGGATGTGAGATGCACAAAAGATTTGGGGTGTGAAAAGGAGAATTTGAGGTGGCAAAAGGAAAATTTGGGGTCTGAAAAGGACATTTAGGGTGCACAAAGAAGGATTTTGAAGTTGGAAAAAGGAGGATTTGGGATAAAAAAAAGACTTGGTATAAAAAAAAGGGAGATTTTGGTCCAAGCTGAAATTACCTGGGGGAGTGGGGCAGGTGGGAGGTTTAGGGCAGGGTCAGGACCATTTTTGGGGCAGTTTTCTGGGATTTTTAGTGTTTGGGGCTGGTTTTGAGCAATTTTGGAATAATTGGGAGCAGCTTTGAAGCATTTTGGGGTGTTTGGAGGGATTTTAGGGTGTTTCTATGGGATTTTGGGGTGTTTCTAGTTGATTTTGGGGCAGCCTGAAGGAATTTGGGGTGTTTACAGGGCAGTTTTGGGGTATTGAGGGGCGGTTTGAGGAATTTCTCTGGGATTTTGGGGCGTTGCTCTGGGACTTTGAGGCGTTTCTATGGAATTTTGGGGTATCCAGGCAGGTTTTTTTTTGGGGTTTGGGGAGGTTTTGGGATCACTTTTTGGTGAAGGACATCTTTGTGGTGCTTCTCTGGGATTTTGGGGTGCTTTGGGGCAGTTTTGGGGTATCCAGGGGTGGTTTTGAGGTGT
The DNA here is from genome assembly GCF_903797595.1 of Erithacus rubecula. Classification (NCBI taxonomy): domain Eukaryota; kingdom Metazoa; phylum Chordata; class Aves; order Passeriformes; family Muscicapidae; genus Erithacus; species Erithacus rubecula. Next base: position 1,341,230 of record NC_136681.1, on the reverse strand, counting down.
TTCTCTGAGATTTTGAGGTGTTTTGGGGGATTTCAGGGCATTCCAGGCAGGTTTTTTTCAGGTTTGGGGGGGTTTGGGGTCATTTTTTGGTGAAGGAGATCTTCATGGCATTGCTCTGGGATTTTGAGGAGTTTTTGGGGTATTGAAGGGCAGTTTTGAGATGTCTCAGGGATTTTGTGGCGTTGCTGAGATTTGGGGTGTTTTGGGGCAGTTTTGGGATATTCCCAGGCAGGTTTTTTTTCGGGTTTGGGGGTTTTGGGGCAGGGTTTGGGGTTACTTTTTGGTGAAAGTGATCTTCTTGGCATTGCTCTGGGTCATCTTGGAGCCCTGCACTTCGGTGTCCAACTCCACGCAGGCGATGTCGTGGCACCCGGGCACCAGCGCAGCTCCATGAGCCCGGGACATGGCACGGGGAACGGGGTGAGGGACAGCCCAAAAACCTGGGAATGGTCCCCAAAACCTGGGAAGGGTACCACAAAGCACCTGGGAATGGTACCACAAAAACTCAATTCCCCTCATATCCACCTCAAACCCCCCCATTTCCCCCCAAACGCACCTCAGACACCCCCAAATCCATTCCAGACTCACCTCAGATCCCTCAATTCCTCTCAGACCCACGAAAATCCCATTTCCCCCCGACCCACCTTAGTTCTCTCGTCACCCGCTCCAAACACACCTCAGACCTCTCAATTCCCCTCACATTTCCCCCTAAATCCCCCCGTTTCCTGCTGGCCCCACCTCAGATACCCCATTTCCCCCCAAAGCCTCCCCAAACCCCTCAATTCCCCTCAGAGACCCCCAGAGCACCTCATTTCCCCCGGGCCCACTTCAGACCCCTCAAATCCCCTCAGATCTCCTCAAAGTCCCTCAATTTCCCCTCAGACACGCCCAAATCCCCTAAATCCATTCCAGACCCACCTGAGACCCCCCCTCCCAAATTCCCCCAAATCCATTGCAAACGCACCTCAGACCCCTCAGAGGCCTGAGGCCCTTAATTTGCCCCCTGCCACACCTTGGACCCCTCAATTCCCCTCAGACCCCCCCAAAATCTGCCATTTCCTCTCAGAGCCCCCCCAAACTCCCTCAAATCCATTCCAGATCCACTTCAGCCCCATCAATTCCCCTCAGACCCCCCCCCAAAGTTTCCCCAAACCCTTATCAGACCCACCTGAGACCCATCCCCAAACTCCCTCCATTCCCCCCCCGACCCACCTCACACCCTCCCAAACCGCCCCAAATCCATTCCAGACCCACCTCCGATCCATCAATTCCCCTCAGACCCCCCCAAATTTCCCCAAATCCATCCCAGACCTACCTCAGGCCCCTCAATCCCCCTCAGATTCTCCCTCATCTCCCCTCCAAGCCCTACCACAACTCCCTCCTGAGCCCCTCCCGCGGAGCGCGCGGGCCCTTCCCAGCCAATAGCGACGCGTTTCTCCCCAAACCAACCAATCAGCACGCGGCTCCCCTCAGCAACACCCGCCTCCCCCGCGCCGCAGCAGCCAATCAGAGACCAGGAGGGAGTGACGCCCTCGGACCCCGGCGCCGCCATGGAGCGGGCGGCCCCTCCCCCCCCACCCGTGCCCCCTCCCCCCCCGCCTCCCGGGACCCCCGGGAATCCCCCCGGGAGTCCCCCCGGGACCCTCCCCGGGCTCGGGCCGGTGCTGAGGGAGGCGCTGCAGAGAGCGGGGCAGGCGCTGGGAGAGGACGGCGGGCTGCGGGAGCTGCTGAGGCGGCGCAGGGACAGGTGGGGGAGGGGCGACGTCAGAGGGGAGGGGTGAGGGTGGGGGGTGGGGTGCTAAGAGGGGAGTGGGAGGTTGCGGGGGGGCTGGGGTCCTGAGAAGGGTTTGGGGGGTTTTTGGGGAGGGGTCCTGTCTGGGTCTGGGGGAGTGGGGGGCTTTGGCGAATTTTGGTGAAGTCTGGGGCATTTGGGGAGGGGTCCTGGGTGGGTCTGTGGAGCCTGGGGGGTTTTGGGGGGATCTGAGGGGCCTCTGGGAGGCACTTGGGGAGGGGTCTTGGGAGGGGTCAGGGCAGCCCTGGAAGGTTTTGAGAGCGGTTTGGGGGTCCTAAAATGGGGTCTTGAGGGGGGTCGTGGGGTTTTTGGGGGGTTTGGAGAGGGGTCCTAAGGGGGGGCTGGAAGGTTTGGGGGTTTCGGGGAGGGGTCCTGGGGGGGCTTGGGGGAGTGGGGGGGGGGGTTTGGGGGATTTTGGTGGGGTCTGGGTCATTTGGGGAGGGGTCCTGGGGGGCTCTGAGGAGGGTCTGGGGGGCTTTTTGGGGGCTGGGGGTCCTAAAATGGGGTTTTGGGAGGGGTCTTAAAGGGTTCTGGGCTGGGTTTTGCGAGCGTTCTGGGGGGGTTTAGAGGGGCTTGGGGGAATCTGGGAGTCCTAAAAGGGGTCTGGGGGGTCTGGGGGACTTTGGGAGGGATCCGGGGGGGTTTTAGGGAGGGGTCTGAAGTTTCTGAAAGGGGTCTTGGGAGGGGGCCCAGGGTGGGATCCCTGGCGGAATTTTGGGGAGGGGTCTTGGGAGTCCTTGATTGTTTTTGGAGGGGTCCGGGGATCCTAAGAGGGATCCTGGAGGGAGTTCGGGGAGGGTCCTGGGGAGTTTGGGGGTCTGGGGGTGCTAAAAAGGGTCTGAGGGGTTTTGGGAGGAATCTGGGGGGAATCGTGGGGGAGTTTTGGGGAGGGGTCATGGGGATGATTTGGGGAAGGGTCTAGAGGGGTCCTTGAGGGGGTTTTGGGAGGGATTTGGGGGGGTCTAGGGGGTTTTGGGATTCCTTTAGGGGTCCCTGGGTTGATTTGGGGTCCTGGGGTGGTCCCAGCCCCACCCTGACCGGGCTCTGGGCTGCTTTGTGGGGAGGAGGATCCCCCCTCGGTATGGGGGGGTCTCCCATGGTGCCCCCTCCCCAAAAAGTCTCGAGGGTCCCTGGAAGTGGCTCCTGTTCCACCGGCCCGTGCCCCCCCTGATCCAGGATGGGCCCCAGTGAGTCTGGGGGCTGAGAGGGTGTTGGGGGATTCTGGAGGGGTTTTTGGGTGGAGTGTGAGGGGGTGTTGGGGGGTTCTGGGGGGGCTTATGGGGGGGAGTGTGAGGGTGCTCTGGAGAAACCCTAAAATTCTCCAAAACTCCCTGAAATTCCCTAAATCCCCTCCAAATTCTCCCAAATCTCCCCCAAATTCCCCCCAAACCCCCAAAGATCTCCCAAAATTCCCTGAAAATCCCAAAATCTCCCCTAAATTGCCCTCAAACCCCCAAAATCCCTTCAACCCCTCCCAAAGTCCCCCCCAAATCCTCCCAAAATCCCCTTGAAATCTCCTAAAATTCCCCCAAATCCTCCTGAAATCTCCCCCAAAACAGCCCTGAAACCCCCCCTCAAACCATCCCAAAAATCTCCCCAAAATTGCCCCGAGACCCCCCCAAATCTTCCCCAAAATACTTCCAAAAACCCCTCAAAATCCCCCCCAAATCCTCCCAAAATCCCCTGAAATCTCCTAAAAATCCCCCAAATGCCCCCAAGGAATTCCCTGAAATCCCCCAAAAAATCCCCTAAACCCCCCCGTCCCCCAGGTGTGGGCTGGTGGCCCTGGCCATGGCCGGGGCTCTGCTGGGACCCCCCCGGCCCCAATTGGGTCTGAGGGCTCTGCTGGACACGGCGCGGGCCAGGGGCTACAGCCGGCACGGGGAGATGTTCTCAGGTGGGCTTTGGGAGGATTTCACGGAATTTTGAGGGAATTTTGGGGGTCCAAGGGGATTTTGGGAGAATTTTGTGTGGATTTGAGGGGGATTTGGGGGGTCGGGGGGGTGATTTTGAGGGGCTTAGGGGGTTTTGTGGTGTCTGGGGGGAATTTTGGGAGAATTTGGGGGTTTTGGGGGATTGGAAGCAGGATTTTTAGGCTGTTTTGGGGGAGTTTTGGGGTGTATGGGGGGGTTTGGGGGGATTTGGAGACATTTCAGGGAATTTTGGAGTGCATTTGGGGGGATTTGGAGGTATTATAGGAGGATTGGGGGGATTTAGGAAAATTTTGGGGGGATGTTGAGGGGGTTTCAGGGGGAATTTGGGGATTTTTGGATGTCCTGGGGGAATTTGGGGAGATTTTGGGGAGATTTGGGAGAAATGTATGGAGGGTTTGAGGGGATTTAAGGGTGTTGGGGGGATTTTGGGGGGTTTAGGAAAATTTTGGGGGATTTTGAAGGGATTTTGTGGGTCACTTTGGGGAATTTGGGGGATTTTAAGGTGTCTATGGGAATTTTGGGTGGGTTGGGAGGGAATTTGGGCGATTTAGGGGGGATTTGGGGGGATTTTGAGGTGTCTGGGGGGATTTGGGGAGTTTTGGGGGGTCCCGGGGGTCATTGAGAAATCCTGGGGAGGATTAGGAGGCGCCCAGGGAGATTTTGGGGTCCTGGGGGAACATTGGGGATTTTGGGGAGTCCAGGGGGGATTTGGGGGGATTTAGGGGGTCTGGGGTCACTGGGGGGACTCAAGGGGGGTTGATGTCAATTTTGGGGTCACTTTTGGCATATTTTTGGGGTCCCGGGCACACTGTGGGTCCTGGTGATCCCAATCTCTCAGGGGATTTTCAGGGTGGTTTTTGGGGTTCTTAGGGTGATTTGGGGGTTTTTAGGATGTTTTTAGTGTGGTTTTGGGGTGGCTTTGGGGTTTGTTTTTTTGTTTGTTGTTTTTTTTTTTTTTTTTGTGTGTGTTTGGAGTGATTTTTGGGTTGGTTGGGGGTGATTTTGGAGCTTTTGAGGTTTTTGGGGTGTTTTTGGGGTATTTTTGTGGTCACTTTAGAGGTTTTTCCCCCCCCCCCAGCTGCCCACGCTGCTCTAGGAGCTTCACTGAGGTCGCTGTGGGGTTGTTATGGGGTTGTTATGGGGTCATTATGGGGTCACTGTGTCCCAGGTGTTTATGGGATGGATGTTAGGATTATTTAGGATATATTTATGAAGGTTTTGGGATTTTTTTTCCTGTCTCTAGCTGCAGCCATGGTAGCCCTGGCCCAGGAGCTGCTCCCCTGCCAGGGTCACTGTGGGGTCACTGTGGGGTCGCTGTGTCTCAGGGTTTTTCAGGGTGGCTTTCAGGATATATTTAGGATCATTTGGGATGTTTTTGGGTTTTTTTTCTCCCCCAGCTGCAGCCATGGCCGCCCTGGCCCAGGAGCTGCTCCCCTGCCGGGCTGAGCTGCTGGAGGGGGGGCTGGAGGGGCCCAACCGGGGCCGGGTGCTGCGGCACCTGCTGCAGGGCAGAGCCCTGCTGGTCCCGTATCCTTTGGGGTCATTGGGGCCAGTGTTTGGGGTGTAGGCAGAGCCCTGTTGGTCCCGTATCCTTTGGGGTCATTGGGGTCAGTGTTTGGGGTGTAGGCAGAGCCCTGCTGGTCCCATATCCTTTGGGGTCATTGGGGTCAGTGTTTGGGGTGTGGGCAGAGCCCTGCTGGTCCCGTATCCTTTGGGGTCATTGGGGTCAGTGTTTGGGGTGTGGGCAGAGCCCTGCTGGTCCCTTATCCTTTGGAGTCACTGGGGTCAGGTTTTGGGATGTGGGGTGTGGGCAGAGCCCTGCTGATCCTGTATCCTTACTGGGGTCACTGGGGTTATTGGGGTCATTTGGGGTCGTCTGGGATCAGGGTTTGGGATTTTGGGCTATTTGGGGTTTGGGTTTTGGGGGGACCCCTACTCATTCTCTATCCTTTGGGGTCATTTAGGGTTATTTGGGGTCAGGGTTTGGGGTTTGGGGAGAGCCCGGCTCGTCTTGTATCCTTCAGTGGGGTTATTTAGGATTTGGGGTTCTTTGGGGTCTGGGGAGGCCCCTGCTGGTCCCGTATCCTTGCTGGGGTCAGGGTTTGGGGTTTGGGGTTATTTTGGATTTGGGGTGAGCCTTGCTTGTCCTTTAACCTTATTTGGGGTCAGGGTTTGGGGTTTGGGGTCATTTGGGGTGTTCGGAGACCCCTGTTGGTCCTGTATCCTTTATTTGGGTTATTTGGGGTGTGGGGTTATTTGGAGTTTTGGGTTATTTGGGGTTTGGGGGAGGCCCCTACTGGTCCTGTATCCTTTGGGGTTTGGAGTTTGGGTTTTTTGCATTTTGGGGTCTGAGGTCTCCATTTGGGATCTGGGCTCTTCATTTGGGGTCAGGGGTCAGGGTTTGGGGTTTTGGGTCTGGGGTCTTTGCCCTTGACTCTGCAGCTATGACGAGGACAGCAACCACGGCCCGTGCTGCCGCCGGGGCCACAAGGCTCACTGGGCCCTGATCAACGGTGAGAGAGGGGCCAAAATACCCAAAAAACACCCCAAAAAATCCCCAAATCCCCCCAAATCCCCCGTCAAAATCCCCCCAAAACCCCAAAAAAACCCCAGAAAACATCCAAAAATACCCCAAAACCCCCAAACCTGCCTGAGCCCCAAATCCCCCCTGACTCCCCAAAATACCCCCCAAAACCTCCCAAAAACCCCAAATCCCCCCCAAACTTCCCTAAACATAAACCACCCCCCCAAACCTCCCAAAATGCCCCCAAAACCTCCCAAAATATTCCAAAATCAACCCAAAGCACTGCAAAAGCCCAAATCTCCTCCAAATGTCCCTAAGCCCGAAACATCCCTAAAACGTCCCCAAAATCTTCTAAAACCCCCTAAAATCACCCCAAAAACCCAAATTCCATCCAAAACACCCCAAAACCTGCCCAAATCCCCTCCAAAAAACCCCAAATCCCCCCCCCAAAATCCCCTAGATCTCCCCAAATCCCCCAAACCCAGAGTCAAAAGGCTCTGACCAACAGTGATGGGGGGGGGGGGGGGGGGAACCCCAAAATCGTCTAAATCCCCCCAAAATTCCCCCCCAAAAAAACCCAGACCCCCTGAACCCCCAATTTTGGGGGGGGGGGGGGGGCTGGAGAGATTTTGAGAGAATTTTGGGGAAATTTGGGGGATTTGGGGTTTTGGGGAGCTGGAAATGTTTTGGGGGGATTTGGGGCCGTTCAGGGGGGTTGGAAATGTTTTGGGATGGTTTGGGGGAATTTTGGGGGGAATTCAGGGGAGATTTGGGGGGATTTAAGAAGAATTGGGGGAGATTTGGGGTCTGTAGATGTTCTGGGGGGATTTGGAAGAGTTTGGGGGGGTCTAGGCATATTTTTTTGAGGGCAGAATTGGGGACAATTTGGGGGAAATTAGGGGCGTTTGGGGTTTTGGGGGTCTGGAAATGTTTTTTGGTAGGGGGTTTGGGGGATTTTTTGGGAATTTTGGGGCGAATTCAAGGGAGAATTGGGGGGGGGATTTGTGGTGATTTGGGGATTTTGAGGGGCTGGGAGTTGTTTTTGGGGGGGTTTTAGGGGGCTGGAAATATTTTTGGGGATACTTCAGGGGTGATTTGGGATTTTGGGGGTCTGGAGCTGTTCCAGGTGGGTTTGGGGGTGTTTTGGGGATCTGAAGGTGTTTTTGGGGTGTTCGGGGGGTTTTGGGGTTCTGGAGATGTTTTTGGGGATATTTTGGGGGGGATTTGGGAGGATTTCAGGAGGTTTGGGGGGCTGGAGATGTTTTTGGGGTGTTTTGGGGTCTGGAGCTGTTCCGGATGCATTTTGGGGTTCCCCACGAGCCGGGGGTCCCCGCGCCCCCCCTGAACCCCAAATTTCCCCCCAGGGGTGCTCCTGGCCGTGCCCCCCCAGCAGCTGCTGGGACCCCGATTCCGGCAGGACCCCGAGATCCCCAACGTGTTCCACGCCCATTTTGGGGAGGGGTCTCTGCCTGAGGGGGGGGCTCAGGGGTACTCGGGTGGAGCCGAGGGGGAGTCACTGTTTGAGGAGGGTTCACTATTTGGGGAGGGGGCTCTGTTTGGGGAAAGGGCTCTATTTGGGGAGGGGTCCCATTCTGGGGGTCCCGGGGGGGTGCAGGAGGGGTCTGGGGGTGCTCATGGAGATGGGGAGGGGTCCTGGTTTGGGGAGGGGTCGGAGGCTGAGGACGGGTCTCGTTTTGGGGAGGGGTCTCAGGCCGAGGGAACGCCGGATTTGGGGCTGGGGTCCCATTTTAGGGAGGGGTTCCAGCTCGGTGCTCTCCCTGATTTGGGGCGGGGGTCCCGATTTGGGGAGGGGTCCCAGGCTAGGGAAGGGTCAGGTTTTGGGGAGGGGTCCCATTCCGATGCCCTCCCCGATTTGGGGCGGGGGTCACGATTTGAGGAGGGGTCTCAGGCCAAGGGAATGCCGTATTTGAGTCGGAGGTCCCATTTTCAGGAGGGATCCCAGTCCCAGGCTCTTCCCGATTCGAGTCGGGGGTCCCATTCTGAGTCTCGCCCCAATTTGGGGCGGGGGTCCCGATTTGTGGCGGGGTCTCCGCTCGTGCTGGCGCTGCAGGGGAAGAGCCCGCGGCCGCAGCTCTGGGCGCTCCCCGAGCTGGGGGCGAGCAACGCGCAGCTGAGTGAGCTGAGCCCGCGGCGGTGGGGAGGGGGCTTCGTGCTGCCCCCCGGCGGGGTCAGAGCCGGGCTGGGGGGGCGCGCGGTGCTGCTGCACCCTGTAGGGACCCCTCCCGCATAAACACAGAGACCTCTCCCCAGTAAACACCGATAGAGACCCCTCCCCAATAAACCCCGGGGGATTTGGTGGGGTTTTGTGTTTTTTGGGGGGGATTTTGGGAGGCGGGGTTTTGGGGAGGGGTTTGGAGGGGTAGGGTTGGCGGTGCTGCTGCACTCCTGGGAGACCCTTCCCCAATAAACCCGCTGGATTTTGTGGGTTTCGTGGGTTTTTTGCGGGGTTTCAGGAAATCTGGGGGGGCGGGGGGGGACGGATTTGGGGCATTTAAAGGGGTTTGGGGGGTGTGACGGTGTAAGGGAAATTAATCCACAAACACCAGAGGTTTATGTCCAAAAAGGAGACAGAGGAGTCCTTTTTGCTTTATTCGAATAAAGGGAGAGGCCATGGGCATTCCCCTGGGATCTCTCGAATTTTTGGAGGACGCAGCCTCCCTTTTTATACTAATTTCCCGGCCGCTTTTTCCCTCTCTCTTTCCCCATTGGCTGAGGTACTCGAGAGGCACAGACTTCCCGGAACACCTGACACCTGACATTCCCCTCTAATGTATAACCCTCCCTTTTAATTTTTAATTCTTGTAGAATTCAATTTTCCCCTTCCCTGTTGCTTCTTTCATCTTCTGTTACCCAATTTTTATTTACCAGCAAACCTACAGTTTGTTTGTAAAAGCAAATCTCTTTTTCCATTCATCAATCAGTGTAATCCCTCCCATTGTTTCTTTTATATCCAGGTGCTAACTTTACCTACCAACAGATCTACAATTTGTTTGTAAAGACAAATGTAACATTCCTCTCAATCCCTCCTCTTTTATTTTTAGTAATTGTCTTTACAAACTTTAGCTATCATTGTCTTAATTTCTTGTTCTTGTGTCCTTTTTGGTTTTGCAATTATTTGCAATGACATCAATTTCTGTCCTTTTGTAGCCATCTCTGGGTCAGTAGGCATGGCTATAACCTGCATCCTCTTGATCACATGTTGAATAAGTTGTATTAAGCAAGGGATCATGCATGGTAAAAAGATTAGAGTTGCTACAGCACATAAGAGGAAAAAAAGCAGTTGTTTAACCCACAGTCCACCAGGTAGCCATGAAAACATGTCCCATTCCCATTCTTTCCATGTTTGGACAGGTACATGAGCTAACTTTCTTATTCCTTTTGCTATTTGTTTCACCACCTTTCCATTGTCATCTATTTGCAAACAGCAGTTTGAGTCATTTAATTTACCATACACGCCCCCTTCTTCTGCTAATAAGTAGTCTAATACCATCCGGTGTTGAAATATTGCATTTCTCATCTGAGTAGATTGGTCAGCAAGAAGGTCAAGAGCTGTAGCTGTCTGGTTACTTACTATTTCAAAGACAGCTTGTAACCTGATTATCCGATTTAAATTATAAATGGGTTCTCGGGCAGCTGATATTAATTCACTAGGATTCCAAGTGGCTGGGCCATAGTGTTGTATGATTCGTTCAGGTGGCCATTCATTATCACCCCCCTTTTGGCTGCTCCCCCCAGCCAAAGATACACCAATTGACCGCTTTTCCCTGATTAGACCATCATATACCTTGATTCCTAACTGGTTTCCCTGAACTTGTGGTAGCAGAAAGAACAGAGGTCTGATATACCCCACATAACATATTCCTGACCAGTTTGGGGGTAACCTGCGATAGGCATATTGGCCACAAATCCAGTAATGCCCCTTTAAAGCCCACGTCCCGTTGGCAAAGGGACCTTCCCAATTTTCATGATCTACTGGGGGGTCAAAATACAGCTTACTTCCTGGGCCTAGTGGTCCCCCAAGAATAGTTGCCCCACCATAAGAATCACAGTATTTGCACTTCCATGCTCCCACATGAGGTTTCCAGCTACAGTTACATCCCAGATCTGTTTTATTAGATTGGGACCAGAACCTGCTAAAAAGAGTTCGAGTTCCATTCTGGTGTTGCCACTTCCACTGATAGTCACGAACAACATGTGTCCTACTTGTGGAATTATCTTGGGGGCAGCTTAAAAATAAGGAGTCAAAAAACTTATCCCTCCCCACTGCTTTACAGCCTTCCAAATCTTTCTGGTAAGTATGGTAGGAACACTTTACCCAACTAACATTTGAGAGCTTAACATGAGTTTAATTCCATCTGCCTTGATATCTGGAACAATCATAAGGAAGGCATTTGGGGGTTCAACAATCTAAACCCAAAGATAAAGTCCAGTCACAAACATTTTTCCCCACGTATATGCTTCCTGTTCTATTTAGACAATAAGTGCCTCTTTCAGAAGAATGAAGCCGCCATGGACTTCCTTCTCCATCCCAGAATCCTGTTCCATTATGGACTTCACTCAGGGTGCTAACCCACCATTTAGGTTCGGCTGGGTTGGCCACCCATGGCCAGTTTTCAGATCCTCCTGGCCCCCCACAGACCCAGCAATTGCTAAGGTTAAAGGTTTTTGCTACTTCTCCTAAGGTTAAAAACTTATTTTCCCATTCCTGGCCCCATCCTAACTGACAGTATAAAGGTAAGATCACTAAGAGAAACATTCTAACTGGGTTATGTAATTCCCTAACCTAATTTTTACTTTCATGTTGTCTTCTGCCCCTGTGGTGAGTGAAGGCACAGAAACAGCTTAATATAAAGGAAAAACAGTGACAGCAAAGGGCTGGCCCCCCAGTGACTGGAGATCCGAGAGGTGGGATGCCCACACAAACTTATTTCAGCAGGCAGTCCGTGGGTAGGCACACGAGGCTTCCCTCGATGTCGACGCACTTGCTACTGCTCCAGTCCGCCCCTGCGGAGTGTCAGTCGTGGCTTCCCATCCTTCTCCTCCAGCTGAGATGTCCAAATCTCTGGGGCCTTAGAGACCTTGACCCAAGTGTGATGGGTCCATCCGTGTTCAGCTGTCTTGACGGCTGTTTCTGTGGTCAGCAACACCTGGAAAGGTCCACGCCACTGTACCACCAGCGGTGCTTCTTTATACTCCTTAACTAGGACCCAATCTCCTGGCTGGATGTTGTGAACAGCAAAGTCCAAAGGCAGAGTCTGTGCCAGCTGAGCCTCCTGTCGAAGAGATTTCACAAGAGACAGTACCCGAGACACAATGTTTCAAATACACATCACTTATCTCTATCCCCCCACTAGGCTGAGAGTTGCAAGGATAAGGAATTCCAAACATTAACTCAAAGGGAGATAATTGAATATCTTCCCTGGGTCTGGCCCTTATTCTTGCCAAAGCCAGGGGCAGGAGCCGTACCCACGGCATCTTGGTTTCTATCACTAGCTTCAGAAGGTGTTTCTTTATTTCTCCATTCATTCTTTCAACCCGACCTGAATTTTGGGGGTGCCAGGGGGTGTGCAGGTTCCATTGTATCCCTAAAGCAGCCATAACTCCTTGAAGAATTTTTCCTGTAAAATGAGTTCCCCTGAGTCTATTGCTTCCACAATTCCATATCTTGGAATTATTTGTTCCAGAAATACTTTAACAACTGATCCTGTAGTTGCTGAAACAGTAGGGAATGCTTCTGGCCAGCCTGTTAATTGACATACTATTACCAGAAGATATTTAAACCTTGCCACTCGGGGCATTTCCGTAAAATCCACCTGACATCTCTGGAAGGGACGTACAGCCCAAGGCCTCCCTCCCCTGGCAAGTTTCGTTGTAACCTTGTTATTGGTTTTAGCACAAGTCAAACAACCCTCAATAGCTCGTTTTGCCAAGCTAAAAAGACCCACAGAAGCATACATTTTTAGGAAGGCTTCTGCCAACCCTCGAGAGCCCCAATGACTCCCTTCATGAAGTTGTTTTAACAATTGTAAGGCCAGAGCTTTTGCAATCCACTGCCTCCCATCCCTTGTAAACCAATTCTTTCCTCTTTCTTCTGCCCCACTCTTTTTAATTATCTCGAGTCCTTCTGGTGGAAAAGACAGTTTCTCTGGCAGTGGTGCAGTTACTGGGAGTAAGGGGAGGATCTTAGAGATTTCTGGCAACAATGCAGCTTTCCGAGCCTCCTCATCAGCCAATCGGTTTCCTATTGCCTCCTCTGAGTACCCTGCCTGATGCCCCTTAACGTGGATTATTGCCACCCTCTTTGGTAAATTCACTACCTCCAATAGGCAAGAGACTAAGTTTTCATGGGCTAACGTCTTTCCCCTAGAATTTAATAAACCTCGTTCTTCCCACAGTTTCCCAAATGCATGTATCACCCCATAAGCATATTTAGAATCGGTAAAAACATTCACTGTCTTATCCCGGTATAACTCACAGGCTCTGATCAGCGCATACAGCTCAGCTGTCTGGGCTGACCAGGTGGGCGGTAACCTCCCTCCTTCCTTTAATTGTTTGCCATTCACGATAGAGTATCCTGTAAAACGCTTCCCGTTTATTACTCTTGATGACCCATCGATGAACACATTCTCTCCCTCAGGCCAGGGATTATCTCTCAAATCTTCCCTAGCTCTAGTCTGGAGATCTATAACCTGGATACAATCATGGCTTTCCTCCTGTCTCCCCCTTTCTTCGGGGCCATTCAAGCAGGAGGCTGGATTAAAATTTTCCCCATTTTTAAATTCTAAATCCTCCTGTTCCATTAAACAAGATTCATACTGTAATAATCGAGCGCTCGTCATCCACTTTGAGGCTCTCTCAGTTAACAGAGCTTTAATCTGATGTGAAACCTTTACAATTAGATACCCTCCCCTTGTCAGCTTTCGCGCCTCAGCCACCATCAGAGCTGTGGCTGCGCAATTCTGCAGACAATGGGGCCAGCCTCTGGCCACTGGGTCTAACAATTTAGAGAAATAGGCGACAGGTCTTCGTGTCCCTCCATGCTCTTGTACCAAAATTCCTTTAGCATGTCCCAGTTTAACATCCACATGTAGTTGAAATTCCTTTTCTGCATCTGGAAGTGCTAAGACTGGGGCGTTAACTAATTTGTCTTTTAATTTTCTAAAGCTTTGTTCTCCTTCCGGGGTCCATACCACGACATTAGAACTGTTTTGGGTTAAGAAGTTATATAAAGGTCTAGCCACAACAGAAAAATCCTCGATCCAGGCTCTACAGTACCCCACCAAACCTAAAAATTGCCGTAGCTCCTTTTTAGTCTGGGGTAATGTTATTTGCAAAATCCCTTTTATTCTTTCTGGGTCAATACACCGTAACCCCTCAGTTAGAATGTGTCCCAAATATTTGACCTTCTTTTCTACTAACTGAGCTTTCTTTTTGGACACTCTAAGTCCCTATTTTGCAAGGAAATTAAGCAATTTTACAGTAGCCTCTTCAACCACCTCTTCTTGCTCTCCTGATAACAGCAAATCATCAACATACTGCAACAGCTTAACTCCGGAGGGTGGAGTAAACTCTCTTAATATTTTCTGCAAAGCTTGTCCAAACAAAACCGGTGACTCTGTATATCCCTGGGGAAGGACTGTCCATGTCAACTGTTGTTTTATCATCTTCCCTCCTTCCTCCTGTTCCCCTTCAAAGGCAAAATATTGTTTACTATCTTCTGTAATCGGACACCCCCAGAAAGCATCCTTCAAATCCAGTACAGAGTAATACCGATGTGAAGAAGGGATCTGATTCAGGATTGTATATGGATCCGGAACTGTGGGATACCTTGGTTTGACAATTTCATTTATTATTAAATCCTGCACTATTCTATATGTTCCATCTGGTTTCTTAACCGGCAGGATAGGGGTATTATAAGGAGACATACACGGCTCCAAAAGACCTGCTTTTAACAGGGACTCAATAACAGGCTGTAACCCCTTCTTTCCCTCTCTTGAAAGAGGATATTGCTTTTTAGACACCACTTGTCCCGGTTGCTTTAAAGTAATTTGGAGAGGTTCTATATCTAGTTTTCCATATTTCCCTGGGGCTGCCCACACTTCCGGATTTATTTCAGTATAAGCCTTCTCAGATATTTTACACAAAGATACTACCGTTTTGGACTCCGTTTCACTTCTTACAATACTAATTTGCATTCCCATTCTAGCCATCAGATCTCTTCCCAGTAAATTACAATCACAATTAGGAACAAACAGGAATTCATGCAGTTCAAACCTGTCCCCCACATCGATTAACAGTGGTTGAATAAAATACACTCGCTCATCCTTTCCACTCACTCCTTGAATAACCACAGATCTTTTTGACAATTTTCCCCCCCTAGGTATAAAATTTAAGGTGGATCAGGAGGCCCCTGTGTCTACCAAAAAACACACCTCCTCTCGATCCAGACCCACCTTAAAAGTTATCAAGGGCTCCTGAGTGGTGGGTCCTTGATATAATAGGAGCCCCTGACACCCCTAACAATCCATTTCCATCATCCTCTGGACTTCTTCCTCCTGAGGGTCCAGCTGCTTCTGCGGGCACTCATTTTTCCAATGCCCTTCTGCCCTGCAAATAGCACACTGGTTCCTCCCCAGCCGCGGTTTGGGTTGGCTTTCCCCTGCCGAAGAGGGAATGCCTCTGCCACTTCCCTGTGGCCGACCCCGGCCCCTCTGTCCCGGAGGACCCCTTGGACCCTGCGGTTTATTCCTCCGGGGTTGCAAAAACTCTGCCATCATCTTTGCCTTAGCCTTTGCCTTTTCCTCATCCCTTCTTACATGTATCTGCTGTGCTTTTCTAACCAATTCTTCCAGAGGCTTATTTTGCCACTCTTCATCTTTTTGTACTCCTTTCCTTATATCAGGCCAAGCCTTAGTAACAAATTGTACTTTCAGCAATGTGTCAAAGGCTGGCCCCTCAGGATCCATCCCCCCATGTTTCCTCAAGGCATCCGTAATCCTCTCCAACCAATGAGAGGGACTTTCCTGTTTCTCCTGTTCTAACGACATAGCCTTAGCTACATTGTTAGCTTTGGGAGCAGCTGACTTGATTGCCCTGATCAGATAAGCACGGTAATCACGGAGGCGAGCCAAGCTAACCTGGTTATTTGGGTCCCACTGAGGGTCTGCCTGGAGGATAGCATCATCCACAGTAGGAGCATTGGGTCCAGCCCCCCCTGCTGCTTGTGGATGTTCATCCTCCCACACCTGCCGAGCTTTCTGCAAAATCATTCGTTTCTCTGATGACCCAAACAAAATTCCCAACAGAAAATCCCAATCCTTCCATGTATAATCCGCATTTCCCAAATATTCTTCTATCTTTTCCCCCACCCCTATTGGATCATCTAAATACGGGGGTAATTCTTTTTTCAACCCTCTTATATCCTGGGTAGTAAGTGGTACAATCACAAACCCAAATCCTCCTCCTTGATCCCCCAAAGGAACTTGACGGAGTGGCATCTGGTGTACCCCTGTCTCTTGGGGGGTTTCTGATGCCCTAAATTGGGTTCCTCTTCTAGTTCTAGGGGGTGATACCACATGCTGCTCCCTTCCCCCTGTAACATCGTTATTCTCAGGTGGGGCTGTAGGAATAACATTTCCATGATCCCTTTGCTCTGGGAGTTGAGGATACAGGGGATCTGCAGCTGGCCCTGGGTCAGCTGGCAACACCAGAGGACAAGGTGGGGGAAGGTGCTGAAAAACATCCCAATCATCACCATTTTCGTCCTCCTCTCCTTTTTCCTCTTCTCCATTTCTTTTTCTTAGCACATAGATTTCTCCTGTTGCTTGTCTAACCCATATTAATCCACATTCCCTTTCAATCCATCCTTTCCAATTCTCCTCTAAATACCTTCACAGAATACGACACAAATGAATTTTATCTGATCCATAACATGGCCACAAAAGCCCCTTTTCCAATTTATACTCCGGCCACACAAAATAGCAATATTTTACCATTATTTCCCTAGTTACTCCTGGGTGAACACACAATCTGTCCCAAGACCTCAGCATTCTCCCCAAGGGACTCTCCGGGGGTATAATGGGATCCTTTTTGCAGCGTCCCTTTCCCGGCTTCACCCTTCCAACCCTCCATGGGTTCCCCGTTTCACCTGTGCTGCCCTCCATGGGCGCCCTCCCAGGTGTACCTGTGCTGCCCTCCATGGGCGCCCTCCCAGGTTTGCTCCCCGAGGATCCCATTTTACTCACCGGTGAGATTTTCAGTGGTCCTTCCCTGCGGACTCTTCACGGACCCCTGGTCCGCCACTCGTCTGTCTCCTGGACAGTCTCGGGAACCCAATCGATCGCCCGGTGCCAGCCGGCACTCAGGGGAGCTGATCACCGAAACTGGGTGAGGCGCGCCTTCAGCTCCACCGCTGCCTGCCGCCCCGGACGGTGGAAATCTCCCGGACCGAGCCCCCAATTGTAAGGGAAATTAATCCACAAACACCAGAGGTTTATGTCCAAAAAGGAGACAGAGGAGTCCTTTTTGCTTTATTCGAATAAAGGGAGAGGCCATGGGGCATTCCCCTGGGATCTCTCGAATTTTTGGAGGACGCAGCCTCCCTTTTTATACTAATTTCCCGGCCGCTTTTTCCCTCTCTCTTTCCCCATTGGCTGAGGTACTCGAGAGGCACAGACTTCCCGGAACGCCTGACACCTGACATTCCCCTCTAATGTATAACCCTCCCTTTTAATTTTTAATTCTTGTAGAATTCAATTTTCCCCTTCCCTGTTGCTTCTTTCATCTTCTGTTACCAAATTTTTATTTACCAGCAAACCTACAGTTTGTTTGTAAAAGCAAATCTCTTTTTCCATTCATCAATCAGTGTAATCCCTTCCATTGTTTCTTTTATCTCCAGGTGCTAACTTTACCTACCAACAGATCTACAATTTGTTTGTAAAGACAAATGTAACATTCCTCTCAACGGTGAGACTTAGGTTTGCCAACTTTAATATATTCAATTTCTTTAAGAGATAGGATTTAGGAGACAAGGCAGTGCCTTAAAACGGTGTCAGAAGAGCTTTATTAATAACACAAGAAAAAAAGAATTCACAGTAAAATTCCTAGATTGTTCCCTCCTCCCTTCATTGCACATTCCTTAACAACAACATACATAGAAAATTTCAGTCAGTTTTCTACTGAAATAATCATTTAAGAGAGAAAAGTCCCGTTTTTTATTTAGGCTTAGTGGGGGGGTCCTCCGGATCAATTTGGGCCCCTCCCCTTTCCCCTCACAATTCCTGCCCTTGACTTGACCCATCCCCTCCCAGTTCGGGGTTTGGAACGGGGCAGGAGGAGGAGGGAGGGAGGAAGAGGCGGAGCGGCAGCAGAAGCAGGAGGAGACAAGGAGCGATTCCAGCGTAAGCCTGGAGCTGCCTGAACTCGCAGCGCCCCCGGGACCACCGCCCCCCATCCCAGAGATGCCCGGGGAGGGGGAGCTCACCCCAAATATCCCAGGGGGGTCCCTGGGTTTGGGGATTTTTGGGGGGGTATTTGGATCTTGCCGGGCTCCAGAGGCGCAGATGGCCCTCGGGGAGACATCGGGGGGTCCCCCGGATGTGTTTTTGGGGGTCCCGGTGGGTGCAGGCAGAGCCCCGGCGGGGGGAATGCGGGTCCCCCCGCGGTGGGAGTTGGGCTTCCCGGGCCGGGCCCTGCGAGCTCTGCCGGAGCCCCGTGGGGAGCGGCGGGATCGGCGGGAGGACAGCGGATTGGGGAGCCCCGGGAGAGGCGCGGCTTCCCTGAGCGGGAGCACAGAGACAGGAGAGCCCCAGAAGGGCAAAGCGGGGAGCCCGGGAGGGGGGGAACCCCTGGCATTGCCGGGACCCCGGCGGGGTTGCTGGGGCTTGAGGGGCGGCACGGCCGGGAAAGGGGTTCGGGGCTGCCGGTGCCGCCAGTGGCTGCTCCCAGCATGAGCCCAGTTGCTCCCCGCGTATGGTTCCAGTTTGCTCGGCACTCCCAGCCATTCCCTATTGTGATGGAATTTGCCCCCATCACGATCCCAGTTGTTTCCACTTCTCCCAGTGCCACCGAAACAGAGAGAAAAGAACAAAAACGTCCAACAAGAATTTTAAATTTAGAGAGTCAAGGCATTACTTTATTATCTGAGCAGGATGTTGTGGCCGGGAAGTACCACAGAAATCATCTCATCCACACCTAACCCATGTGTGCAGAGAGAATCATTCCATGACACTCCGGTTTTAGTAAATTTTTCAGATCTTTTATACAGTAATAGAAATGAATAGGGTCAGTGTGCTTTGGTCTCAAGTTGCAAACAGTCAATTCCTAATATTTGGTCTCCATTTGTATCCGGATTTCTCTCCTGATGGTAATTAGATCTTCATTCCCTGATTTTATCAGTCTTTTCAGAGGGGATGTCTGCAGCTGTGCCAGAGGCAGAGTCTGGGATGAATGTTCATCAGTGGCCACTGATGTTCCATTAATGGCCGCTGATGGCCCTGGAGCATTCCAGCTGCTCCCAGTGTGTTGATGTGTTGAGTTCATTCCACCCCACCTGGTACAGTAATGCCCTGCAAAGAAAATTAAAAGTTTCTTAGGGAAAAGGCAAACAAAATATCTTGATAAAAATTACAGAAAAAAATTTAAACTGAGACATTTGCCAACACCACTTTGGTCCAGTGTGTTTCCCCGTTCCCCCAGCTGCCCCCAGCACAGTTCCGGTCACTCCCAGTACTATCCCAGTATAAGTCCAGTATGATGCCAGTCTCTGCCAGCAGGGCCCCAGTCACTCACACTTGGCCCCAGTTGCTCCAGCATTGTCCCAGTTTTTCTCCCAACACAATCTCAGTCTCTCCCAGTTAGGTCCCCGTCACCACCCCTATGGTCTCAGACACTCCCAGTATATCCCAGTTGCCCTGAACAATCTCATAGTCATTTCCAGGCACTCCCAGTTATCTCAGCGTGGTTCACTTGCTCCAGTTTTATCCCAGTTGCTACTGGAATAGTCCCAATGCCTCTCAGCATTGTTATGGGCTTTTTTTTGGGTGGGGAAGAGGAATGTTTGGAGAATGCAGAACTCCCAAGCTGATCGCAGTCACTCCCAGCCGTTTCCTGTTATGATGCAATTTCCCCCTTGCACGTTCCAAGTTATTCCCAGTTCCTCCCATTTTCATCCAGTGTGTTCCGAGTTCTCCCAGTATGATGCCATGGTCCCCAAGTGCTCCCTGTCAATGCAAGCATGACCCCAGCAGCCTCCAGTATAATCCCTGTGACTCCCTGCCTGTCCCAGTATATCCCAGTCACCCCCAGCATGCTCTCAGTCACTCTCACTTCTTCCCAGTTGCTTTCAGCATGATTCCAGTTGTTCACAGCCACTCCCAGTCCATCCCAGTATGATTCCAGTCACCCTCAGTGTGATCCCAGTGACCAGCCCTTCTCCATCATTGCCAGTCTGATTGCAGTATGATGCCAGGCATTCTCAGATATTCTCAGTACTATTCCAGTCACTCCCATTATGATCTCAGCCATTTCCAGCAGGATCCCAGTATGACTCTGACATGGGCACAGCTGCTCCCATTATCATCCAGTGTGGGTCCAGTTGCTCCCATTTCCCCTCACTGTGGTTTCAGTCTCTCCCAGTGCATCCCAGTAGCAGACAGCATGTTCCAAATCACCCCCAGTTGTCCTCAGCTGCTTCCAGACTGATCCCAGTTGCTCACAGCCTTTCCCAGTCACCCTCAGTGGAGTCCCATTTGTTGCCCGTATGATCCAGTATGATCCCAGTCCTTCTGAGCATGGTCCCAGTTGCTCCCAGTTCTTCCCTGTGTAATCCCTGTTGCCCCAGTTGACCCTAGCACAATCTCAGTCACTCCTTAGATGATCCTATTCTCTCCCAGCATGGTCCCAGTCATGTCCAGTTTCATCCAGTATAGAGTAGTAGGTCCCACTGACTCCCCAGTAGCCCCAGCATGGTCACAACTGTTCCCAGTGTGGTTCCTGTCCCCCCAGTATGGTTACAGACACTCTTATTATAGCAGTTCTCCCAGCTGCCCCTAGCACAGTCCCAGTCACTCCCAGTACTATCCCACTATGAGTCCAGTATGATGCCAGTGTCTGCCAGCAGGGCCCCAGTCACTCACACTTGCCCTCAGTTGCCCCAAAAACTGGTCCCAGTTTGCCCCTTTCTCATTCCCAGTTGCTCCCACTTAGGTCCCCGTCACCACCCCTATGGTCTCAGACACTTCCAGTATATTCCAGTTGCCCTGTCATTTGTCATTTGTCAGCACTCCCACTTACCTCAGCGTGGTTCACTTGCACCAGTTTTATCTCAGTTGCTACTGGAATAGTCGCAGTGCCTCTCAGCACGGATTGTTTATTTTTTTTTAGTGAAGGGGAATGTTTGTAGAATGCAGAACTCCAGAGCAGAGCAGAAAATGCCCCTTGGGGGGACACTGGGTGGTCCCAGTGGCAGCTGCTGGCAGAGGCAGCCTGGAGGAGCAGAGCCCCGTGTCCCCCAGGACCCCAAAGTGGGGAGCCTAGAGAGAGGGGGAAGCGCTGCTATTGGCGGGACCCTCAACAGCCTGGAGAGGGGCAGGGGGGACTCCTTGGACCCCCAGCACCCAAAAGCAGAGAATAAGGGGAGAAGGGACCCCGGGACCCCAAAATCCCCCAGCATCCCTAAATGGAGAGAGGGAAGAGGGGGGAGCTTTTTGGATTGCTGGGACTCCCAGCAGCCTGGGGAGGGTGGGGACTGAGTAGATGTGGGACCCCCAATACAAGCGTGACCCCCAGCACCTGGGACAGGGGGAACCCCTGAACACCAAAGGGGAGGGACCATTCCCAGGAACTCCTGGGAGGCATTTTCAGGGCTGAGTGTTGGTGTTTCAGAGGTTTGGATGGAGCCCAGGTGCCTGAGGACTTCTACAGATGGACTTGGGCAGGAGGAACCCCCAACACAACACGCTCATCTCTTGATTTTCCCCGCACCAGGACTTCCCAATTCTAGCCCTTTGCCCGATGGAGGAGGAGGAGGCTGTGAGGAAGAGGAAGATGGCCCAGGAGCCCCAGGCAGGTGAGGAGGAAGTCACTGCCCCTTTCCCCCTCTGTCCTGCTCCGTCTCTCAGCCCAGCACGGTCCCGGCTGCAGGACACCCCGCTGCCGACGCCAACCTGCCGGGGACATGATGGGGAGATCTCCTTCCCCTTCCCTCTGGCACAGAGGCAAATCCCATCCTCTCCTTATCCTTCCTTGCCCAGACAAGGAGCTGAGCACAGATAGCAGGGAGGACAAATCCCCATGGCAGAACCTCGTGGAAGAGGCCGTTTGCAGCGGTTCCACGGTGCAAGAATCCAACGGGGAGGAAAATCCGCGCTGATCCTGCACCAGGAGGAGCTGCAAATGCAGATCACAGGAATCTGAGGAGGAAAGACCCAGCCTGGGCTGGGCAGGTGGCAGGAGATGGAGCCAGAGCTCGGACCTGAAGTGCTCGGTGTGTGGGATGAGCTTCAGATGGAGGTACCTCCTGATCTGCCATCAGAGGATCCACACTGGGGAGAGGCCCTACAAGTGTGGGGAGTATGGGAAGAGGTTTCACTCCAGCTCCACTCTCCTCAAGCACCAGCGCACGCACACAGACGAGAAGCCCTTCTGCTTCCCCAACTGCGGGAAGGGATTCAGGGAAAACTCCCACCTCATATCCCACAAATGCATCCACACCGGGGAAAAGCCCCACGAGTGTGAGGAGTGTGGGATGAGCTTCAGCCACAGCTCCAACCTGATCAGCCACCAGAGGATCCACACTGGGAGAGGGCCTACAAGTGTGAGGTGTGTGGGATGGGCTTCAGGTGGCGCGCCAAATTGATCCGTCACCAGAGGATCCACACTGGGGAAAGGCCATACAAGTGTGGGGACTGTGGGAAGGGCTTCAGGCAGCGTTATGCCCTAATCCTTCACCAAAGTATTCACTCTGGGGAGAGGCCCTACGAGTGTTCTAAGTGTGGGAAGAGGTTTCCCACCAGCTCTGATCTCATCAAGCACTACCAGACACACACAGAGGAGAGGCCCTACGAGTGTCCTGACTGTGGGAAGGGCTTCAGGAAAAACTCCCACCTCATCACCCCCCGGCGCATCCACACTGGGGAGAGGCCCTATGAGTGTGAGGAGTGTGGGAAGAGCTTCTCCCACAGCTCAGCCTTGACCGAACACCAACGGAGGCACCGATAAGGGAAGCCCTGCGAGTGCCCCGAGTGCAGGAAGAGCTTCGTGCACTGCTCCAACTCCATCCCCCACTGCAAGACCCATGTTGGGCAGAGCCCTGGTGACCCACATTCCCTGGGATCCATGTTGGGAAGACACATGCCTGGTTATCCATTTGTCTGTGTTTTTGTTTCTCTCTCTTGTCCATCTGTTTGTGTTCCTAATGCCAAGAGGGATTGATCTGTCACCTCAAAACCTCCCAAATCCATGTAAAAACACCTCAATTTTGACTGAAAAGAGATCAGTCCTACTACAAAGTGCCTTGTTCCTTCCACAAAACAGCTCAATTTAACATGAACCTTACTGGGTTCCAGAGCTGCCAGGGTGAGGAGCTGGAAGAAGATTGGGGCAAGTAGGATCCAAATTTGGAGCGGTGAGATCAGAATTTTGTGGGGCTGGTTGGGGGTACATAGTAAATTTGATAGTAAATAGTAAATAAAACTTTGACAATTCTTCATTTCTGTTCCATTCTCTTTCAGTCATTTCCAGTTCTGTGTTCAGTGGCACCTTCTCAGCTGATTATGTTTGTGACCTCCTTTCTCTCCTGCCTCTCTCTGCCTGCTCTGTTTCTCTCTCAGGGTCTCCCTTGAGCCAGGGCAGCTCCCACCAAAGACCCTGTGTCCCAGTCTGAGGTTTCTCCTTTGTCCTGAGATCACCCCAGAGGGACATGAAGGTGGTTCAAACCCTGGTTTTCTCTGAAGCAGCCGAAGAAGATTGCCGGAGATTGTTTTCTCTTGTTCCAAGGATTGTTTATTATTTCTTATCTCAGGGACTTTTTGCCTGGCCAGCAGCAGTCTGCTCAGCCTGGCATCCATGGTGGAATCTGCCTGGTGAAGACAGGGCTTATCTTATATAGTCTAAATTACGTGCTACATGTTTAAAACAATTTTCCAATACAATACAATCTTGTTAAATGGTCCAGCTCTGACCCCATCCAATCCAAGAGTGCCAACGTGTCACCCAACATGGATGACAGGGAGAAGAAGGAGGAAAAGGTGTCCACCCCCCAAATTCTCCATCTTGGCCACGTGTCCCTTATCATAAACATTCAAAAAAACCTATTTATCTACATTCTAAAAGTCTAATTTACACTTTACTAATTTTGGTGACCTGTTTCCATTTTCTTTGTGCTGACAGCTTCCCCCAGGGGTTAGAATTCAGCGCCTGTGACACCAGGGTCTCACTCAGAGGTCTTTGAGACCCTTGCCATGGGGGTTTTGAGACCCCCAAGGAGGCCAGCGGTATGCCCTGGGCTCCCAGATCTCCCCCCATTGTTTGCACCAAAAACACCCTTTTCACAGCTTTGTTCAAGGTGTGCTGAATGCACTGGATGATGAACTGCTAAACAATGAGAATAGCAACAAGCCCCACTAATATATAAAAAAACGTACTTTCAAAATTTCTTTTTACAAAGGTAGTAGATCAAAAAGATCAAACAGACCATCCAGCCATGATAACTGTGCTAGAACTAGGAAGGATGGTTTGTTTGAGACTACAGTATAATCACTATATACATTCTGATTCGGAGTAACATCCATTGTTTGGTTCTTTGTCATTCCTAAAACATTAAATATTATTCAAAAGTCCATTGTCGAACCAAAACTTTCCAATTCTTCTGGTTTGAAAAAGGCCACAGGGAGAAATTGAACCCACACATGCCATCCGTTCACAGGAGCTGTCACAACTCGCATCGCCCATGAAGGGATGCCCTCCAGAATGGGTCATTCTTTCACTGGCAATCCCACCAGACATGTTGAAAATGGCTTTTTTAGCTGGAATGTCTCAAACAAATTGTGTCCAACCCCACTGTCCATGCTAAATTTTCCCAAACATTCTCCCTTGGCTGCATCACTGGTAAATTCGCTTTGTTACCTAACACAGTTGACAAATATAAGATACATCAGCATATAAACAAACATGTTTCACTGTTAGTCCTTAAGTCTTTTATATCTTGTTTGAAGAGAAGTTCACATCCTTTTTCCTTGATGTCTGCCAACACTCCCCTTGGAAGCCTGGCAGCTTGTTGTGCTTCTGGCATAAGAGTCCTGGGGGATTTGATGCTGTCGTCTCCTTTCAGAAGATCGAACAAAGATGAAAGGTCTTCATTCGTGATTCCCAAAATCGATCTCATCCAGTTGATCTCTCCAAGGAGTTGCTGCAGATCTTGGAGATTGTTGACTTTTTAGCTGATCTCTAATTTTTGAGGTTTGATTGTTTGTTTGGTGATTTTCCATCCAAGATATTTCCAGGGTGTGATTTCTTAAATCTTTGAAGTGCTGACTTCGAGTCCTGCTTTTTGTATTTCTTCGATCACACAAGCACGGACTTCTTGCAGTTCTCGGTCTGTTGACACAGCAATCAAGAGATATAATTCTTGCTTTGGGATATTTGTTTCTTGCTGGAGCCAAAGTTTGCGCCACATGCCATTGACAAATCATTGGTGAGTTCTTGAGGCCTTGGGGTAAAACAACCCAATGATACCTCTTCATCGGCTCTTCTCTGTTCAAACTTGGAACAGAAAATGCCATCTGGTAAGCATCGTCTTCATGAAGTGAAATACTGAAAAAGCAGTCTTTGAGGTCAATAATAACAAGAGGCCAGTCTCTGGGAATCATTGTGAGTGATGAAGTTCTTGCTGAAGAGGTCCCATCTCCTCCACTATTTCATTTAATTTTCTGGCATCGTGAAGCAATCTCCACGATCCAGAAGGCTTTTTTGGGATGACAAACACTGGAAAATTCCAAGGGCTGTTTGTCAGTTTTATGTGTCCTTTTTCTAGTTGTTCTTTCACCAAAGTTTTCAATGCACTCAACTTCTTCTTCTCCAAGGCCCACTGATCCACCCAACGAGGTGTATCAGTTTTCCATGTCAATTTTGGAGTGGCGAGTGCCGCAGTGAGCCCTACTAAAAATCCATTGTCAAGTACATGTTCCACTGTGAAAGGAGATCTCTTCCCCATACAGTGAATGGCTTTTGCACAATAAATGGATGAGTAATAGCTGTCTTCTGTCCAGGTCCTGTGAATATTATTGAATTTTCGCTTTGGAGGCATCCAGAACTTCCTCCAATGCCTGTGATTTGGTCCAAAGGTACAATCAAGTTCCATTCTTGAGGCCAGAAAATATATGAAATCAGTGTCACATCAGCTCCAGTGTCCACCATCCCTGTGATGGTTATTTTCCTGCTATTGTATATCAAGTCACAAGTAATAGTTGGCTGTTCACGGGTTATGTACTTCAATCATAACGCGTGTACTTCAACATGGTCATTGTAGTGTGGATGCCCTTCGCCCATCGCCGGCATTACTTGATGCTCCAATGGATGCGATGGCAGAGCTATCGCTTTTGCCAGTTGAGTATTTTGTGGAATTGTCAATGGGGGTCAAAGACCCCTTGCTAAAATTGTCAGCTCTTCGAAGCAGTCTGCTGAAACAACAGTAGGATATATTACCAGTCCAAAAATGCTGCATCGGTCTCTGCCTATTATCAAAAAATCTTGTCTCTTTCGGCACGGTGCTTTGAGTCCTGTAGGTATAGATGCAGATTCTTCATTCAAAAAACAAACCACTTTTGAAGCTGACAGGATGTACTGCGTTCCTGGTGGCAGCAAATCCCTGTCACAGGGGATGTCCCCTAACGCTCTGCTGAGGGAGTCAGATTGACATTCCCCGACAACTGTATTTTCTGTGCCAGTGTTGTTGCTACTCCTTGTGACACCACCATAATTTCTGTCGTAGCGCAAGGTGATCCTGCACTTCGTGGTTTTTGGCAGTGGCAATGGTTTTCCGTCCACATCCGTCAGAGAATAACATTCTCTGCCAGATGTCTTCCTCTGCGACATCTAGGGCAAAGTTCTGATGGCTTGGAAGTCTTTGTGGATTGAGGACAATTCTTCCTAAAATGTCCAAAACCCCCACAGTTGTAACATTGTCCTTCAGATGGATTCTTTTTCTTTTTGAAATTTTCAAAAATCTTTTCATGTTGCTCTTGAAGGACTTTTGTCATTTGCTCCTTGACAATTGAAGCTATATGTTGTGGTCTTCCAATCTTGCTTCAGGCTTCAACCATCTCCCGTCAAGGATGGCTCACCTGGCAAAGCACTGATGACTCTTTTGCATTCTGGATTTGCATTGGCAAATGCAAGGGTCTTCAGCAGATATCGTTTAGCTGTTTCTTCAGTAATTTGTCCATCAATAGCTTGTGTAAGTTTGTCAACAAATGAGGAAAAAGGTTCAGATGGTCCTTGTTTGATTTCTGTATAAATAATATCATGCGTCCCTGCTGGTGAAACTTGAAGAATTGCCTTGCGAGCTGCTTCCTTCTCTTCCATGATTGGCTTCTGCTTGCATTTTGTCTGGACATTGTCTCATGTATCTCACTGGCTCCCATCTCCGTCCTCTCTGTGTGGAGACACAAGCAGAACCCTTCCCCCAAATGCTTACTTTGAAAGCTTTTCAACTTTCTCTGTCTCTAAATTTTTTATCAAAACTGGAGAATTTTCCTTAAACTATTATTTCAACTATTATCTAACATAAAACAAACCCAAAGTTTACAATCTTCTGCAAGTAAACACAGTACAATAATTAACAATGCTTTAGACAACAGACATACATTTACAAGATTAGATAATCATAAATTTTTAAAAAATTGTGTCATCACCTCAGGGTCTGCAGACAGCTGAAAAACCTTGATTCAATGAGGAATTAGATGGTCATCTCTGGAAAATGAACACCAAATTCACTTCAAAGTCAGCTTCAGCTGCTATATTGATAAATCAAATTGCCAATCCAAAAGACTGGAATATTATTTTGATGCAGAAAACACCTGGATTTACATAATTTCTCTTTCAGTTAGAATCAAGGCTTGGCCAGAGCCTAAACTCTAATTGGAAGAGAACTCCTGACATCTTCTTATTAAAGAAAAAACCCACAACTCTTAACAACAAAGCTACAATTAAACATTTCAAAAAGAAATCAAATTCCTCTAGCAACTCATTTTCTCTAAAATTCCTCTTTAGCGTAAGATACTTTGAGCATGGCAAGACACTGCAGTGCTTCTGTGATAGCAACTCAGGAAAACCATAACACTAGGAATTTGTTCTGAGAATGAAGCTCAAATAATTTTCTGGAATTCTGCAAAATATTCAAAACCATAAGATAACACAGTGCCAGGTCACAAAATACCTGCCAAAATAAAAGAGGGAATTAATAAAAAGAAAACAAAAAAACATTAAGTTCACAATTTAGCTGATTATCTTCATACATTTGATTCAAGGACACGTCTGGGGGCTTTCCAAAACTTACTCAAAATGTTGAAAGATTTCAGATTAAACAATGAAACAGAAAACAAAATGGTTCTGTGGTATAGAATTCATACAATCTTATTACAGTGTTTTTAAAATTAAATACAGAAACTAAATTTAAATTTTAAAATCCAACTGAAAATCTATTGATTTATATTGACAGTATTGCAAATACTTATAAAATGGCTTCTCTAAAACAATTAACTATAGAAAAATTAAAACTCAATGTTGACATTTAGATAAATGTCCAGTCATATCTGAGCAATAACAAATCACTAAATATAGATGATATGTATTCAAATAAAATACAAAATACCTTATTATACCTTCAGTTATTAAAATACCTAATACCATTAAAATACCTTCACCATTCTTAAAGTTTTAGCATCTTTTTTTTTTTTTTTTTTTTTTTTAACAACGCAAAACAAACACCTGTAGTTTAACATACAAGAACTGAAAATACAACTGAGTCTCTTATCCTGTTCCCTTGCTCTGTTTGTTCTCCTCAATATAGATAAAAAGCAGCTCTTGGCATCTCTCCACCCCCATCCCTTCTCTCGTCTGCAGCACTGGACCCGTGCAGGCACAGGGCGAGCAGCAGGAGTGCTGCCAGAGCCTCTCTGGGAGGGGGGTGGCTGTGCCCCGCCTCCCCCCGGTGACCCCGGGCTGGTGGCCCCACACTGCTGCGCTGTGGGTTTTCTCTGTCCGACTCTGTCTGGGCAGCTGCCTGCAATTGCTTAAAAGTTGTTAATTTTTTCTCCTTACAAAGCATAAATTTCTCTCCCCATTAGAATCTGCCAGTTCTAATGTGGATATCTCAGGTTTCCCTGAAACAGGGCATTAGTTTCCTCCTCCAGCATTCCTGACAGCTGGAGACAGATCTGTCTGTGCCTTTTTGCACTTCCCGCTTTCCTGTGTCCCGGCCGCTGCCGCAGGTTGCCTCTGCCCTGGACATCCCTGCAGCTAAATGCACCGAACCTGCGCTTTTTCCCCGTTTTTTTTCAGGGTCCCGTGCCCCTCGCCTCTGTCCCCCACCGCCCAGGGAGTCACCTGTAGCGCCCTCCCGCCTTCTGGGGTCAGGGTTTCTGAAGGGGTGAAATAGCAAAAATCTAAGTTCTGTAACTCACTTGGAAATATTTCTAACTTAATTTTTCCCCGACCCTGCTGCTGGCAAGGCCTTTGCTGAACCACCTGCTGCTGTTAAGGCAGTAATAAACTTCCAGCTCATGGCTAGGTGAGAATCCTTCCCCAGTCTCTGAGGGACTTTAATTGCTTTCTCCGCCTGCTGATAACAAGGCAGCCGTAAACCTCCCACACCCTGCTTATGGCTAGGTGGGAATCCTATGATATGTCTGATTCTGAACCATCTTACCCAAAAGCAATTAGTCCAAAATCAATTCGGAGGTTCCTGAAACCAACCAGCAGTGCACAGGAGCGAGGCTTCCCGGGACACCTTCTCTCCAACTCGCGTCTGGAGCTCGGCTTTTCTTGGCAGAAGGCCAGAAATCTCCTCCGCAATCCTTCTCAACAGCATGCCTCTTCCAAAGCTCGGTCTTCTGGGGGTCTGTACCTGCCTTTGCAGGCTACAAGGATCCACCAGGGTCCGTGCCAAATGTCTCTGCCTGGGGGGTCTCCTCCATCTCCATGCGTCTTCTTGACCTTGCCCTTCTGGGGGTCCACACCCACCTTTGTGGGTTGTGGTGCATCCAGAGACATCAGATGTCACTGCCCAGCCAGGGGGATGCCAGATGTCACTGCTCAGCCAGGGATGCCAGGTGTCCCAGTCTGGGGTTTCTCCTTTGCCCCAAGATCACCCCAGAGGGACATGAAGGTGGTTCAAACCCTGGTTTTCTCTGAAGCAGCCGAGGAGAGATTTCCGGAGACAGTTTTCTCTTTTTCCAAGGATTGTTTATTATTTCTTATCTCAGGGACTTTTTGCCTGGCCAGCAGCAGTCTGCTCAGCCTGGCATCCATGGTGGAATCTGCCTGGTGAAGGCAGGGCTTATCTTATATAGTTTGTATTACGTATTACATGTTTACAACATTTTCCAATACAATGCAATTTTATTAAATGGTCCAGCTCTGACCCCATCCAATCCAAGAGTGCCAACGTGTCACCCAACATGGATGACAGGGAGAAGAAGGAGGAAAAGGTGTCCACCCCCCAAATTCTCCATCTTGACCACGTGTCCCTTATCATAAACATTCCAAAAAAACCTATTTATCTACGTTATAACAATCTAATTTACACTTTACTAATTTTGGCAACTCGTTTCCATTCTCCTTGTGCTGACAACTTCCCCCAGGGGTTAGAATTCAGCACCTGTGACACCAAGGTCTCACTCAGAGGTCTTTGAGACCCCTGCCATGGGGGTTTTGAGACCCCCAAGGAGGCCAGGGGTACACCATGGGCTCCCACAGATTTCTTTTGCAGATGGAAATTGCTGGTGCCATTTGCACTTTTAACCCCTGTTTTGAATTTGGACTGATGCTCCCATGTGTGGAGCATTAGGAAATATTCTAATATTGCTGGCCCCAGGGGTGATGGCATTTGTGCTCACTCAGCTCCACCTCCCCACAGCAGCACCATGGGGGTGCTGACGCCTGCTCTGTGCAGTGCAAACAGGGGCTCCTGAGCCAGTGCTGCCGTGTCTGTGCCCGCAAGGATGTAGCACCTGTGTGAGCTGGGGGAGAAGCCAGGGCTGCAGAGGGGGGATGTTGTTGGCAGGTGCATGAGGACGCTCTGGGATGCTGCCCTGGGCTCTCCAGCGCAGTGGGGATGGATCAGCCCCTGCTCTGCTGCTCCTTGCCAGGGTTTCCCCCTTACAGGGACCTTGCAGAGCACCAACCATGCTGTTTGCCCCCAGCCTGCTCACCACCAGCCTGGGGCTGCTCACGGGGGTTTTCTCTGCTCAGCACTGGCTTGGCCAAGTGTTCTGGAGAGAGCCTGGCTAAGGAGCTTGGAGCCCCTAGGCCCTGCCCTGAGGCGTCAGTGCTGCTCCAGCAGTGCCCATGGCCTGTCCCTGCTGCAGCCCTGGCACTGCCACCCCCAGGGCTGTGCCCGGCCCAGAGAGCACTCAGGCCCTGCAGCAACACGAGGAGCAGGAGGGCAGCAGGGCAGTGGCATGGGAGCAGCACTGACAACACCAAGTGCTGCTGCTACTGCTGGGCACAGCTGCTGTGCCAGTGCTGATCTGCCCCAGCTCTGCACACAGACAGTGCTGCTGCAGCTCCAGAGAAGGAAACAGAAGGGGCATCTCTGGAGAAAACTTTGCTGGGAGATCCTTAACTCATTTAAAGCCAACCAGGAGCATAGACCCTCATTAACACAGTCTGCAGCCACAGCAAAGATGGAGAGAAATAAAATGAGAGATGGCACAAGTAAAGGCTTTTCTTTGTGGACAATATCAAAGAAGCAAAAACAGAAAAAGATTCTCCAAAATTTAAATAATGAGAACTATCAAATATGACTTTTATTGCAAGCAATTTTCAGAGATTGCCCAGCAGTTTAATGTTCCTGAAAACATCCAGTCATCAGTGTCTACACTGCAGCCTTGAGCTCCTGGTTTCTCAGGCTGTAGATGAGGGGGTTCAGGGCTGGAGGCATCACCGAATACAGAACTGACAGGGAGAGATCCAGAGATGGGGAGGAGATGGAGGAGGGCTTCAGGTAGGCCAGTGTGGCAGTTCTGAGGAACAGGGAGAGCATAGCCAGGTGGGAGAGGCAGGTGGAAAAGGCTTTGTGCCGTCCCTGCTCAGAGGGGAACCTCAGCACAGCCCTGAAGATCTGTACATATGAGAAAACAATGAACACAAAAGAGCCAAATGATAAACAGACACTAACAGCAAGAAGCCCAAGTTCCTTGATGTTTGAGCGAGCAGGAGAGCTTGAGAATGTGTGGGATTTCACAGAAGAACTGTCCCAGGGCATTGCCATAGCACAGGGGCAGGGAAAATGTATTGGCCATGTGCAGCAGAGCATTGAGAAAGGCACTGGCCAAGGCAGCTGCTGCCATGTGGGCACAAGCTCTGCCGCCCAGGAGGGTCCCGTAGTGCAGGGGTTTGCAGGTGGACACGTAGTGGTCGTAGCACATGATGGTCAGGAGGGAAAGCTCTGATCCAAAGACAAGCAAAAATACCTATGCAGCACATCCTTCATAGGAGATGTTCCTGGTGTCCCAGAGGGAATTGTGCATGGCTTTGGGCACAGTGGTGCAGATTCAGCCCAGGTCAGTGAGGGCCAGGTTGAGCAGGAAGAAGAACATGGGCGTGTGCAGGTGGTGGCCGCAGGCTACGGCGCTGATGATGAGGCCATTGGCCAGGAGGGCAGCCAGGGGATGCCCAGGAAGAGGCAGAAGTGCAGGAGCTGCAGCTGCCGTGTGTCTGCCAGTGGCAGCAGGAGGAAGTGGCTGATGGAGCTGCTGTTGGACATTTGGTGTCTCTGGACATGGGGACCTGTTCATGGAGATAGACACAGTGAAGAGATAGAGATACCTCTAAGTGAAATCAAAGCCATTTCCCATACATCCTCCCCTCTAATACATGCAGACATCCTTTAGAGTTTAAGAATTCTAGAGCAGTTTTTTAAGCTTCCTCCATATCTCTCCTGATATTCCTGGATATGAGATATCTCTACATTTCTGCTGCCATCAGGGAGACCGGAGCATGTTCTGTGAGGCACAGTGATGAGTGGAGAGAGAGGGAAGATGATCTCTCATTCTGACCTGTTCAGGCTTTAATCCTGTTCAGGTGGAAGGTGATCATCCCCCCATGTTTCCCTTGAAAACCACCAGATACTGCTGAGAACCAGTGGATTCTCCACACTCCGGCACTACATTTGTAGCCAAGGACAAAGGTTGCTCATTTTATCACTCCAACAGTATTTTCACTGTCATAACACCTCTGCCATTCCCTCTGAGTCTTTCAGATAACACAGCGATGATCTAGGACAGATTTGCATCCTGGATTGAAGCTCCCAGATTGAGAGGATATCTCAGAGACACTTCCAAGTGTCCCCAATGATGACATTGAATTCTGAAAGATCCTGCTCCTTCCCTGGCTGCACTGACAGCATTGCCCACAGCTGGGCACTGGGGCAGCATCACCCTGAGCCAGCTGTGCCCCCTCCCAGAGCCCCCAGAGCTGGGCAGCTGCTCTCAGCCCTGTGCTCTGCACAAAGAAGCTGCCCCCCGGCTCTGCTGCAGCTCTGCCTGCACAAGAGGGGCTTTACACCTTGGATCCCTGGCCCTGAGAGCAGAGGATTGTCTGGGGGACAGGAGGGAGGGGGCTTGTTCAGAGGGAGGGGCTGCACTGCAGAGGATCCTACAGGGATCTCTAAACTCTCCCTGATACAACATTACTGAGTTTTTCTCATTCCCTGATTATCTCTCTACATCCTGGAGGTTTTCCTCCTGGAGGTGTTTCCCTGTGCCTGATCTCTCCTTGCCAGTACTCACAGACCCCAAAACTCTGTACACTTTCCCTGCACCTTAAGAACCTGCCTGTTCTCAGGGCAGTGGCTGGGGAGGTTCTGTTTACAGGTGGGGGAAAGGACAGGTCAGACTGAGCTGGGTCCAGCAAAGGGAATGCTGGTGCTGTCCATGGGATGAGTGGCTGAAAGCACATCAGGAATCTTCTGTGAAACTATTGATCACTGAAAATAACAGTTTGGATGTCTCAGACACTTATCAAAATTTGTAATCCCATTAATATTTATCCCCACCTCCCTGTCATTGTCCAGTAGAAGGAAACTGAATACAAAGTCTTAGGAAATTTCCTAATTTTTATCAAAATCCTTGTCTTGGAAATATTCTTTGACTGACCCTCAACATGTCAGAGCTTCATGAGCATTTCACCTCCCTGACATCAGAAAAAATCAGAGAATGTACTCACAGTCTGTAGGCATTGGGATGTTCCTGCTTTAGGAGACCACTGCAGGAGCTGCAGCTGCCTTGTCCTGCAGCCAGAGGCTTCCTGTGTCAAGGGCTGGGAATGATTCTGCCCCAGCCACTTCTGAGCATCTTCCCAGCCCTGACTGATTGAAGCTCTCTCTGCCTCTGTGCTGTGCCCAGGGTGGCTGCAGGCAGTGCCCCAGACCTGCTGGGCTGTGCACAGGAGCTGCTGCTGGGCAGAGCTGTCTCTCTGCAGCGCTGCCCTTGCCAGGAACTGCCTCTGTGCCAGGAGCGCAGCCCAGCTCAGCAGCACAGACACAGCACAAGGACTTTAATGACCCTCTTGGGCTTTGTGCTGAGGCCCTGAACATCAGTCCCTGAGAGGGAGATGAAGAAACCTCTCAAGAACTCCAAGTCAGAATTAAACACCAAAGGTTCTTAAAGTTTTAATGGGTCCCACTGAGGGACACAACTGAGAAAGTGTCCCCAAGCCTCAATCAGAGCCAAGAAATGGAGGCAGAGATGACAAGTGGGGACAAACAGAAGCCAAGCCTTGGTGCCTTGGGGCACAGCAGGGTCTGTGCCACCGAGGGCTCTGAGGAGACACCTTGTCCTGAGCCACTGGGGCCTCCTGGTACAGTCCCAACAAGGGCGGGCACTGTCACCCCTTGTCCTGCCCTCAGCATCCCCCCACATCCCAGTGGCTTCAGGGATCTGCTGGGACCAGTCCCTGGGAAGCCTTGGCCAGGAATGGCCCTGGGGGGGCTCCTTCATGCTCCCAGGGACTGCAGGTTTTTCCAAGGACTTTGGGTTTTCTTTTGCCTTGGAGTCTCTGAGTGCTTTGTGCAATCATGGCCTCCAATTATCTGCTTTAATTAGTCCTTTGAGAGCCTTTCTCAGTAGCAACACTCAGTGGGGTTCATTAATGCTTCAAGGCACTCAGGGTTAATTTAAGCTCTACTTTTTGACACTGAATCTCTGCGAGGTTTGTGCAGTGATGGCCTCCAATTATCTGCTTTAATTAGTCCCTTGAGAGCCTTTGTCAGTACTCAGTGAGGCTCATTAATTCTTCAAGATACTCAGTTTTTCAAGGTACTTGGAGTTTCCCTTATGACACCAACTCTTTTAGTAGTTTATGCAATCATGCAGAACCCTGCATGGACAATTATCTACTTTTAAGAGTGCCTTAAGAGCTTTGTATTGACACTCAGTGGTGCTCATTAATATTTTGAGATACTTAAGGTTTCGAAGGTACTTTGGATTTTTCTTTCTTCTCTGACTCTCCAAGAGGTTTTTGGGCAATAATGGGCTCCAGTTCTCTCCTCCAAGGAGTCCATGAGGAGCCTGTGGTGGGGATGGATCTCAGTGGGACCCATTAATGCTTTGAGACACTTTGGATTTTTCTTCTGACTTTGACTCCTGGAAATGTTTGTGCAATCTCTTCTCAGGGCCCGAGGTTCAAGGGCTCAGCATCAAATGCACCATGGAGCTCATTGGGATCAGCAAGTCCTGACAAACCATGGCTCAGCCTTGAATTCCCTCTGGTCTGAATTCCCTCTGTGCCATTTATGGGAAGATTTCCTAAAATACATATGGAGAAATAATTCAAGGAGCTTCTAAACAAAACGCATTCCTATTTTAAAGGGTATATTTTATAGATCTTCTCTTCAGAGAAGAAGTGTCTGCAACATTCTCTGATTGATGCTGATCCAGGGTCTCTCCTCAGGAGATGAGAGAAGCTCAGAGAAGCTGTGCCTTGAGGTCTGACCCAGTGTGGACAACCTTGCTCCACATTGCCCAACCCCATGCTCTCTGTCGTCACTCACCTGGGACCTGCTTTGCTTGGAGAAGTGGCTGAGCTCAGGCAAACAGGGCTTTTCCTGGTTTTTTTTTAAGCAATTTAAAACTCGTGGGTTTCCCCATTGAAAACAGACATACTCCTCAAGTTCGTGCTAGCCCAAGGTGCCACCATGGAATGTCCCCTTCCCCAAGGCAGAATCCTGCAAGGAATGTTTGAGACCTGAGAGGAATGTTACATTTGTCTTTACAAACAAGCTGTAGATTTGATGATAGATAGCAAGGGACAGAGACTCCGAGACTCGTTGCAGAAGGTTCCAAAAGCAGTTTATTTCTCTGAAGGGTTTCCACTAGCAAATCCAGTTACATAGCATAGCAATAGGTCTTTATAGATATCAAAGGGACTGAAATTCTAACCAGCAAAATTATCGGTTGAGAAACTATGCAATTACTTTAAGATTGTAGGTAAGAAAAACACCAACCATCTAGTAAAGTTAAAAACCAATAGATATCCTAAATGATAACAAGAGTTTTGGCAGGGAGGGGGGCATCTCTCATGAAAGGTTCCATTGTCTCAGGGCACAAAATCCCAAGGGCCTTTTTCAGGCACCATTGTATCATCCACATCAGGCATTCCAGGAAGTCTGTGCCTCTGGAGTACCTCAACCAATGGGGAAAGAGAGAGGGAAAAGTGGCCAGGAAAATAGGATAAAAAGGGAGGCTGCGTCCTCCAAAAATTTGAAAGATCCCAGGGGAATGCCCTATGGCCTCTCCCTTTATTCAAATAAAGCAAAAAGGACTCCTCTGTCTCGTTTTTGGACATAAACCTCTGGTGTTTGTGGATTAATTTTCCTTACAATTTGGGGGCTCTGTCAGGGATATTTCCACCGATCGGGGAGGCAGGCAGTGGGTGGAGCTGAAGGCACTCCTCACCCAGTTTCGATGATCAGCTCCCCTGGGTGCCTGGGTGATTGATTGGGTTCCTGAGACTGTCCAGGAGACAGACGAGTGGCGGACCGGGGGGTCTGTGAAGAGTCTGCAGGGAAGGACCACTGAAAATCTCACCGGTGAGTAAAAGGGTATCCTCAGGGAGCAAATCTGGGAGGGCGCCCATGGAGGGCAGCACAGGTACACTTGGGAGAGCACCCATGGAGGGTAGTACAGTTGAAACACAGAACCCATGGGAGGGCAGCACAGGTACACCTGGGAGGACACCCATGGAGGGTTGGAAGAGTGAAGCCAGGAAAGGGTGCCTGGACAGTCCCTTGGGGAGAATGCTGAGGTCTTGGGACAAATTGTATATTCACCCAGAGGTAACTATGAAAATTATGGTAAAATATTGTTATTTTGTGTAGCCTG
Organism: Erithacus rubecula; assembly: GCF_903797595.1. Classification (NCBI taxonomy): domain Eukaryota; kingdom Metazoa; phylum Chordata; class Aves; order Passeriformes; family Muscicapidae; genus Erithacus; species Erithacus rubecula. Next base: position 1,304,360 of record NC_136681.1, on the reverse strand, counting down.
AGTATAGGTTGTCAAAGGGGCTTATAAGGCCATGTTATATAGATGCCCTGGGGGGACAAAAAGGGGGGTCAAGAAGGGGTCTCAATAACCCATGCCCTGGGGGGGCAATAATGGAAATCGAGAAGGTGTCTCGATAGTCCATGCCCTGAGGGGCAAAAAGGGAAGTTGATAGAGGGTCTCGAGAGCAGCAGGTGGATGGAGAGTGCTTGTGCATTGGAACAGAATTGGAGAGGAGTGTGTGATAGATATGGGTGAGGCAATGAGCAGCAGGGCCGGGCATGGAGCTGCAGCACCGGGAACAAGGGTTGGGGACTGTGGGGCTGTTGGGGCTCAGCGCCGGGCTGTGCCTGGCACCCCCAGCCCCGGGCAGGGCCGGCCATGTCCGTTGGCCCTGTGACGCCTGGGATGCCCAGCTGCCATGATGCTGCCAGCCGTGCTGGGAGTAGCGGTGGGGGAGAAGCCATGTTTGGACTGTGACAGGACAGAGACAGGCTCTGGTATACGGTGTGTGATAAAAAGAGGGAGAACAAAAATAAAGGAATATTTGAGAAATGTGGATTATACATGGAAGAACAGGGATTTTCTTTTGGGAGTTTTGTTTGGGCCATCGGAGAGACAAATGTTTTTGTGGGGGGCTTGGCAGTTGTGGGGGATGGGCGTCCGTGGGCAGTGGAAGGGGCTGGACCCAATGCACCTATGGTGGATGGTGCTTTCCCCCAGGCAGACCCCCAATGGGGCCCAAATAACCAGGCTAGTCTGGCTCACCTCCGTGGTTACCGTGCTTATCTGATCAGGGCAACCAAGTCAGCTGCTCCCAAAACTAACAACATAGCTCAGGCTATGTCCTTAGAACAGGAGAAACAGGAAAGCTCCTCTCATTGGTTGGAGAGGATTAAGGATGCCTTGAGGAAGCATGGGGGGATGGATCCTGAGGGACCAGCCTTTGACATGTTGCTGAAAGTGCAATTTGTTACTAAGCCTTGGCCTGATATAAGGAAAGGAGTACAAAAAGATGAAGAGCGGCAAAATAAGCCTCTGGAGGAATTGGTTAAAAAAAAAATAACACAGTAGATATATGGAAGAAGGGATGAGGAAAAGGCAAAGGCTAAGGCAAAGATGATGGCAGAGTTTTTGCAGCCCCAGAGGAATAAACCGCAGAGTCCAAGGGGTCCCCCAGGACAAAGGGGATGGGGTCGTCCACAGGGAATTGCCAGAGGCATTCCCTCTTCGGCAGGGGATAGCCAACCCAAACCGCGGCTGGGGAGGAACCAGTATGCTATTTGCAGGGCAGAAGGGTACTGGAAAAATGAGTGTCCGCAGAAACAGCTCCTCAGGAGGAGGAAGTCCAGAGGATGATGGAAATGGATTGTTAGGGGTGTCAGGGGCTCCTATTATATCAAGTACCCTCCGCTCAGGAGCCCTTGATAACTTTTAAGGTGGGCCCAGATCGAGAGGAGGTGTGTTTTCTGGTAGACACAGGGGCCTCCCGAACCACCTTAAATTTTGTATCTGGGGGGGAAAATTGTCAAAAAGATCTGTGGTTATTCAGAGTGTCTGAAAGGAAAGAGCAGTTAGTGAAAAGAAGAGTCAAGTATTTGGGACACATTCTGACTGAGGAGTTACGGTGTATTGATCCACAAAGAATAAAATGGATTTTGCAAATAACATTGCCCCAGGCTAACAAAGACTTACAATGGTTTTTGGAGTTGGTTGGAGTACTGCAGATCTTGGATCGATAATTTTTCTGTTGGGGCTAAACCTTTGTGTAGCTTTTTAACCCAGAGTGGTGCTGGTGTTGTGATGTGGACACCAGAAGTGGAGCAGTGCTTCAGAAAATTAAGGGATGGATTGGTTGGTGCCCTGGTCCTGGCTCTTCCGGACGCAGAAAATGAATTTCAATAACATGTGGGTTTTGAGCTGGGTCATGCTAGAGGAATTTTGGTGTAAGAGAATGAGGGACACAGAGGCCTGTCGCCTATTTTTCTAAATTGTTAAACCTGCTGGCCAGAGGCTGGCCCCATTGTCTGCAGAAACTGTGCAGCCACAGCCCTGATAGGGGCTGACAAGGGGAGGGTATCTGATTGTAAAAAGTTTCAGATCAGATTAAAGCTTTGCTAACTGAGAGAGCCTCTAAGTGGATGACAAGTGCTCCAGCACTCGATTATTGCAATACGAATCTTGTTTAAAGGAACAGGAGGATTCAGAATTCAAAAATGGCGAAAATTTTAATCCAGTCTCCTGTTTGAATGGCCCCAAAGAAAGGGGGAGACAGGAGGAAAGCCATAATTGTATGTTTATAGATCTCCAGATTAGAGCTAGGGAAGATTTGAGAGATACTCCCTGAGGGAGGGAATGTGTTCATTGATGGGCCTTCAAGGGTGATAGAAAAGAAGCTGTTTACAGGATACTCTATCGTGAATGGGAAACAAAGATGAAATTACCCAACAGAGTTTTTTCCCCTTGTCGCCATGACGTGAACAACACTTGGCTGCCATGAAACCCTGTAAGGGTCGGTCTGAAGTTTCTCTGATCTGCCTCATGACCATCATCAGACACTGGGCCCTGAGAATGCAGCACTTGCCCTGAACCAGAGCTCTGGCCTGGCCAAGGTGGATGCTTGTGGGCCAAGGTCTCTTTGTAGCTGTGCCTGGTGATTGTCATGGTACGCTGCAGGGTACTGGTTATTGCACCCTGTCCCCACACCTGCGTCATGGAGCTACGAAATCCACACACAATAGTCCATAAATCTCCCCACCTTTTGGCCAGAGGCCACTCGCTTTGGAAAAAGGACTATAAAATGTGACTTTCTTAAAGAAGACCTGGAGATCTCTTTCTCCCCAACGGATTGAAGACGCGTCTCATCTCGTCGGACGACCACAAGGATGCATCCCTTCTGTTGGTAGCTATATCCCATCCCTCTCTCTCTCACCTTCTGTCTCTCTGTCTCTGTCTCTGTCTCTGTCTCTCTCTCTCTCTCTCTCTCTCTCCATTGCAAACAATAAACTGCATTACTGCTTTCCGCTAAACAAACCTGAGTCTCTTGCCTTTTGTCTTTTGTACCCTGGGGTCGAACAAATCATCATGACTCCTGCTCGTGTTAAGCGGATCGTGACATAAATTGGTGTCACGGACAGACAGAAGGGTTTCTGTCAGACAGAAGGGTTGCTGGTTGTGTGTAGTCTGTAACAGGGGAAGGACATCTTGCTCCAGCTGCACCTAGCTGGCCATCTCGACAGGGGTGAACCAGACTAGAAAGCAAGGGGGGCATTTCACATTTTCCACAAACTGCACACACCATGGTGAAAAGCATCCCAACACTAGTTTGAGGATTCTGTCTTTGGAAATTCACAAAAGATCTCTTGGTGCAAAAGGCAGAACTGCGCTTTTCTTGTTCTTTATTACTGTATGAATGTGAACTGACCTCCCTGAGTTAGGAAGAATACTGCACAGGCTGAGGAGTGTGTGTGTGTAACTCTAATCTATTGCTGTATATATGTGAACTGACCTTTGCTAAAAATTAGGGGGGGAAAAACCTGCGCAGGTTGTGTGTCTGCCTTTCCTGAAAATAAGGGGGGGGGGGGGGGGGGGGGGAAGCTGTGTTGGGTGTGTGTGCACGTATACTAACCTTTCCTAAGAAGTTAGGAGGGGGTACCACCCAGGCTGTGTGTCTACCCTGCCCTGGAATAAGTGGGGGAAAACTGCATAGGGTGTGTATACATGTGTGTATTTTTCCCTTTCCTAAAAATCTGTGCAGGCTGTGTGTCTACCCTGCCCGAAATAATTGGGAGAAAACTGCTTAGGGTGTGTATACATGTGTACTAACCTTTCCTAAGAAGTTAGGAAGGGGTACCGTGCAGGCAGTGTTTCTACTCCGCTTGAAATAAGGGGCTTGTAGACAGCAAAAGCTGTGTGTGTAAATAAGTGCTGAACTCCCTTGAGTGGCTTTACTTTCCTTGTTTCAAAATGACTGAAAATCATAATGCAAAAGATAAAGCTGCACTTTTCGCTTTACTAGCTAAGTATAATGCCAGACCCTCCCAAGGGGGAGAAGATTGGGTGCACAGTAATTGGTTTAATTCAGGAAATGTGATTGATAGGATACATTCTTTGCAACATGAAACAAAATTCAAACTGGGCAGAAATAAGACCATTCTCTGCTCAGTTTTGGGAGCCTGTCTTACGGCAGCTACAGAAACTCGCTTTACGCAAAGAAGTGAGAAACAGCAATTATTGACTCCCTTCAAAATTTAGTGGAAATTTTGCAAAAACAATTAGATGAAAAAATCAGAGAATTGTGGGTAATTTCCAGGAATCGTGGGTAATTCCCAAAGAATTGTGGGTAATTCCTAGGGAATTGTTGGTGATTCCCTGTGATTTGTGGGTAATTCCCCAGTACATGAGGGTAATTCCAGGAATTGTGGATAATTCCCAGGGAATTGTGGATAATTCCCAGGAAATTGTGGGTCATTCCATAAAAATTGTGGGTAATTTCCAGGAATTGTGAGTTATTCCCTGAGATTTGTGGGCAATTCCCAGGGAGTTGTGGGTATTTCCCAGGGACTTGTGGATAATTCCAGGAATTGTGGGTAATTCCAAAATATTGTTGTTAAACCTCCTGAATTGTAGGTAATTCCCAGGAACACCGGGTAAATAACAGCAAATTTGGGATAATTCCAATGAATGGTGAGTAATTCAGTGTAATTGTGAGTAATTCCAGGGGAATTGCGGGTAATTCTCAGGAATTTGGGGAAATTCCCATGGAAATTTGAGTAATTCCCAAAAAATTGAGGGTAATTCCCAGGAATTGTGGGTAATTCTCTAGGAATTATGGGTCATTCACAGGGAATTCTGGGTAATTCCCTGGGAATTGCAGGCAGATCCTAGGGATTTATGGGTAATTCCCAGGAAATGTGGGTAATTCCCCCAGAATTGTTGGTAATTCCTAGGAAATTGTGGTAAATTCCCTGGGAATTGTAGGCAAACCCTAGGGATGTATGGGTAATTCCCAGGAATTGTGGGTAATATCCAGGGAATTGCAGGTAATTATCAGGAATTGTAGATAAACCCCCAGGAACTGTGGGTAATTCCCATGGAATTTTGAGTAATTCTCAAATTATTGTGCCTAAATTTGGGAATAATGGGTAATTCCCAGGGAATTGTGGGAAATCACCAGGGAATTATTGGAAATTCCCCAGGAATTGTGTGTAATTCCCAGGAATTCAGGGTAATTTCTGGGGAACTGTGGGTAATTCCCAGGAATTGTGGGCAAATCGCAGGAATTGTGGGTAATTGCAAGGGAATTCCTGGTAATTCCAAGGGAGATGTGGGTAATTCCCACGGAATTGTTGAGAATTGTCAGGAATTGTGTTTAATTCCCTGAAAATTGTGGGCAATTCCCCGGGAATTCATGATATTTCCCTGGAATTGTATGCAATTCTCCAGGAATTTTGTGTAACTCTCAGAAATTGTGGGATATTCCCAAAAAACTGTGGGTAATTCCCAGGAATTGTGGGTAATTCCCATGGAGTTGTGGGTAATTCCCTGGGTATTGAGGGTAATTCCCAGCAATTTCGGAGAATTCCATGGAAATGGTGGATAATTCCCAGGGAATTGTGGGAAATTCCCCGGGAATGTTGAGTAATTTCATGGGCATTGTGAGTAATTCCCTGGAATTGTGGGTAATTTCAAGGGAATTGTGGGCAATTACCCAGAATTGTGGGTAATTACTAGGGTGTTGTGTGTAATTCCCAGAAAACTGTGGGCAATTCCCAGGAATTGTGGGTAATTCCCAAGAATTTTGGGTATTTTCCAGGGAATTGTGGGTATTTCCTAGGAATTATGGATAATTCCCAGGAAATTGTTGGTAATTCCTAGGGAATAGTGAATAATTCCCAGGGAATTGTGGGTTATTCCTAGAATATGTGGGGATCATTTCCTGGATTTATGGGTAATTCCCAGGAAATTATTGACAATTCCTGGGCAATTGCAGGTAATTCCCAGGGAATTTTGGGTAATTCCTCCAAAATTGTGGGCAATTTCCAATAATTTTTGGAAATTCCCAGTGAACTGTGGGTAAATCCCAAGAATTGTATGTAATTCCCAGGGAATTATGGGTAATTCAAAGAAATTGTCGGTAATTCCTAGGGAGTTGTGGGTATTTCCCAGAAATTGTGAGTAATTCCCAGGGAAATGTGGGTAATTCCCAAGTATTTTTGGTATTTCCAAGGGAATTGTGCGTAATTCTCAGGAAATTGGGGGCATTTCCCAGGGAACTGGGGGTAATTCCCAGAGAACTGTTGGTAATTCACAGGGGATTGTGGGTAATTCCAAGGGATTTGTCAGGATTTCCCAGGGAATTGTTGGTAATTCTCAAAGAATTGTGGGAATTTTCCTGGAATTGGGGGTAATTCCCAGGGAATGGTGGCTATTTCCCTGGGAAATATGGGGATTTTCCAGGTGTTGTTGGTTTTTCCCTGGGAATTGTGGGTAATTCTCAAAGAATTTTGGGTAATCTCCCTGGGATTGTGGGCAATTTCCACAAATTTTGGGCAATTCTCAGGGAACTGTGGGCAAATCCCATAAACTGTATGTAATTCCCAGGGAATTGTGGGTAATTCCCAGGGAATTGTGGGTATTTCCCAGACATTGAGGGCAATTCTTCAGCAGTTGTGAGTAATTCAAAGTAATTGTGGGTAATTCCTCGGGAATTGCGGGTAATTCACACGACTTGTGAAAAATTTACAGGGAATTGTGGGCATTTCCCAGGGAATTGTGGGTAATTTCAGGGAATTGTTGGTAATTTCAGGGGATTTGTTGGGATTTTCCAGGAAATTGTGGGTAACCCCCAGGGAATTGTGGGAATTCCCATGGAATTGAGGGTAATTCCCAGGGAATTGTGGCTTATTCCCAGGGAAATGTGGGTATTTCCCAGGGAATTGATGGTAATTCCAAGGGAATTACTTCTTAAGGAATTGAGGGTAATTCCCAGGAATAATGGGTAATTCCCAGGAATTGTGGTAATTCTTAGGGAATTTTGAGTAATTCCCTGGGAATTTTGGGAAATTCCCTTGGAATTGTCGGTAATTCCTAGGGAATTGTGGGCAAATCCTGGGGAATTCTGGGTATTTCCCAGGGACTTGTGGGTTATTCCCATGGAATTGTGACTGATTCCCAGAGAGTTGTTGGCAATTCCGCAGGTATAGTTCGCATTTCCTGGGGTATTGTGGCCAATCCCAATGGAAATTGTTGGAAATTTCCAAGGATTAGTGGGTAATACCCATGGAGTTGTGGGTAATTCCCAGACAACTGTAGGTATTTTGTAGGTATTGTTGGTAATTCCCATGGAATTGTGGGTAATTGCCAGAGAATTGTGGGTAATTCCCAAGAAGTGTTGGTAATTCCTAGGGAATTGTTGTAATATCCCAAGGAATTCTGGGTATTACCCCGGAAATTGTGGGTAATTCCCCAGTATTGCAGGAATATCCCTGGGAATTGTAGGAATTCCCCAGGAATTTTGGATAATTTCCAGGGAACTGTTGGTATTTCCCAGAAATCGTTGGCAATTCACAGGAATTGTGGGTAATTCCCTGGGAAATGTAGGGTAATACCCAGGAATTGTGGGTAATTATTAGGGAATTGTGGATAAATCCCAGAAATTATTGGTAATTCCCAGGAATTGTGCGTAATTCCCTGACATTGTGGGTATTTCCTGGGGAACTGTGGAAAATTCCCAAGAATTTTGCACAATTCCCTGGGAATTTGGGATAATTTTTTACAATTGTGGGTTATTCCCTGGGTATTGTGGGTAATTTCCAGGGATTGTGGGTAATTCCCAGGGAATTTTGTGCAATTCCCGGGGAAGTTTGTGTCATTCCCAGAAATTGTGGGTAATTCCAATAGAATTGTGGGTATATCCCAGGAATGGTGGGTATTTCCCAGGAATTCTGGGTAATTCCCAGAGAATTGTGATGAATTCCCAGGGAATTTTCAATATTTCCCAGGAGTTGTGTATAATTCCCAAGAAAGTGTTGGTAATTCCTAGGAAATTGTGGGTAAATCTGAGGGAATTGTGGGTAATTTCTAGAGAATTATGGGTAATTCCCTAGGAGTTTTTGGTAATTCACAGGAATTGTGGGTAATTCCCCAGGTATTGTGGTTATATCCTAGGAATTGTGGGTAATTCCCAGAGAATTTTTGGTAATTCCCATGAAATTGTGAGTAATTGTCAGGAAATTGGGGGTAATTCTGCAGGAATTGTGGGCAATTCCCCAGAAATTGTGAGTAATTACCAGGAATGTTGGGTAATTCCCAGGGAATTGTGAGTAAATATGTGGAACTGTTGGTAATTCCCAGGGAATTGTGTGCATTTCCCAGGAATTGTGCGTAATTCCCAGGGAATTTTAGATAAATCCTAGGAATTGTGGTTAATTTCCTGGAATTGTGGGTAATTCCCTAGGAATTGTGGATAATTACCACAAATGGTGCCTAATACCCTGCAATTGTGGGAAATTTCTGTGTAATTGTGGGTAATTCCCAAAAATTGTGGGCAATTCTCTGGGAATTGTGAGTAATTTACAGGGATAGTGGGTAATTCCCAGGAATTGCGGGTAATTTCTCTAGAACTTGGGGTAATTCCTAGGGAATTG